>NC_083733.1:44741025-45071785 GCF_028564815.1 Eubalaena glacialis | reverse complement strand
CAGGGTCCCAAACATCCATCTTTCTCTGGAGGGTACGTACCCCACCCAGGGATTCAAGCACGGAGTTTGCCTTGTACAACTTACACAGGAAATTGGGAGGAGATGTAGGGCCACTCTACTTGCGATCACACTACGTGGCCCGGAGAAGTTATCACGCAGCAGAATTCAACCCCCTTCCTCTACACGTGTGTACCCCAAAGAAGCGCTGGACAGTGGGTGTTCTCAGGCCAAGAGCAGTCCTTGTTCTGGGCTGCACCTGCTCTGTGGTTCAAAGTTTCTCTGACTCTGCTCCTTCGGAAGCATTTCAGAGCTGACGCTATCCCTGGGCTGCCAAAGCAAAGAGGACAAGAGGCCTCTCACACTGAAGGCATGGGCTTGTTTCCCCTGAAGAAAGTGTAAGTCGCCCCTCCCAGGCCTGAGGCGTGTAAGAAGACACCATTTGCTCTGCGCAAGGAAAATGCAAGTAGGTGTACTCGATTTGGGCTGCCTGGTGAAACAACCTGCGCTCACCAGCACCCTGAGTACCTTTCCTGCACTTTGATTCCTAGCTGGGTGAACTCGGCCTTCGGAGTCTAGATGGGACCAAACGTGTTCAGCTTGTAGGGAAAGCCTTTGACCAATGGCCAATATGCTTGTGCTTGTGCGAGGGTTAGGCAGGCACTTGCCAACACAGGGTCTTTACCTTACCATAAGCTGTCCCTTTGGGCTGAAGCAGGCGGCGTGTGTGGATCACAGCCTGGGAAGCAGGGCCTCAGGGGAGTCTGCCAACAGACTGCCCTCCAGTAGAGCCAGCTGAGAAAAGGTGGCAAGGCTGATGGAACCCGCTTACAACGAAATGTTTCTCTTCAGCAGAGGAGGTTTTGCTGCCACACGTCAGCAGCTCCTCTCCGTCAGAGTGCTGTTCCTAGGTAGACTAGGAAAAGCCACCACGTTCCCCAGCTTAGAAGAGGCTCTTCTCCTAGTTGGTTTCATCCGTGAGAGAGCCAGAAGGGCTGATCTCCACCAGTCGGGCTACACAGCCTGAGTCCTTGGGGTGGGGCAGTCCTGAGCCAATGTGCCACCTAAGGAATGCAAGCCAAGTTTCCTTGCCACAGGAAAGCACACCGAGGCCTGGTGTTTTCTCTATGAAATTGACGTGGGCTTGAAGGGTGAGGCCTTTACTACATTGTGTACGGAGGTACTCGATTTGGGCTGCCTGGTGAAACAACCTGCGCTCACCAGCACCCTGAGTACCTTTCCTGAACTTTGATTCCTAGCTAGGTCAACTCGGCCTTCGGAGGCTAGATGGGACCAAACGTGTTCAGCTTGTGGGGAAAGCCTTTGACCAATGGCCAATATGCTTGTGCTTGTGCGAGGGTTAGGCAGGCACTTGACAACACAGGGTTTTTACCTTACCATAAGCTGTCCCTTTGGGCTGAAGCAGGCGGCGTGTGTGGATCACAGCCTGGGAAGCAGGGTCTCAGGGGAGTCTGCCAACAGACTGCCCTCCAGTATAGCCAGCTGAGAAAAGGTGGCAAGGCTGATGGAACCCGCTTACAACGAAATGTTTCTCTTCAGCAGAGGAGATTTTGCTACCACACGTCAGCAGCTCCTCTCCGTCAGAGTGCTGTTCCTGTGTAGACTAGGAAAAGCCACCACGTTCCCCAGCTTAGAAGAGGCTCTTTTCCTAGTTGGTTTCATCCGTGAGAGAGCCAGAAGGGCTGATCTCCACCAGTCGGGCTGCACAGCCTGAGTCCTTGGGGCAGGGCAGTCCTGAGCCAATGTGCCACCTAAGGAATGCAAGCCAAGTTTCCTTGCCACAGGAAAGCACACCGAGGCCTGGTGTTTTCTCTATGAAATTGACGTGGGCTTGAAGGGTGAGGCCTTTACTACATGGTGGAAAAGCTCGGGGTTACGGCTCTCTTTCTCCCTCTCTCGGTCCCATAACCTGGGCTCAGCCTTGAGGGAATGCAGAGTGGCAGAGACTGCCTCTCTGCCGGACTCAGAAGGCTTCTTCCCTTTAGGGCAATGCCGTTTGTGTCTTACTTCGTGGAGGAGGAATGAGGGCGCCCAGAGATATTCTGACATGAAATACCTAACGACAGAGGATCTGGAGGAGCCGGTTTCTCGGTGGAAGGAGCCCAAAAGCCTGCATTGCTAAGGTCTCTTTGAGAGCTGCCAGACACTCTGCCGTCCTAGGCCTAAGAATTGGACATTGTGACGGCATGGCAACACTTGGAATCCTAGGACCCAGTGGAAGCGCACCTCGCAAACTGGATGGAAGAAGCTTCCAAGCACAGTGTTCTTTCATGTCCCAAAGAGAACGCTAGTGTCTGAGGCTGGTAGCCTTGTTGCTAGAGAGAACTGGCATCCCCGTGGGCCTGTTGGCTACTTTCCTCTTTCCGACCCTCTCAGGAAACTCCTCCAGAAAGCCTTTAGGACCCGCTTAGAGAGAACAGCTGCGACGTGGATGCACAGAACATTAACCTAGCTCCCAGCCCAGGGTCCCAAACATCCATCTTTCTCTGGAGGGTACGTACCCCACCCACGGATTCAAGCACGGAGTTTGCCTTGTACAACTTACACAGGAAATTGGGAAGAGATGTAGGGCCACTCTACTTGCGATCACACTACGTGGCCCGGAGAAGTTATCACGCAGCAGAACTCAACCCCCTTCCTCTACACGTGTGTACCCCAAAGAAGCGCTGGACAGTGGGTGTTCTCAGGCCAAGAGCAGTCCTTGTTCTGGGCTGCACCTGCTCTGTGGTTCAAAGTTTCTCTGACTCTGCTCCTTCGGAAGCATTTCAGAGCTGACGCTATCCCTGGGCTGCCAAAGCAAAGAGGACAAGAGGCCTCTCACACTGAAGGCATGGGCTTGTTTCCCCTGAAGAAAGTGTAAGTCGCCCCTCCCAGGCCTGAGGCGTGTAAGAAGACACCATTTGCTCTGCGCAAGGAAAATGCAAGTAGGTGTACTCGATTTGGGCTGCCTGGTGAAACAACCTGCGCTCACCAGCACCCTGAGTACCTTTCCTGAACTTTGATTCCTAGCTAGGTGAACTCGGCCTTCGGAGGCTAGATGGGACCAAACGTGTTCAGCTTGTAGGGAAAGCCTTTGACCAATGGCCAATATGCTTGTGCTTGTGCGAGGGTTAGGCAGGCACTTGCCAACACAGGGTCTTTACCTTACCATAAGCTGTCCCTTTGGGCTGAAGCAGGCGGCGTGTGTGGATCACAGCCTGGGAAGCAGGGCCTCAGGGGAGTCTGCCAACAGACTGCCCTCCAGTAGAGCCAGCTGAGAAAAGGTGGCAAGGCTGATGGAACCCGCTTACAACGAAATGTTTCTCTTCAGCAGAGGAGGTTTTGCTGCCACACGTCAGCAGCTCCTCTCCCTCAGAGTGCTGTTCCTAGGTAGACTAGGAAAAGCCACCACGTTCCCCAGCTTAGAAGAGGCTCTTCTCCTAGTTGGTTTCATCCGTGAGAGAGCCAGAAGTGCTGATCTCCACCAGTCGGGCTACACAGCCTGAGTCCTTGGGGTGGGGCAGTCCTGAGCCAATGTGCCACCTAAGGAATGCAAGCCAAGTTTCCTTGCCACAGGAAAGCACACCGAGGCCTGGTGTTTTCTCTATGAAATTGACGTGGGCTTGAAGGGTGAGGCCTTTACTACATTGTGTACGGAGGTACTCGATTTGGGCTGCCTGGTGAAACAACCTGCACTCACCAGCACCCTGAGTACCTTTCTTGAACTTTGATTCCTAGCTGGGTGAACTCGCCCTTCGGAGGCTAGATGGGACCAAACGTGTTCAGCTTGTGGGGAAAGCCTTTGACCAATGGCCAATATGCTTGTGCTTGTGCGAGGGTTAGGCAGGCACTTGACAACACAGGGTTTTTACCTTACCATAAGCTGTCCCTTTGGGCTGAAGCAGGCGGCGTGTGTGGATCACAGCCTGGGAAGCAGGGTCTGAGGGGAGTCTGCCAACAGACTGCCCTCCAGTATAGCCAGCTGAGAAAAGGTGGCAAGGCTGATGGAACCCGCTTACAACGAAATGTTTCTCTTCAGCAGAGGAGATTTTGCTACCACACGTCAGTAGCTACTCTTCGTCAGAGTGCTGTTCCTGTGTAGACTAGGAAAAGCCACCACGTTCCCCAGCTTAGAAGAGGCTCTTTTCCTAGTTGGTTTCATCCGTGAGAGAGCCAGAAGGGCTGATCTCAACCAGTCGGGCTGCACAGCCTGAGTCCTTGGGGCAGGGCAGTCCTGAGCCAATGTGCCACCTAAGGAATGCAAGCCAAGTTTCCTTGCCACAGGAAAGCACACCGAGGCCTGGTGTTTTCTCTATGAAATTGACGTGGGCTTGAAGGGTGAGGCCTTTACTACATTGTGGAAAAGCTCGGGGTTACGGCTCTCTTTCTCCCTCTCTCGGTCCCATAACCTGGGCTCAGCCTTGAGGGAATGCAGAGTGGCAGAGACTGCCTCTCTGCCGGACTCAGAAGGCTTCTTCCCTTTAGGGCAATGCCGTTTGTGTCTTACTTCGTGGAGGAGGAATGAGGGCGCCCAGAGATATTCTGACATGAAATACCTAACGACAGAGGATCTGGAGGAGCCGGTTTCTCGGTGGAAGGAGCCCAAAAGCCTGCATTGCTAAGGTCTCTTTGAGAGCTGCCAGACACTCTGCCGTCCTAGGCCTAAGAATTGGACATTGTGACGGCATGGCAACACTTGGAATCCTAGGACCCAGTGGAAGCGCACCTCGCAAACTGGATGGAAGAAGCTTCCAAGCACAGTGTTCTTTCATGTCCCAAAGAGAACGCTAGTGTCTGAGGCTGGTAGCCTTGTTGCTAGAGAGAACTGGCATCCCCGTGGGCCTGTTGGCTACTTTCCTCTTTCCGACCCTCTCAGGAAACTCCTCCAGAAAGCCTTTAGGACCCGCTTAGAGAGAACAGCTGCGACGTGGATGCACAGAACATTAACCTAGCTCCCAGCCCAGGGTCCCAAACATCCATCTTTCTCTGGAGGGTACGTACCCCACCCAGGGATTCAAGCACGGAGTTTGCCTTGTACAACTTACACAGGAAATTGGGAGGAGATGTAGGGCCACTCTACTTGCGATCACACTACGTGGCCCGGAGAAGTTATCACGCAGCAGAATTCAACCCCCTTCCTCTACACGTGTGTACCCCAAAGAAGCGCTGGACAGTGGGTGTTCTCAGGCCAAGAGCAGTCCTTGTTCTGGGCTGCACCTGCTCTGTGGTTCAAAGTTTCTCTGACTCTGCTCCTTCGGAAGCATTTCAGAGCTGACGCTATCCCTGGGCTGCCAAAGCAAAGAGGACAAGAGGCCTCTCACACTGAAGGCATGGGCTTGTTTCCCCTGAAGAAAGTGTAAGTCGCCCCTCCCAGGCCTGAGGCGTGTAAGAAGACACCATTTGCTCTGCGCAAGGAAAATGCAAGTAGGTGTACTCGATTTGGGCTGCCTGGTGAAACAACCTGCGCTCACCAGCACCCTGAGTACCTTTCCTGAACTTTGATTCCTAGCTAGGTGAACTCGGCCTTCGGAGGCTAGATGGGACCAAACGTGTTCAGCTTGTAGGGAAAGCCTTTGACCAATGGCCAATATGCTTGTGCTTGTGCGAGGGTTAGGCAGGCACTTGCCAACACAGGGTCTTTACCTTACCATAAGCTGTCCCTTTGGGCTGAAGCAGGCGGCGTGTGTGGATCACAGCCTGGGAAGCAGGGCCTCAGGGGAGTCTGCCAACAGACTGCCCTCCAGTAGAGCCAGCTGAGAAAAGGTGGCAAGGCTGATGGAACCCGCTTACAACGAAATGTTTCTCTTCAGCAGAGGAGGTTTTGCTGCCACACGTCAGCAGCTCCTCTCCCTCAGAGTGCTGTTCCTAGGTAGACTAGGAAAAGCCACCACGTTCCCCAGCTTAGAAGAGGCTCTTCTCCTAGTTGGTTTCATCCGTGAGAGAGCCAGAAGGGCTGATCTCCACCAGTCGGGCTGCACAGCCTGAGTCCTTGGGGTGGGGCAGTCCTGAGCCAATGTGCCACCTAAGGAATGCAAGCCAAGTTTCCTTGCCACAGGAAAGCACACCGAGGCCTGGTGTTTTCTCTATGAAATTGACGTGGGCTTGAAGGGTGAGGCCTTTACTACATTGTGTACGGAGGTACTCGATTTGGGCTGCCTGGTGAAACAACCTGCGCTCACCAGCACCCTGAGTACCTTTCCTGAACTTTGATTCCTAGCTAGGTCAACTCGGCCTTCGGAGGCTAGATGGGACCAAACGTGTTCAGCTTGTGGGGAAAGCCTTTGACCAATGGCCAATATGCTTGTGCTTGTGCGAGGGTTAGGCAGGCACTTGACAACACAGGGTTTTTACCTTACCATAAGCTGTCCCTTTGGGCTGAAGCAGGCGGCGTGTGTGGATCACAGCCTGGGAAGCAGGGCCTCAGGGGAGTCTGCCAACAGACTGCCCTCCAGTAGAGCCAGCTGAGAAAAGGTGGCAAGGCTGATGGAACCCGCTTACAACGAAATGTTTCTCTTCAGCAGAGGAGATTTTGCTACCACACGTCAGCAGCTCCTCTCCGTCAGAGTGCTGTTCCTGTGTAGACTAGGAAAAGCCACCACGTTCCCCAGCTTAGAAGAGGCTCTTTTCCTACTTGGTTTCATCCGTGAGAGAGCCAGAAGGGCTGATCTCAACCAGTCGGGCTGCACAGCCTGAGTCCTTGGGGCAGGGCAGTCCTGAGCCAATGTGCCACCTAAGGAATGCAAGCCAAGTTTCCTTGCCACAGGAAAGCACACCGAGGCCTGGTGTTTTCTCTATGAAATTGACATGGGCTTGAAGGGTGAGGCCTTTACTACATTGTGGAAAAGCTCGGGGTTACGGCTCTCTTTCTCCCTCTCTCGGTCCCATAACCTGGGCTCAGCCTTGAGGGAATGCAGAGTGGCAGAGACTGCCTCTCTGCCGGACTCAGAAGGCTTCTTCCCTTTAGGGCAATGCCGTTTGTGTCTTACTTCGTGGAGGAGGAATGAGGGCGCCCAGAGATATTCTGACATGAAATACCTAACGACAGAGGATCTGGAGGAGCCGGTTTCTCGGTGGAAGGAGCCCAAAAGCCTGCATTGCTAAGGTCTCTTTGAGAGCTGCCAGACACTCTGCCGTCCTAGGCCTAAGAATTGGACATTGTGACGGCATGGCAACACTTGGAATCCTAGGACCCAGTGGAAGCGCACCTCGCAAACTGGATGGAAGAAGCTTCCAAGCACAGTGTTCTTTCATGTCCCAAAGAGAACGCTAGTGTCTGAGGCTGGTAGCCTTGTTGCTAGAGAGAACTGGCATCCCCGTGGGCCTGTTGGCTACTTTCCTCTTTCCGACCCTCTCAGGAAACTCCTCCAGAAAGCCTTTAGGACCCGCTTAGAGAGAACAGCTGCGACGTGGATGCACAGAACATTAACCTAGCTCCCAGCCCAGGGTCCCAAACATCCATCTTTCTCTGGAGGGTACGTACCCCACCCACGGATTCAAGCACGGAGTTTGCCTTGTACAACTTACACAGGAAATTGGGAGGAGATGTAGGGCCACTCTACTTGCGATCACACTACGTGGCCCGGAGAAGTTATCACGCAGCAGAACTCAACCCCCTTCCTCTACACGTGTGTACCCCAAAGAAGCGCTGGACAGTGGGTGTTCTCAGGCCAAGAGCAGTCCTTGTTCTGGGCTGCACCTGCTCTGTGGTTCAAAGTTTCTCTGACTCTGCTCCTTCGGAAGCATTTCAGAGCTGACGCTATCCCTGGGCTGCCAAAGCAAAGAGGACAAGAGGCCTCTCACACTGAAGGCATGGGCTTGTTTCCCCTGAAGAAAGTGTAAGTCGCCCCTCCCAGGCCTGAGGCGTGTAAGAAGACACCATTTGCTCTGCGCAAGGAAAATGCAAGTAGGTGTACTCGATTTGGGCTGCCTGGTGAAACAACCTGCGCTCACCAGCACCCTGAGTACCTTTCCTGAACTTTGATTCCTAGCTAGGTGAACTCGGCCTTCGGAGGCTAGATGGGACCAAACGTGTTCAGCTTGTAGGGAAAGCCTTTGACCAATGGCCAATATGCTTGTGCTTGTGCGAGGGTTAGGCAGGCACTTGCCAACACAGGGTCTTTACCTTACCATAAGCTGTCCCTTTGGGCTGAAGCAGGCGGCGTGTGTGGATCACAGCCTGGGAAGCAGGGCCTCAGGGGAGTCTGCCAACAGACTGCCCTCCAGTAGAGCCAGCTGAGAAAAGGTGGCAAGGCTGATGGAACCCGCTTACAACGAAATGTTTCTCTTCAGCAGAGGAGGTTTTGCTGCCACACGTCAGCAGCTCCTCTCCCTCAGAGTGCTGTTCCTAGGTAGACTAGGAAAAGCCACCACGTTCCCCAGCTTAGAAGAGGCTCTTCTCCTAGTTGGTTTCATCCGTGAGAGAGCCAGAAGGGCTGATCTCCACCAGTCGGGCTACACAGCCTGAGTCCTTGGGGTGGGGCAGTCCTGAGCCAATGTGCCACCTAAGGAATGCAAGCCAAGTTTCCTTGCCACAGGAAAGCACACCGAGGCCTGGTGTTTTCTCTATGAAATTGACGTGGGCTTGAAGGGTGAGGCCTTTACTACATTGTGTACGGAGGTACTCGATTTGGGCTGCCTGGTGAAACAACCTGCACTCACCAGCACCCTGAGTACCTTTCTTGAACTTTGATTCCTAGCTGGGTGAACTCGCCCTTCGGAGGCTAGATGGGACCAAACGTGTTCAGCTTGTGGGGAAAGCCTTTGACCAATGGCCAATATGCTTGTGCTTGTGCGAGGGTTAGGCAGGCACTTGACAACACAGGGTTTTTACCTTACCATAAGCTGTCCCTTTGGGCTGAAGCAGGCGGCGTGTGTGGATCACAGCCTGGGAAGCAGGGTCTGAGGGGAGTCTGCCAACAGACTGCCCTCCAGTATAGCCAGCTGAGAAAAGGTGGCAAGGCTGATGGAACCCGCTTACAACGAAATGTTTCTCTTCAGCAGAGGAGATTTTGCTACCACACGTCAGTAGCTACTCTTCGTCAGAGTGCTGTTCCTGTGTAGACTAGGAAAAGCCACCACGTTCCCCAGCTTAGAAGAGGCTCTTTTCCTAGTTGGTTTCATCCGTGAGAGAGCCAGAAGGGCTGATCTCAACCAGTCGGGCTGCACAGCCTGAGTCCTTGGGGCAGGGCAGTCCTGAGCCAATGTGCCACCTAAGGAATGCAAGCCAAGTTTCCTTGCCACAGGAAAGCACACCGAGGCCTGGTGTTTTCTCTATGAAATTGACGTGGGCTTGAAGGGTGAGGCCTTTACTACATTGTGGAAAAGCTCGGGGTTACGGCTCTCTTTCTCCCTCTCTCGGTCCCATAACCTGGGCTCAGCCTTGAGGGAATGCAGAGTGGCAGAGACTGCCTCTCTGCCGGACTCAGAAGGCTTCTTCCCTTTAGGGCAATGCCGTTTGTGTCTTACTTCGTGGAGGAGGAATGAGGGCGCCCAGAGATATTCTGACATGAAATACCTAACGACAGAGGATCTGGAGGAGCCGGTTTCTCGGTGGAAGGAGCCCAAAAGCCTGCATTGCTAAGGTCTCTTTGAGAGCTGCCAGACACTCTGCCGTCCTAGGCCTAAGAATTGGACATTGTGACGGCATGGCAACACTTGGAATCCTAGGACCCAGTGGAAGCGCACCTCGCAAACTGGATGGAAGAAGCTTCCAAGCACAGTGTTCTTTCATGTCCCAAAGAGAACGCTAGTGTCTGAGGCTGGTAGCCTTGTTGCTAGAGAGAACTGGCATCCCCGTGGGCCTGTTGGCTACTTTCCTCTTTCCGACCCTCTCAGGAAACTCCTCCAGAAAGCCTTTAGGACCCGCTTAGAGAGAACAGCTGCGACGTGGATGCACAGAACATTAACCTAGCTCCCAGCCCAGGGTCCCAAACATCCATCTTTCTCTGGAGGGTACGTACCCCACCCAGGGATTCAACCACGGAGTTTGCCTTGTACAACTTACACAGGAAATTGGGAGGAGATGTAGGGCCACTCTACTTGCGATCACACTACGTGGCCCGGAGAAGTTATCACGCAGCAGAATTCAACCCCCTTCCTCTACACGTGTGTACCCCAAAGAAGCGCTGGACAGTGGGTGTTCTCAGGCCAAGAGCAGTCCTTGTTCTGGGCTGCACCTGCTCTGTGGTTCAAAGTTTCTCTGACTCTGCTCCTTCGGAAGCATTTCAGAGCTGACGCTATCCCTGGGCTGCCAAAGCAAAGAGGACAAGAGGCCTCTCACACTGAAGGCATGGGCTTGTTTCCCCTGAAGAAAGTGTAAGTCGCCCCTCCCAGGCCTGAGGCGTGTAAGAAGACACCATTTGCTCTGCGCAAGGAAAATGCAAGTAGGTGTACTCGATTTGGGCTGCCTGGTGAAACAACCTGCGCTCACCAGCACCCTGAGTACCTTTCCTGAACTTTGATTCCTAGCTAGGTGAACTCGGCCTTCGGAGGCTAGATGGGACCAAACGTGTTCAGCTTGTAGGGAAAGCCTTTGACCAATGGCCAATATGCTTGTGCTTGTGCGAGGGTTAGGCAGGCACTTGCCAACACAGGGTCTTTACCTTACCATAAGCTGTCCCTTTGGGCTGAAGCAGGCGGCGTGTGTGGATCACAGCCTGGGAAGCAGGGCCTCAGGGGAGTCTGCCAACAGACTGCCCTCCAGTAGAGCCAGCTGAGAAAAGGTGGCAAGGCTGATGGAACCCGCTTACAACGAAATGTTTCTCTTCAGCAGAGGAGGTTTTGCTGCCACACGTCAGCAGCTCCTCTCCCTCAGAGTGCTGTTCCTAGGTAGACTAGGAAAAGCCACCACGTTCCCCAGCTTAGAAGAGGCTCTTCTCCTAGTTGGTTTCATCCGTGAGAGAGCCAGAAGGGCTGATCTCCACCAGTCGGGCTGCACAGCCTGAGTCCTTGGGGTGGGGCAGTCCTGAGCCAATGTGCCACCTAAGGAATGCAAGCCAAGTTTCCTTGCCACAGGAAAGCACACCGAGGCCTGGTGTTTTCTCTATGAAATTGACGTGGGCTTGAAGGGTGAGGCCTTTACTACATTGTGTACGGAGGTACTCGATTTGGGCTGCCTGGTGAAACAACCTGCGCTCACCAGCACCCTGAGTACCTTTCTTGAACTTTGATTCCTAGCTAGGTCAACTCGGCCTTCGGAGGCTAGATGGGACCAAACGTGTTCAGCTTGTGGGGAAAGCCTTTGACCAATGGCCAATATGCTTGTGCTTGTGCGAGGGTTAGGCAGGCACTTGACAACACAGGGTTTTTACCTTACCATAAGCTGTCCCTTTGGGCTGAAGCAGGCGGCGTGTGTGGATCACAGCCTGGGAAGCAGGGCCTCAGGGGAGTCTGCCAACAGACTGCCCTCCAGTAGAGCCAGCTGAGAAAAGGTGGCAAGGCTGATGGAACCCGCTTACAACGAAATGTTTCTCTTCAGCAGAGGAGATTTTGCTACCACACGTCAGCAGCTCCTCTCCGTCAGAGTGCTGTTCCTGTGTAGACTAGGAAAAGCCACCACGTTCCCCAGCTTAGAAGAGGCTCTTTTCCTACTTGGTTTCATCCGTGAGAGAGCCAGAAGGGCTGATCTCAACCAGTCGGGCTGCACAGCCTGAGTCCTTGGGGCAGGGCAGTCCTGAGCCAATGTGCCACCTAAGGAATGCAAGCCAAGTTTCCTTGCCACAGGAAAGCACACCGAGGCCTGGTGTTTTCTCTATGAAATTGACATGGGCTTGAAGGGTGAGGCCTTTACTACATTGTGGAAAAGCTCGGGGTTACGGCTCTCTTTCTCCCTCTCTCGGTCCCATAACCTGGGCTCAGCCTTGAGGGAATGCTGAGTGGCAGAGACTGCCTCTCTGCCGGACTCAGAAGGCTTCTTCCCTTTAGGGCAATGCCGTTTGTGTCTTACTTCGTGGAGGAGGAATGAGGGCGCCCAGAGATATTCTGACATGAAATACCTAACGACAGAGGATCTGGAGGAGCCGGTTTCTCGGTGGAAGGAGCCCAAAAGCCTGCATTGCTAAGGTCTCTTTGAGAGCTGCCAGACACTCTGCCGTCCTAGGCCTAAGAATTGGACATTGTGACGGCATGGCAACACTTGGAATCCTAGGACCCAGTGGAAGCGCACCTCGCAAACTGGATGGAAGAAGCTTCCAAGCACAGTGTTCTTTCATGTCCCAAAGAGAACGCTAGTGTCTGAGGCTGGTAGCCTTGTTGCTAGAGAGAACTGGCATCCCCGTGGGCCTGTTGGCTACTTTCCTCTTTCCGACCCTCTCAGGAAACTCCTCCAGAAAGCCTTTAGGACCCGCTTAGAGAGAACAGCTGCGACGTGGATGCACAGAACATTAACCTAGCTCCCAGCCCAGGGTCCCAAACATCCATCTTTCTCTGGAGGGTACGTACCCCACCCAGGGATTCAACCACGGAGTTTGCCTTGTACAACTTACACAGGAAATTGGGAGGAGATGTAGGGCCACTCTACTTGCGATCACACTACGTGGCCCGGAGAAGTTATCACGCAGCAGAATTCAACCCCCTTCCTCTACACGTGTGTACCCCAAAGAAGCGCTGGACAGTGGGTGTTCTCAGGCCAAGAGCAGTCCTTGTTCTGGGCTGCACCTGCTCTGTGGTTCAAAGTTTCTCTGACTCTGCTCCTTCGGAAGCATTTCAGAGCTGACGCTATCCCTGGGCTGCCAAAGCAAAGAGGACAAGAGGCCTCTCACACTGAAGGCATGGGCTTGTTTCCCCTGAAGAAAGTGTAAGTCGCCCCTCCCAGGCCTGAGGCGTGTAAGAAGACACCATTTGCTCTGCGCAAGGAAAATGCAAGTAGGTGTACTCGATTTGGGCTGCCTGGTGAAACAACCTGCGCTCACCAGCACCCTGAGTACCTTTCCTGCACTTTGATTCCTAGCTAGGTGAACTCGGCCTTCGGAGGCTAGATGGGACCAAACGTGTTCAGCTTGTAGGGAAAGCCTTTGACCAATGGCCAATATGCTTGTGCTTGTGCGAGGGTTAGGCAGGCACTTGCCAACACAGGGTCTTTACCTTACCATAAGCTGTCCCTTTGGGCTGAAGCAGGCGGCGTGTGTGGATCACAGCCTGGGAAGCAGGGCCTCAGGGGAGTCTGCCAACAGACTGCCCTCCAGTAGAGCCAGCTGAGAAAAGGTGGCAAGGCTGATGGAACCCGCTTACAACGAAATGTTTCTCTTCAGCAGAGGAGGTTTTGCTGCCACACGTCAGCAGCTCCTCTCCCTCAGAGTGCTGTTCCTAGGTAGACTAGGAAAAGCCACCACGTTCCCCAGCATAGAAGAGGCTCTTCTCCTAGTTGGTTTCATCCGTGAGAGAGCCAGAAGGGCTGATCTCCACCAGTCGGGCTACACAGCCTGAGTCCTTGGGGTGGGGCAGTCCTGAGCCAATGTGCCACCTAAGGAATGCAAGCCAAGTTTCCTTGCCACAGGAAAGCACACCGAGGCCTGGTGTTTTCTCTATGAAATTGACGTGGGCTTGAAGGGTGAGGCCTTTACTACATTGTGTACGGAGGTACTCGATTTGGGCTGCCTGGTGAAACAACCTGCGCTCACCAGCACCCTGAGTACCTTTCCTGAACTTTGATTCCTAGCTAGGTCAACTCGGCCTTCGGAGGCTAGATGGGACCAAACGTGTTCAGCTTGTGGGGAAAGCCTTTGACCAATGGCCAATATGCTTGTGCTTGTGCGAGGGTTAGGCAGGCACTTGACAACACAGGGTTTTTACCTTACCATAAGCTGTCCCTTTGGGCTGAAGCAGGCGGCGTGTGTGGATCACAGCCTGGGAAGCAGGGCCTCAGGGGAGTCTGCCAACAGACTGCCCTCCAGTATAGCCAGCTGAGAAAAGGTGGCAAGGCTGATGGAACCCGCTTACAACGAAATGTTTCTCTTCAGCAGAGGAGATTTTGCTACCACACGTCAGCAGCTCCTCTCCGTCAGAGTGCTGTTCCTGTGTAGACTAGGAAAAGCCACCACGTTCCCCAGCTTAGAAGAGGCTCTTTTCCTAGTTGGTTTCATCCGTGAGAGAGCCAGAAGGGCTGATCTCAACCAGTCGGGCTGCACAGCCTGAGTCCTTGGGGCAGGGCAGTCCTGAGCCAATGTGCCACCTAAGGAATGCAAGCCAAGTTTCCTTGCCACAGGAAAGCACACCGAGGCCTGGTGTTTTCTCTATGAAATTGACGTGGGCTTGAAGGGTGAGGCCTTTACTACATTGTGGAAAAGCTCGGGGTTACGGCTCTCTTTCTCCCTCTCTCGGTCCCATAACCTGGGCTCAGCCTTGAGGGAATGCAGAGTGGCAGAGACTGCCTCTCTGCCGGACTCAGAAGGCTTCTTCCCTTTAGGGCAATGCCGTTTGTGTCTTACTTCGTGGAGGAGGAATGAGGGCGCCCAGAGATATTCTGACATGAAATACCTAACGACAGAGGATCTGGAGGAGGCGGTTTCTCGGTGGAAGGAGCCCAAAAGCCTGCATTGCTAAGGTCTCTTTGAGAGCTGCCAGACACTCTGCCGTCCTAGGCCTAAGAATTGGACATTGTGACGGCATGGCAACACTTGGAATCCTAGGACCCAGTGGAAGCGCACCTCGCAAACTGGATGGAAGAAGCTTCCAAGCACAGTGTTCTTTCCTGTCCCAAAGAGAACGCTAGTGTCTGAGGCTGGTAGCCTTGTTGCTAGAGAGAACTGGCATCCCCGTGGGCCTGTTGGCTACTTTCCTCTTTCCGACCCTCTCAGGAAACTCCTCCAGAAAGCCTTTAGGACCCGCTTAGAGAGAACAGCTGCGACGTGGATGCACAGAACATTAACCTAGCTCCCAGCCCAGGGTCCCAAACATCCATCTTTCTCTGGAGGGTACGTACCCCACCCAGGGATTCAAGCACGGAGTTTGCCTTGTACAACTTACACAGGAAATTGGGAGGAGATGTAGGGCCACTCTACTTGCGATCACACTACGTGGCCCGGAGAAGTTATCACGCAGCAGAACTCAACCCCCTTCCTCTACACGTGTGTACCCCAAAGAAGCGCTGGACAGTGGGTGTTCTCAGGCCAAGAGCAGTCCTTGTTCTGGGCTGCACCTGCTCTGTGGTTCAAAGTTTCTCTGACTCTGCTCCTTCGGAAGCATTTCAGAGCTGACGCTATCCCTGGGCTGCCAAAGCAAAGAGGACAAGAGGCCTCTCACACTGAAGGCATGGGCTTGTTTCCCCTGAAGAAAGTGTAAGTCGCCCCTCCCAGGCCTGAGGCGTGTAAGAAGACACCATTTGCTCTGTGCAAGGAAAATGCAAGTAGGTGTACTCGATTTGGGCTGCCTGGTGAAACAACCTGCGCTCACCAGCACCCTGAGTACCTTTCCTGAACTTTGATTCCTAGCTAAGTGAACTCGGCCTTCGGAGGCTAGATGGGACCAAACGTGTTCAGCTTGTAGGGAAAGCCTTTGACCAATGGCCAATATGCTTGTGCTTGTGCGAGGGTTAGGCAGGCACTTGCCAACACAGGGTCTTTACCTTACCATAAGCTGTCCCTTTGGGCTGAAGCAGGCGGCGTGTGTGGATCACAGCCTGGGAAGCAGGGCCTCAGGGGAGTCTGCCAACAGACTGCCCTCCAGTAGAGCCAGCTGAGAAAAGGTGGCAAGGCTGATGGAACCCGCTTACAACGAAATGTTTCTCTTCAGCAGAGGAGGTTTTGCTGCCACACTTCAGCAGCTCCTCTCCGTCAGAGTGCTGTTCCTGTGTAGACTAGGAAAAGCCACCACGTTCCCCAGCTTAGAAGAGGCTCTTTTCCTACTTGGTTTCATCCGTGAGAGAGCCAGAAGGGCTGATCTCAACCAGTCGGGCTGCACAGCCTGAGTCCTTGGGGCAGGGCAGTCCTGAGCCAATGTGCCACCTAAGGAATGCAAGCCAAGTTTCCTTGCCACAGGAAAGCACACCGAGGCCTGGTGTTTTCTCTATGAAATTGACGTGGGCTTGAAGGGTGAGGCCTTTACTACATTGTGGAAAAGCTCGGGGTTACGGCTCTCTTTCTCCCTCTCTCGGTCCCATAACCTGGGCTCAGCCTTGAGGGAATGCTGAGTGGCAGAGACTGCCTCTCTGCCGGACTCAGAAGGCTTCTTCCCTTTAGGGCAATGCCGTTTGTGTCTTACTTCGTGGAGGAGGAATGAGGGCGCCCAGAGATATTCTGACATGAAATACCTAACGACAGAGGATCTGGAGGAGCCGGTTTCTCGGTGGAAGGAGCCCAAAAGCCTGCATTGCTAAGGTCTCTTTGAGAGCTGCCAGACACTCTGCCGTCCTAGGCCTAAGAATTGGACATTGTGACGGCATGGCAACACTTGGAATCCTAGGACCCAGTGGAAGCGCACCTCGCAAACTGGATGGAAGAAGCTTCCACGCACAGTGTTCTTTCATGTCCCAAAGAGAACGCTAGTGTCTGAGGCTGGTAGCCTTGTTGCTAGAGAGAACTGGCATCCCCGTGGGCCTGTTGGCTACTTTCCTCTTTCCGACCCTCTCAGGAAACTCCTCCAGAAAGCCTTTAGGACCCGCTTAGAGAGAACAGCTGCGACGTGGATGCACAGAACATTAACCTAGCTCCCAGCCCAGGGTCCCAAACATCCATCTTTCTCTGGAGGGTACGTACCCCACCCAGGGATTCAAGCACGGAGTTTGCCTTGTACAACTTACACAGGAAATTGGGAGGAGATGTAGGGCCACTCTACTTGCGATCACACTACGTGGCCCGGAGAAGTTATCACGCAGCAGAACTCAACCCCCTTCCTCTACACGTGTGTACCCCAAAGAAGCGCTGGACAGTGGGTGTTCTCAGGCCAAGAGCAGTCCTTGTTCTGGGCTGCACCTGCTCTGTGGTTCAAAGTTTCTCTGACTCTGCTCCTTCGGAAGCATTTCAGAGCTGACGCTATCCCTGGGCTGCCAAAGCAAAGAGGACAAGAGGCCTCTCACACTGAAGGCATGGGCTTGTTTCCCCTGAAGAAAGTGTAAGTCGCCCCTCCCAGGCCTGAGGCGTGTAAGAAGACACCATTTGCTCTGTGCAAGGAAAATGCAAGTAGGTGTACTCGATTTGGGCTGCCTGGTGAAACAACCTGCGCTCACCAGCACCCTGAGTACCTTTCCTGAACTTTGATTCCTAGCTAGGTGAACTCGGCCTTCGGAGGCTAGATGGGACCAAACGTGTTCAGCTTGTAGGGAAAGCCTTTGACCAATGGCCAATATGCTTGTGCTTGTGCGAGGGTTAGGCAGGCACTTGCCAACACAGGGTCTTTACCTTACCATAAGCTGTCCCTTTGGGCTGAAGCAGGCGGCGTGTGTGGATCACAGCCTGGGAAGCAGGGCCTCAGGGGAGTCTGCCAACAGACTGCCCTCCAGTAGAGCCAGCTGAGAAAAGGTGGCAAGGCTGATGGAACCCGCTTACAACGAAATGTTTCTCTTCAGCAGAGGAGGTTTTGCTGCCACAGGTCAGCAGCTCCTCTCCCTCAGAGTGCTGTTCCTAGGTAGACTAGGAAAAGCCACCACGTTCCCCAGCTTAGAAGAGGCTCTTCTCCTAGTTGGTTTCATCCGTGAGAGAGCCAGAAGGGCTGATCTCCACCAGTCGGGCTACACAGCCTGAGTCCTTGTGGCGGGGCAGTCCTGAGCCAATGTGCCACCTAAGGAATGCAAGCCAAGTTTCCTTGCCACAGGAAAGCACACCGAGGCCTGGTGTTTTCTCTATGAAATTGACGTGGGCTTGAAGGGTGAGGCCTTTACTACATTGTGTACGGAGGTACTCGATTTGGGCTGCCTGGTGAAACAACCTGCGCTCACCAGCACCCTGAGTACCTTTCCTGAACTTTGATTCCTAGCTAGGTCAACTCGGCCTTCGGAGGCTAGATGGGACCAAACGTGTTCAGCTTGTGGGGAAAGCCTTTGACCAATGGCCAATATGCTTGTGCTTGTGCGAGGGTTAGGCAGGCACTTGACAACACAGGGTTTTTACCTTACCATAAGCTGTCCCTTTGGGCTGAAGCAGGCGGCGTGTGTGGATCACAGCCTGGGAAGCAGGGCCTCAGGGGAGTCTGCCAACAGACTGCCCTCCAGTAGAGCCAGCTGAGAAAAGGTGGCAAGGCTGATGGAACCCGCTTACAACGAAATGTTTCTCTTCAGCAGAGGAGATTTTGCTACCACACGTCAGCAGCTCCTCTCCGTCAGAGTGCTGTTCCTGTGTAGACTAGGAAAAGCCACCACGTTCCCCAGCTTAGAAGAGGCTCTTTTCCTACTTGGTTTCATCCGTGAGAGAGCCAGAAGGGCTGATCTCAACCAGTCGGGCTGCACAGCCTGAGTCCTTGGGGCAGGGCAGTCCTGAGCCAATGTGCCACCTAAGGAATGCAAGCCAAGTTTCCTTGCCACAGGAAAGCACACCGAGGCCTGGTGTTTTCTCTATGAAATTGACGTGGGCTTGAAGGGTGAGGCCTTTACTACATTGTGGAAAAGCTCGGGGTTACGGCTCTCTTTCTCCCTCTCTCGGTCCCATAACCTGGGCTCAGCCTTGAGGGAATGCTGAGTGGCAGAGACTGCCTCTCTGCCGGACTCAGAAGGCTTCTTCCCTTTAGGGCAATGCCGTTTGTGTCTTACTTCGTGGAGGAGGAATGAGGGCGCCCAGAGATATTCTGACATGAAATACCTAACGACAGAGGATCTGGAGGAGCCGGTTTCTCGGTGGAAGGAGCCCAAAAACCTGCATTGCTAAGGTCTCTTTGAGAGCTGCCAGACACTCTGCCGTCCTAGGCCTAAGAATTGGACATTGTGACGGCATGGCAACACTTGGAATCCTAGGACCCAGTGGAAGCGCACCTCGCAAACTGGATGGAAGAAGCTTCCACGCACAGTGTTCTTTCATGTCCCAAAGAGAACGCTAGTGTCTGAGGCTGGTAGCCTTGTTGCTAGAGAGAACTGGCATCCCCGTGGGCCTGTTGGCTACTTTCCTCTTTCCGACCCTCTCAGGAAACTCCTCCAGAAAGCCTTTAGGACCCGCTTAGAGAGAACAGCTGCGAAGTGGATGCACAGAACATTAACCTAGCTCCCAGCCCAGGGTCCCAAACATCCATCTTTCTCTGGAGGGTACGTACCCCACCCAGGGATTCAAGCATGGAGTTTGCCTTGTACAACTTACACAGGAAATTGGGAGGAGATGTAGGGCCACTCTACTTGCGATCACACTACGTGGCCCGGAGAAGTTATCACGCAGCAGAATTCAACTCCCTTCCTCTACACGTGTGTACCCCAAAGAAGCGCTGGACAGTGGGTGTTCTCAGGCCAAGAGCAGTCCTTGTTCTGGGCTGCACCTGCTCTGTGGTTCAAAGTTTCTCTGACTCTGCTCCTTCGGAAGCATTTCAGAGCTGACGCTATCCCTGGGCTGCCAAAGCAAAGAGGACAAGAGGCCTCTCACACTGAAGGCATGGGCTTGTTTCCCCTGAAGAAAGTGTAAGTCGCCCCTCCCAGGCCTGAGGCGTGTAAGAAGACACCATTTGCTCTGCGCAAGGAAAATGCAAGTAGGTGTACTCGATTTGGGCTGCCTGGTGAAACAACCTGCGCTCACCAGCACCCTGAGTACCTTTCCTGCACTTTGATTCCTAGCTGGGTGAACTCGGCCTTCGGAGGATAGATGGGACCAAACGTGTTCAGCTTGTAGGGAAAGCCTTTGACCAATGGCCAATATGCTTGTGCTTGTGCGAGGGTTAGGCAGGCACTTGCCAACACAGGGTCTTTACCTTACCATAAGCTGTCCCTTTGGGCTGAAGCAGGCGGCGTGTGTGGATCACAGCCTGGGAAGCAGGGCCTCAGGGGAGTCTGCCAACAGACTGCCCTCCAGTAGAGCCAGCTGAGAAAAGGTGGCAAGGCTGATGGAACCCGCTTACAACGAAATGTTTCTCTTCAGCAGAGGAGGTTTTGCTGCCACACGTCAGCAGCTCCTCTCCCTCAGAGTGCTGTTCCTAGGTAGACTAGGAAAAGCCACCACGTTCCCCAGCTTAGAAGAGGCTCTTCTCCTAGTTGGTTTCATCCGTGAGAGAGCCAGAAGGGCTGATCTCAACCAGTCGGGCTACACAGCCTGAGTCCTTGGGGCGGGGCAGTCCTGAGCCAATGTGCCACCTAAGGAATGCAAGCCAAGTTTCCTTGCCACAGGAAAGCACACCGAGGCCTGGTGTTTTCTCTATGAAATTGACGTGGGCTTGAAGGGTGAGGCCTTTACTACATTGTGTACGGAGGTACTGGATTTGGGCTGTCTGGTGAAACAACCTGCGCTCACCAGCACCCTGAGTACCTTTCCTGAACTTTGATTCCTAGCTAGGTCAACTCGCCCTTCGGAGGCTAGATGGGACCAAACGTGTTCAGCTTGTGGGGAAAGCCTTTGACCAATGGCCAATATGCTTGTGCTTGTGCGAGGGTTAGGCAGGCACTTGACAACACAGGGTTTTTACCTTACCATAAGCTGTCCCTTTGGGCTGAAGCAGGCGGCGTGTGTGGATCACAGCCTGGGAAGCAGGGCCTCAGGGGAGTCTGCCAACAGACTGCCCTCCAGTATAGCCAGCTGAGAAAAGGTGGCAAGGCTGATGGAACCCGCTTACAACGAAATGTTTCTCTTCAGCAGAGGAGATTTTGCTACCACACGTCAGCAGCTCCTCTCCGTCAGAGTGCTGTTCCTGTGTAGACTAGGAAAAGCCACCACGTTCCCCAGCTTAGAAGAGGCTCTTTTCCTAGTTGGTTTCATCCGTGAGAGAGCCAGAAGGGCTGATCTCAACCAGTCGGGCTGCACAGCCTGAGTCCTTGGGGCAGGGCAGTCCTGAGCCAATGTGCCACCTAAGGAATGCAAGCCAAGTTTCCTTGCCACAGGAAAGCACACCGAGGCCTGGTGTTTTCTCTATGAAATTGACGTGGGCTTGAAGGGTGAGGCCTTTACTACATTGTGGAAAAGCTCGGGGTTACGGCTCTCTTTCTCCCTCTCTCGGTCCCATAACCTGGGCTCAGCCTTGAGGGAATGCTGAGTGGCAGAGACTGCCTCTCTGCCGGACTCAGAAGGCTTCTTCCCTTTAGGGCAATGCCGTTTGTGTCTTACTTCGTGGAGGAGGAATGAGGGCGCCCAGAGATATTCTGACATGAAATACCTAACGACAGAGGATCTGGAGGAGCCGGTTTCTCGGTGGAAGGAGCCCAAAAGCCTGCATTGCTAAGGTCTCTTTGAGAGCTGCCAGACACTCTGCCGTCCTAGGCCTAAGAATTGGACATTGTGACGGCATGGCAACACTTGGAATCCTAGGACCCAGTGGAAGCGCACCTCGCAAACTGGATGGAAGAAGCTTCCAAGCACAGTGTTCTTTCATGTCCCAAAGAGAACGCTAGTGTCTGAGGCTGGTAGCCTTGTTGCTAGAGAGAACTGGCATCCCCGTGGGCCTGTTGGCTACTTTCCTCTTTCCGACCCTCTCAGGAAACTCCTCCAGAAAGCCTTTAGGACCCGCTTAGAGAGAACAGCTGCGAAGTGGATGCACAGAACATTAACCTAGCTCCCAGCCCAGGGTCCCAAACATCCATCTTTCTCTGGAGGGTACGTACCCCACCCAGGGATTCAAGCACGGAGTTTGCCTTGTACAACTTACACAGGAAATTGGGAGGAGATGTAGGGCCACTCTACTTGCGATCACACTACGTGGCCCGGAGAAGTTATCACGCAGCAGAATTCAACTCCCTTCCTCTACACGTGTGTACCCCAAAGAAGCGCTGGACAGTGGGTGTTCTCAGGCCAAGAGCAGTCCTTGTTCTGGGCTGCACCTGCTCTGTGGTTCAAAGTTTCTCTGACTCTGCTCCTTCGGAAGCATTTCAGAGCTGACGCTATCCCTGGGCTGCCAAAGCAAAGAGGACAAGAGGCCTCTCACACTGAAGGCATGGGCTTGTTTCCCCTGAAGAAAGTGTAAGTCGCCCCTCCCAGGCCTGAGGCGTGTAAGAAGACACCATTTGCTCTGCGCAAGGAAAATGCAAGTAGGTGTACTCGATTTGGGCTGCCTGGTGAAACAACCTGCGCTCACCAGCACCCTGAGTACCTTTCCTGCACTTTGATTCCTAGCTGGGTGAACTCGGCCTTCGGAGGCTAGATGGGACCAAACGTGTTCAGCTTGTAGGGAAAGCCTTTGACCAATGGCCAATATGCTTGTGCTTGTGCGAGGGTTAGGCAGGCACTTGCCAACACAGGGTCTTTACCTTACCATAAGCTGTCCCTTTGGGCTGAAGCAGGCGGCGTGTGTGGATCACAGCCTGGGAAGCAGGGCCTCAGGGGAGTCTGCCAACAGACTGCCCTCCAGTAGAGCCAGCTGAGAAAAGGTGGCAAGGCTGATGGAACCCGCTTACAACGAAATGTTTCTCTTCAGCAGAGGAGCTTTTGCTGCCACACGTCAGCAGCTCCTCTCCGTCAGAGTGCTGTTCCTGTGTAGACTAGGAAAAGCCACCACGTTCCCCAGCTTAGAAGAGGCTCTTCTCCTAGTTGGTTTCATCCGTGAGAGAGCCAGAAGGGCTGATCTCAACCAGTCGGGCTACACAGCCTGAGTCCTTGGGGCGGGGCAGTCCTGAGCCAATGTGCCACCTAAGGAATGCAAGCCAAGTTTCCTTGCCACAGGAAAGCACACCGAGGCCTGGTGTTTTCTCTATGAAATTGACGTGGGCTTGAAGGGTGAGGCCTTTACTACATTGTGTATGGAGGTACTCGATTTGGGCTGTCTGGTGAAACAACCTGCGCTCACCAGCACCCTGGGTACCTTTCCTGAACTTTGATTCCTAGCTAGGTCAACTCGGCCTTCGGAGGCTAGATGGGACCAAACGTGTTCAGCTTGTGGGGAAAGCCTTTGACCAATGGCCAATATGCTTGTGCTTGTGCGAGGGTTAGGCAGGCACTTGACAACACAGGGTTTTTACCTTACCATAAGCTGTCCCTTTGGGCTGAAGCAGGCGGCGTGTGTGGATCACAGCCTGGGAAGCAGGGCCTCAGGGGAGTCTGCCAACAGACTGCCCTCCAGTATAGCCAGCTGAGAAAAGGTGGCAAGGCTGATGGAACCCGCTTACAACGAAATGTTTCTCTTCAGCAGAGGAGATTTTGCTACCACACGTCAGCAGCTCCTCTCCGTCAGAGTGCTGTTCCTGTGTAGACTAGGAAAAGCCACCACGTTCCCCAGCTTAGAAGAGGCTCTTTTCCTAGTTGGTTTCATCCGTGAGAGAGCCAGAAGGGCTGATCTCAACCAGTCGGGCTGCACAGCCTGAGTCCTTGGGGCAGGGCAGTCCTGAGCCAATGTGCCACCTAAGGAATGCAAGCCAAGTTTCCTTGCCACAGGAAAGCACACCGAGGCCTGGTGTTTTCTCTATGAAATTGACGTGGGCTTGAAGGGTGAGGCCTTTACTACATTGTGGAAAAGCTCGGGGTTACGGCTCTCTTTCTCCCTCTCTCGGTCCCATAACCTGGGCTCAGCCTTGAGGGAATGCTGAGTGGCAGAGACTGCCTCTCTGCCGGACTCAGAAGGCTTCTTCCCTTTAGGGCAATGCCGTTTGTGTCTTTCTTCGTGGAGGAGGAATGAGTGCGCCCAGAGATATTCTGACATGAAATACCTAACGACAGAGGATCTGGAGGAGCCGGTTTCTCGGTGGAAGGAGCCCAAAAGCCTGCATTGCTAAGGTCTCTTTGAGAGCTGCCAGACACTCTGCCGTCCTAGGCCTAAGAATTGGACATTGTGACGGCATGGCAACACTTGGAATCCTAGGACCCAGTGGAAGCGCACCTCGCAAACTGGATGGAAGAAGCTTCCAAGCACAGTGTTCTTTCATGTCCCAAAGAGAACGCTAGTGTCTGAGGCTGGTAGCCTTGTTGCTAGAGAGAACTGGCATCCCCGTGGGCCTGTTGGCTACTTTCCTCTTTCCGACCCTCTCAGGAAACTCCTCCAGAAAGCCTTTAGGACCCGCTTAGAGAGAACAGCTGCGAAGTGGATGCACAGAACATTAACCTAGCTCCCAGCCCAGGGTCCCAAAAATCCATCTTTCTCTGGAGGGTATGTACCCCACCCAGGGATTCAAGCACGGAGTTTGCCTTGTACAACTTACACAGGAAATTGGGAGGAGATGTAGGGCCACTCTACTTGCGATCACACTACGTGGCCCGGAGAAGTTATCACGCAGCAGAATTCAACCCCCTTCCTCTACACGTGTGTACCCCAAAGAAGCGCTGGACAGTGGGTGTTCTCAGGCCAAGAGCAGTCCTTGTTCTGGGCTGCACCTGCTCTGTGGTTCAAAGTTTCTCTGACTCTGCTCCTTCGGAAGCATTTCAGAGCTGACGCTATCCCTGGGCTGCCAAAGCAAAGAGGACAAGAGGCCTCTCACACTGAAGGCATGGGCTTGTTTCCCCTGAAGAAAGTGTAAGTCGCCCCTCCCAGGCCTGAGGCGTGTAAGAAGACACCATTTGCTCTGCGCAAGGAAAATGCAAGTAGGTGTACTCGATTTGGGCTGCCTGGTGAAACAACCTGCGCTCACCAGCACCCTGAGTACCTTTCCTGCACTTTGATTCCTAGCTGGGTGAACTCGGCCTTCGGAGGCTAGATGGGACCAAACGTGTTCAGCTTGTAGGGAAAGCCTTTGACCAATGGCCAATATGCTTGTGCTTGTGCGAGGGTTAGGCAGGCACTTGCCAACACAGGGTCTTTACCTTACCATAAGCTGTCCCTTTGGGCTGAAGCAGGCGGCGTGTGTGGCTCACAGCCTGGGAAGCAGGGCCTCAGGGGAGTCTGCCAACAGACTGCCCTCCAGTAGAGCCAGCTGAGAAAAGGTGGCAAGGCTGATGGAACCCGCTTACAACGAAATGTTTCTCTTCAGCAGAGGAGGTTTTGCTGCCACACGTCAGCAGCTCCTCTCCGTCAGAGTGCTGTTCCTAGGTAGACTAGGAAAAGCCACCACGTTCCCCAGCTTAGAAGAGGCTCTTCTCCTAGTTGGTTTCATCCGTGAGAGAGCCAGAAGGGCTGATCTCCACCAGTCGGGCTACACAGCCTGAGTCCTTGGGGTGGGGCAGTCCTGAGCCAATGTGCCACCTAAGGAATGCAAGCCAAGTTTCCTTGCCACAGGAAAGCACACCGAGGCCTGGTGTTTTCTCTATGAAATTGACGTGGGCTTGAAGGGTGAGGCCTTTACTACATTGTGTACGGAGGTACTCGATTTGGGCTGCCTGGTGAAACAACCTGCGCTCACCAGCACCCTGAGTACCTTTCCTGAACTTTGATTCCTAGCTAGGTCAACTCGGCCTTCGGAGGCTAGATGGGACCAAACGTGTTCAGCTTGTGGGGAAAGCCTTTGACCAATGGCCAATATGCTTGTGCTTGTGCGAGGGTTAGGCAGGCACTTGACAACACAGGGTTTTTACCTTACCATAAGCTGTCCCTTTGGGCTGAAGCAGGCGGCGTGTGTGGATCACAGCCTGGGAAGCAGGGCCTCAGGGGAGTCTGCCAACAGACTGCCCTCCAGTATAGCCAGCTGAGAAAAGGTGGCAAGGCTGATGGAACCCGCTTACAACGAAATGTTTCTCTTCAGCAGAGGAGATTTTGCTACCACACGTCAGCAGCTCCTCTCCGTCAGAGTGCTGTTCCTGTGTAGACTAGGAAAAGCCACCACGTTCCCCAGCTTAGAAGAGGCTCTTTTCCTACTTGGTTTCATCCGTGAGAGAGCCAGAAGGGCTGATCTCCACCAGTCGGGCTGCACAGCCTGAGTCCTTGGGGCAGGGCAGTCCTGAGCCAATGTGCCACCTAAGGAATGCAAGCCAAGTTTCCTTGCCACAGGAAAGCACACCGAGGCCTGGTGTTTTCTCTATGAAATTGACGTGGGCTTGAAGGGTGAGGCCTTTACTACATTGTGGAAAAGCTCGGGGTTACGGCTCTCTTTCTCCCTCTCTCGGTCCCATAACCTGGGCTCAGCCTTGAGGGAATGCAGAGTGGCAGAGACTGCCTCTCTGCCGGACTCAGAAGGCTTCTTCCCTTTAGGGCAATGCCGTTTGTGTCTTACTTCGTGGAGGAGGAATGAGTGCGCCCAGAGATATTCTGACATGAAATACCTAACGACAGAGGATCTGGAGGAGCCGGTTTCTCGGTGGAAGGAGCCCAAAAGCCTGCATTGCTAAGGTCTCTTTGAGAGCTGCCAGACACTCTGCCGTCCTAGGCCTAAGAATTGGACATTGTGACGGCATGGCAACACTTGGAATCCTAGGACCCAGTGGAAGCGCACCTCGCAAACTGGATGGAAGAAGCTTCCAAGCACAGTGTTCTTTCATGTCCCAAAGAGAACGCTAGTGTCTGAGGCTGGTAGCCTTGTTGCTAGAGAGAACTGGCATCCCCGTGGGCCTGTTGGCTACTTTCCTCTTTCCGACCCTCTCAGGAAACTCCTCCAGAAAGCCTTTAGGACCCGCTTAGAGAGAACAGCTGCGACGTGGATGCACAGAACATTAACCTAGCTCCCAGCCCAGGGTCCCAAACATCCATCTTTCTCTGGAGGGTACGTACCCCACCCACGGATTCAAGCACGGAGTTTGCCTTGTACAACTTACACAGGAAATTGGGAGGAGATGTAGGGCCACTCTACTTGCGATCACACTACGTGGCCCGGAGAAGTTATCACGCAGCAGAATTCAACCCCCTTCCTCTACACGTGTGTACCCCAAAGAAGCGCTGGACAGTGGGTGTTCTCAGGCCAAGAGCAGTCCTTGTTCTGGGCTGCACCTGCTCTGTGGTTCAAAGTTTCTCTGACTCTGCTCCTTCGGAAGCATTTCAGAGCTGACGCTATCCCTGGGCTGCCAAAGCAAAGAGGACAAGAGGCCTCTCACACTGAAGGCATGGGCTTGTTTCCCCTGAAGAAAGTGTAAGTCGCCCCTCCCAGGCCTGAGGCGTGTAAGAAGACACCATTTGCTCTGCGCAAGGAAAATGCAAGTAGGTGTACTCGATTTGGGCTGCCTGGTGAAACAACCTGCGCTCACCAGCACCCTGAGTACCTTTCCTGCACTTTGATTCCTAGCTGGGTGAACTCGGCCTTCGGAGGCTAGATGGGACCAAACGTGTTCAGCTTGTAGGGAAAGCCTTTGACCAATGGCCAATATGCTTGTGCTTGTGCGAGGGTTAGGCAGGCACTTGCCAACACAGGGTCTTTACCTTACCATAAGCTGTCCCTTTGGGCTGAAGCAGGCGGCGTGTGTGGATCACAGCCTGGGAAGCAGGGCCTCAGGGGAGTCTGCCAACAGACTGCCCTCCAGTAGAGCCAGCTGAGAAAAGGTGGCAAGGCTGATGGAACCCGCTTACAACGAAATGTTTCTCTTCAGCAGAGGAGGTTTTGCTGCCACACGTCAGCAGCTCCTCTCCGTCAGAGTGCTGTTCCTAGGTAGACTAGGAAAAGCCACCACGTTCCCCAGCTTAGAAGAGGCTCTTCTCCTAGTTGGTTTCATCCGTGAGAGAGCCAGAAGGGCTGATCTCCACCAGTCGGGTTACACAGCCTGAGTCCTTGTGGCGGGGCAGTCCTGAGCCAATGTGCCACCTAAGGAATGCAAGCCAAGTTTCCTTGCCACAGGAAAGCACACCGAGGCCTGGTGTTTTCTCTATGAAATTGACGTGGGCTTGAAGGGTGAGGCCTTTACTACATTGTGTACGGAGGTACTCGATTTGGGCTGCCTGGTGAAACAACCTGCGCTCACCAGCACCCTGAGTACCTTTCCTGAACTTTGATTCCTAGCTAGGTCAACTCGGCCTTCGGAGGCTAGATGGGACCAAACGTGTTCAGCTTGTGGGGAAAGCCTTTGACCAATGGCCAATATGCTTGTGCTTGTGCGAGGGTTAGGCAGGCACTTGACAACACAGGGTTTTTACCTTACCATAAGCTGTCCCTTTGGGCTGAAGCAGGCGGCGTGTGTGGATCACAGCCTGGGAAGCAGGGCCTCAGGGGAGTCTGCCAACAGACTGCCCTCCAGTATAGCCAGCTGAGAAAAGGTGGCAAGGCTGATGGAACCCGCTTACAACGAAATGTTTCTCTTCAGCAGAGGAGATTTTGCTACCACACGTCAGCAGCTCCTCTCCGTCAGAGTGCTGTTCCTGTGTAGACTAGGAAAAGCCACCACGTTCCCCAGCTTAGAAGAGGCTCTTTTCCTACTTGGTTTCATCCGTGAGAGAGCCAGAAGGGCTGATCTCAACCAGTCGGGCTGCACAGCCTGAGTCCTTGGGGCAGGGCAGTCCTGAGCCAATGTGCCACCTAAGGAATACAAGCCAAGTTTCCTTGCCACAGGAAAGCACACCGAGGCCTGGTGTTTTCTCTATGAAATTGACGTGGGCTTGAAGGGTGAGGCCTTTACTACATTGTGGAAAAGCTCGGGGTTACGGCTCTCTTTCTCCCTCTCTCGGTCCCATAACCTGGGCTCAGCCTTGAGGGAATGCTGAGTGGCAGAGACTGCCTCTCTGCCGGACTCAGAAGGCTTCTTCCCTTTAGGGCAATGCCGTTTGTGTCTTACTTCGTGGAGGAGGAATGAGGGCGCCCAGAGATATTCTGACATGAAATACCTAACGACAGAGGATCTGGAGGAGCCGGTTTCTCGGTGGAAGGAGCCCAAAAGCCTGCATTGCTAAGGTCTCTTTGAGAGCTGCCAGACACTCTGCCGTCCTAGGCCTAAGAATTGGACATTGTGACGGCATGGCAACACTTGGAATCCTAGGACCCAGTGGAAGCGCACCTCGCAAACTGGATGGAAGAAGCTTCCACGCACAGTGTTCTTTCATGTCCCAAAGAGAACGCTAGTGTCTGAGGCTGGTAGCCTTGTTGCTAGAGAGAACTGGCATCCCCGTGGGCCTGTTGGCTACTTTCCTCTTTCCGACCCTCTCAGGAAACTCCTCCAGAAAGCCTTTAGGACCCGCTTAGAGAGAACAGCTGCGAAGTGGATGCACAGAACATTAACCTAGCTCCCAGCCCAGGGTCCCAAACATCCATCTTTCTCTGGAGGGTACGTACCCCACCCAGGGATTCAAGCACGGAGTTTGCCTTGTACAACTTACACAGGAAATTGGGAGGAGATGTAGGGCCACTCTACTTGCGATCACACTACGTGGCCCGGAGAAGTTATCACGCAGCAGAATTCAACCCCCTTCCTCTACACGTGTGTACCCCAAAGAAGCGCTGGACAGTGGGTGTTCTCAGGCCAAGAGCAGTCCTTGTTCTGGGCTGCACCTGCTCTGTGGTTCAAAGTTTCTCTGACTCTGCTCCTTCGGAAGCATTTCAGAGCTGACGCTATCCCTGGGCTGCCAAAGCAAAGAGGACAAGAGGCCTCTCACACTGAAGGCATGGGCTTGTTTCCCCTGAAGAAAGTGTAAGTCGCCCCTCCCAGGCCTGAGGCGTGTAAGAAGACACCATTTGCTCTGCGCAAGGAAAATGCAAGTAGGTGTACTTGATTTGGTGAAACAACCTGCGCTCACCAGCACCCTGAGTACCTTTCCTGCACTTTGATTCCTAGCTGGGTGAACTCGGCCTTCGGAGGCTAGATGGGACCAAACGTGTTCAGCTTGTAGGGAAAGCCTTTGACCAATGGCCAATATGCTTGTGCTTGTGCGAGGGTTAGGCAGGCACTTGCCAACACAGGGTCTTTACCTTACCATAAGCTGTCCCTTTGGGCTGAAGCAGGCGGCGTGTGTGGATCACAGCCTGGGAAGCAGGGCCTCAGGGGAGTCTGCCAACAGACTGCCCTCCAGTAGAGCCAGCTGAGAAAAGGTGGCAAGGCTGATGGAACCCGCTTACAACGAAATGTTTCTCTTCAGCAGAGGAGGTTTTGCTGCCACAGGTCAGCAGCTCCTCTCCCTCAGAGTGCTGTTCCTAGGTAGACTAGGAAAAGCCACCACGTTCCCCAGCTTAGAAGAGGCTCTTCTCCTAGTTGGTTTCATCCGTGAGAGAGCCAGAAGGGCTGATCTCAACCAGTCGGGCTACACAGCCTGAGTCCTTGGGGCGGGGCAGTCCTGAGCCAATGTGCCACCTAAGGAATGCAAGCCAAGTTTCCTTGCCACAGGAAAGCACACCGAGGCCTGGTGTTTTCTCTATGAAATTGACGTGGGCTTGAAGGGTGAGGCCTTTACTACATTGTGTACGGAGGTACTCGATTTGGGCTGCCTGGTGAAACAACCTGCGCTCACCAGCACCCTGAGTACCTTTCCTGAACTTTGATTCCTAGCTAGGTCAACTCGGCCTTCGGAGGCTAGATGGGACCAAACGTGTTCAGCTTGTGGGGAAAGCCTTTGACCAATGGCCAATATGCTTGTGCTTGTGCGAGGGTTAGGCAGGCACTTGACAACACAGGGTTTTTACCTTACCATAAGCTGTCCCTTTGGGCTGAAGCAGGCGGCGTGTGTGGATCACAGCCTGGGAAGCAGGGCCTCAGGGGAGTCTGCCAACAGACTGCCCTCCAGTATAGCCAGCTGAGAAAAGGTGGCAAGGCTGATGGAACCCGCTTACAACGAAATGTTTCTCTTCAGCAGAGGAGATTTTGCTACCACACGTCAGCAGCTCCTCTCCGTCAGAGTGCTGTTCCTGTGTAGACTAGGAAAAGCCACCACGTTCCCCAGCTTAGAAGAGGCTCTTTTCCTACTTGGTTTCATCCGTGAGAGAGCCAGAAGGGCTGATCTCAACCAGTCGGGCTGCACAGCCTGAGTCCTTGGGGCAGGGCAGTCCTGAGCCAATGTGCCACCTAAGGAATACAAGCCAAGTTTCCTTGCCACAGGAAAGCACACCGAGGCCTGGTGTTTTCTCTATGAAATTGACGTGGGCTTGAAGGGTGAGGCCTTTACTACATTGTGGAAAAGCTCGGGGTTACGGCTCTCTTTCTCCCTCTCTCGGTCCCATAACCTGGGCTCAGCCTTGAGGGAATGCTGAGTGGCAGAGACTGCCTCTCTGCCGGACTCAGAAGGCTTCTTCCCTTTAGGGCACTGCCGTTTGTGTCTTACTTCGTGGAGGAGGAATGAGGGCGCCCAGAGATATTCTGACATGAAATACCTAACGACAGAGGATCTGGAGGAGCCGGTTTCTCGGTGGAAGGAGCCCAAAAGCCTGCATTGCTAAGGTCTCTTTGAGAGCTGCCAGACACTCTGCCGTCCTAGGCCTAAGAATTGGACATTGTGACGGCATGGCAACACTTGGAATCCTAGGACCCAGTGGAAGCGCACCTCGCAAACTGGATGGAAGAAGCTTCCAAGCACAGTGTTCTTTCCTGTCCCAAAGAGAACGCTAGTGTCTGAGGCTGGTAGCCTTGTTGCTAGAGAGAACTGGCATCCCCGTGGGCCTGTTGGCTACTTTCCTCTTTCCGACCCTCTCAGGAAACTCCTCCAGAAAGCCTTTAGGACCCGCTTAGAGAGAACAGCTGCGACGTGGATGCACAGAACATTAACCTAGCTCCCAGCCCAGGGTCCCAAACATCCATCTTTCTCTGGAGGGTACGTACCCCACCCAGGGATTCAAGCACGGAGTTTGCCTTGTACAACGTACACAGGAAATTGGGAGGAGATGTAGGGCCACTCTACTTGCGATCACACTACGTGGCCCGGAGAAGTTATCACGCAGCAGAATTCAACCCCCTTCCTCTACACGTGTGTACCCCAAAGAAGCGCTGGACAGTGGGTGTTCTCAGGCCAAGAGCAGTCCTTGTTCTGGGCTGCACCTGCTCTGTGGTTCAAAGTTTCTCAGACTCTGCTCCTTCGGAAGCATTTCAGAGCTGACGCTATCCCTGGGCTGCCAAAGCAAAGAGGACAAGAGGCCTCTCACACTGAAGGCATGGGCTTGTTTCCCCTGAAGAAAGTGTAAGTCGCCCCTCCCAGGCCTGAGGCGTGTAAGAAGACACCATTTGCTCTGCGCAAGGAAAATGCAAGTAGGTGTACTCGATTTGGGCTGCCTGGTGAAACAACCTGCGCTCACCAGCACCCTGAGTACCTTTCCTGCACTTTGATTCCTAGCTGGGTGAACTCGGCCTTCGGAGGCTAGATGGGACCAAACGTGTTCAGCTTGTAGGGAAAGCCTTTGACCAATGGCCAATATGCTTGTGCTTGTGCGAGGGTTAGGCAGGCACTTGCCAACACAGGGTCTTTACCTTACCATAAGCTGTCCCTTTGGGCTGAAGCAGGCGGCGTGTGTGGATCACAGCCTGGGAAGCAGGGCCTCAGGGGAGTCTGCCAACAGACTGCCCTCCAGTAGAGCCAGCTGAGAAAAGGTGGCAAGGCTGATGGAACCCGCTTACAACGAAATGTTTCTCTTCAGCAGAGGAGGTTTTGCTGCCACACGTCAGCAGCTCCTCTCCGTCAGAGTGCTGTTCCTAGGTAGACTAGGAAAAGCCACCACGTTCCCCAGCTTAGAAGAGGCTCTTCTCCTAGTTGGTTTCATCCGTGAGAGAGCCAGAAGGGCTGATCTCCACCAGTCGGGCTACACAGCCTGAGTCCTTGGGGTGGGGCAGTCCTGAGCCAATGTGCCACCTAAGGAATGCAAGCCAAGTTTCCTTGCCACAGGAAAGCACACCGAGGCCTGGTGTTTTCTCTATGAAATTGACGTGGGCTTGAAGGGTGAGGCCTTTACTACATTGTGTACGGAGGTACTCGATTTGGGCTGCCTGGTGAAACAACCTGCGCTCACCAGCACCCTGAGTACCTTTCCTGAACTTTGATTCCTAGCTAGGTCAACTCGGCCTTCGGAGGCTAGATGGGACCAAACGTGTTCAGCTTGTGGGGAAAGCCTTTGACCAATGGCCAATATGCTTGTGCTTGTGCGAGGGTTAGGCAGGCACTTGACAACACAGGGTTTTTACCTTACCATAAGCTGTCCCTTTGGGCTGAAGCAGGCGGCGTGTGTGGATCACAGCCTGGGAAGCAGGGCCTCAGGGGAGTCTGCCAACAGACTGCCCTCCAGTAGAGCCAGCTGAGAAAAGGTGGCAAGGCTGATGGAACCCGCTTACAACGAAATGTTTCTCTTCAGCAGAGGAGATTTTGCTACCACACGTCAGCAGCTCCTCTCCGTCAGAGTGCTGTTCCTGTGTAGACTAGGAAAAGCCACCACGTTCCCCAGCTTAGAAGAGCCTCTTTTCCTAGTTGGTTTCATCCGTGAGAGAGCCAGAAGGGCTGATCTCCACCAGTCGGGCTGCACAGCCTGAGTCCTTGGGGCAGGGCAGTCCTGAGCCAATGTGCCACCTAAGGAATGCAAGCCAAGTTTCCTTGCCACAGGAAAGCACACCGAGGCCTGGTGTTTTCTCTATGAAATTGACGTGGGCTTGAAGGGTGAGGCCTTTACTACATTGTGGAAAAGCTCGGGGTTACGGCTCTCTTTCTCCCTCTCTCGGTCCCATAACCTGGGCTCAGCCTTGAGGGAATGCAGAGTGGCAGAGACTGCCTCTCTGCCGGACTCAGAAGGCTTCTTCCCTTTAGGGCAATGCCGTTTGTGTCTTACTTCGTGGAGGAGGAATGAGGGCGCCCAGAGATATTCTGACATGAAATACCTAACGACAGAGGATCTGGAGGAGCCGGTTTCTCGGTGGAAGGAGCCCAAAAGCCTGCATTGCTAAGGTCTCTTTGAGAGCTGCCAGACACTCTGCCGTCCTAGGCCTAAGAATTGGACATTGTGACGGCATGGCAACACTTGGAATCCTAGGACCCAGTGGAAGCGCACCTCGCAAACTGGATGGAAGAAGCTTCCACGCACAGTGTTCTTTCATGTCCCAAAGAGAACGCTAGTGTCTGAGGCTGGTAGCCTTGTTGCTAGAGAGAACTGGCATCCCCGTGGGCCTGTTGGCTACTTTCCTCTTTCCGACCCTCTCAGGAAACTCCTCCAGAAAGCCTTTAGGACCCGCTTAGAGAGAACAGCTGCGACGTGGATGCACAGAACATTAACCTAGCTCCCAGCCCAGGGTCCCAAACATCCATCTTTCTCTGGAGGGTACGTACCCCACCCACGGATTCAAGCACGGAGTTTGCCTTGTACAACTTACACAGGAAATTGGGAGGAGATGTAGGGCCACTCTACTTGCGATCACACTACGTGGCCCGGAGAAGTTATCACGCAGCAGAATTCAACCCCCTTCCTCTACACGTGTGTACCCCAAAGAAGCGCTGGACAGTGGGTGTTCTCAGGCCAAGAGCAGTCCTTGTTCTGGGCTGCACCTGCTCTGTGGTTCAAAGTTTCTCTGACTCTGCTCCTTCGGAAGCATTTCAGAGCTGACGCTATCCCTGGGCTGCCAAAGCAAAGAGGACAAGAGGCCTCTCACACTGAAGGCATGGGCTTGTTTCCCCTGAAGAAAGTGTAAGTCGCCCCTCCCAGGCCTGAGGCGTGTAAGAAGACACCATTTGCTCTGCGCAAGGAAAATGCAAGTAGGTGTACTCGATTTGGGCTGCCTGGTGAAACAACCTGCGCTCACCAGCACCCTGAGTACCTTTCCTGCACTTTGATTCCTAGCTGGGTGAACTCGGCCTTCGGAGGCTAGATGGGACCAAACGTGTTCAGCTTGTAGGGAAAGCCTTTGACCAATGGCCAATATGCTTGTGCTTGTGCGAGGGTTAGGCAGGCACTTGCCAACACAGGGTCTTTACCTTACCATAAGCTGTCCCTTTGGGCTGAAGCAGGCGGCGTGTGTGGATCACAGCCTGGGAAGCAGGGCCTCAGGGGAGTCTGCCAACAGACTGCCCTCCAGTAGAGCCAGCTGAGAAAAGGTGGCAAGGCTGATGGAACCCGCTTACAACGAAATGTTTCTCTTCAGCAGAGGAGGTTTTGCTGCCACACGTCAGCAGCTCCTCTCCGTCAGAGTGCTGTTCCTAGGTAGACTAGGAAAAGCCACCACGTTCCCCAGCTTAGAAGAGGCTCTTCTCCTAGTTGGTTTCATCCGTGAGAGAGCCAGAAGGGCTGATCTCCACCAGTCGGGTTACACAGCCTGAGTCCTTGTGGCGGGGCAGTCCTGAGCCAATGTGCCACCTAAGGAATGCAAGCCAAGTTTCCTTGCCACAGGAAAGCACACCGAGGCCTGGTGTTTTCTCTATGAAATTGACGTGGGCTTGAAGGGTGAGGCCTTTACTACATTGTGTACGGAGGTACTCGATTTGGGCTGCCTGGTGAAACAACCTGCGCTCACCAGCACCCTGAGTACCTTTCCTGAACTTTGATTCCTAGCTAGGTCAACTCGGCCTTCGGAGGCTAGATGGGACCAAACGTGTTCAGCTTGTGGGGAAAGCCTTTGACCAATGGCCAATATGCTTGTGCTTGTGCGAGGGTTAGGCAGGCACTTGACAACACAGGGTTTTTACCTTACCATAAGCTGTCCCTTTGGGCTGAAGCAGGCGGCGTGTGTGGATCACAGCCTGGGAAGCAGGGCCTCAGGGGAGTCTGCCAACAGACTGCCCTCCAGTATAGCCAGCTGAGAAAAGGTGGCAAGGCTGATGGAACCCGCTTACAACGAAATGTTTCTCTTCAGCAGAGGAGATTTTGCTACCACACGTCAGCAGCTCCTCTCCGTCAGAGTGCTGTTCCTGTGTAGACTAGGAAAAGCCACCACGTTCCCCAGCTTAGAAGAGGCTCTTTTCCTACTTGGTTTCATCCGTGAGAGAGCCAGAAGGGCTGATCTCAACCAGTCGGGCTGCACAGCCTGAGTCCTTGGGGCAGGGCAGTCCTGAGCCAATGTGCCACCTAAGGAATACAAGCCAAGTTTCCTTGCCACAGGAAAGCACACCGAGGCCTGGTGTTTTCTCTATGAAATTGACGTGGGCTTGAAGGGTGAGGCCTTTACTACATTGTGGAAAAGCTCGGGGTTACGGCTCTCTTTCTCCCTCTCTCGGTCCCATAACCTGGGCTCAGCCTTGAGGGAATGCTGAGTGGCAGAGACTGCCTCTCTGCCGGACTCAGAAGGCTTCTTCCCTTTAGGGCAATGCCGTTTGTGTCTTACTTCGTGGAGGAGGAATGAGGGCGCCCAGAGATATTCTGACATGAAATACCTAACGACAGAGGATCTGGAGGAGCCGGTTTCTCGGTGGAAGGAGCCCAAAAGCCTGCATTGCTAAGGTCTCTTTGAGAGCTGCCAGACACTCTGCCGTCCTAGGCCTAAGAATTGGACATTGTGACGGCATGGCAACACTTGGAATCCTAGGACCCAGTGGAAGCGCACCTCGCAAACTGGATGGAAGAAGCTTCCACGCACAGTGTTCTTTCATGTCCCAAAGAGAACGCTAGTGTCTGAGGCTGGTAGCCTTGTTGCTAGAGAGAACTGGCATCCCCGTGGGCCTGTTGGCTACTTTCCTCTTTCCGACCCTCTCAGGAAACTCCTCCAGAAAGCCTTTAGGACCCGCTTAGAGAGAACAGCTGCGAAGTGGATGCACAGAACATTAACCTAGCTCCCAGCCCAGGGTCCCAAACATCCATCTTTCTCTGGAGGGTACGTACCCCACCCACGGATTCAAGCACGGAGTTTGCCTTGTACAACTTACACAGGAAATTGGGAGGAGATGTAGGGCCACTCTACTTGCGATCACACTACGTGGCCCGGAGAAGTTATCACGCAGCAGAATTCAACTCCCTTCCTCTACACGTGTGTACCCCAAAGAAGCGCTGGACAGTGGGTGTTCTCAGGCCAAGAGCAGTCCTTGTTCTGGGCTGCACCTGCTCTGTGGTTCAAAGTTTCTCTGACTCTGCTCCTTCGGAAGCATTTCAGAGCTGACGCTATCCCTGGGCTGCCAAAGCAAAGAGGACAAGAGGCCTCTCACACTGAAGGCATGGGCTTGTTTCCCCTGAAGAAAGTGTAAGTCGCCCCTCCCAGGCCTGAGGCGTGTAAGAAGACACCATTTGCTCTGCGCAAGGAAAATGCAAGTAGGTGTACTCGATTTGGGCTGCCTGGTGAAACAACCTGCGCTCACCAGCACCCTGAGTACCTTTCCTGCACTTTGATTCCTAGCTGGGTGAACTCGGCCTTCGGAGGCTAGATGGGACCAAACGTGTTCAGCTTGTAGGGAAAGCCTTTGACCAATGGCCAATATGCTTGTGCTTGTGCGAGGGTTAGGCAGGCACTTGCCAACACAGGGTCTTTACCTTACCATAAGCTGTCCCTTTGGGCTGAAGCAGGCGGCGTGTGTGGATCACAGCCTGGGAAGCAGGGCCTCAGGGGAGTCTGCCAACAGACTGCCCTCCAGTAGAGCCAGCTGAGAAAAGGTGGCAAGGCTGATGGAACCCGCTTACAACGAAATGTTTCTCTTCAGCAGAGGAGCTTTTGCTGCCACACGTCAGCAGCTCCTCTCCGTCAGAGTGCTGTTCCTGTGTAGACTAGGAAAAGCCACCACGTTCCCCAGCTTAGAAGAGGCTCTTCTCCTAGTTGGTTTCATCCGTGAGAGAGCCAGAAGGGCTGATCTCAACCAGTCGGGCTACACAGCCTGAGTCCTTGGGGCGGGGCAGTCCTGAGCCAATGTGCCACCTAAGGAATGCAAGCCAAGTTTCCTTGCCACAGGAAAGCACACCGAGGCCTGGTGTTTTCTCTATGAAATTGACGTGGGCTTGAAGGGTGAGGCCTTTACTACATTGTGTATGGAGGTACTCGATTTGGGCTGTCTGGTGAAACAACCTGCGCTCACCAGCACCCTGGGTACCTTTCCTGAACTTTGATTCCTAGCTAGGTCAACTCGGCCTTCGGAGGCTAGATGGGACCAAACGTGTTCAGCTTGTGGGGAAAGCCTTTGACCAATGGCCAATATGCTTGTGCTTGTGCGAGGGTTAGGCAGGCACTTGACAACACAGGGTTTTTACCTTACCATAAGCTGTCCCTTTGGGCTGAAGCAGGCGGCGTGTGTGGATCACAGCCTGGGAAGCAGGGCCTCAGGGGAGTCTGCCAACAGACTGCCCTCCAGTATAGCCAGCTGAGAAAAGGTGGCAAGGCTGATGGAACCCGCTTACAACGAAATGTTTCTCTTCAGCAGAGGAGATTTTGCTACCACACGTCAGCAGCTCCTCTCCGTCAGAGTGCTGTTCCTGTGTAGACTAGGAAAAGCCACCACGTTCCCCAGCTTAGAAGAGGCTCTTTTCCTACTTGGTTTCATCCGTGAGAGAGCCAGAAGGGCTGATCTCAACCAGTCGGGCTGCACAGCCTGAGTCCTTGGGGCAGGGCAGTCCTGAGCCAATGTGCCACCTAAGGAATGCAAGCCAAGTTTCCTTGCCACAGGAAAGCACACCGAGGCCTGGTGTTTTCTCTATGAAATTGACGTGGGCTTGAAGGGTGAGGCCTTTACTACATTGTGGAAAAGCTCGGGGTTACGGCTCTCTTTCTCCCTCTCTCGGTCCCATAACCTGGGCTCAGCCTTGAGGGAATGCTGAGTGGCAGAGACTGCCTCTCTGCCGGACTCAGAAGGCTTCTTCCCTTTAGGGCAATGCCGTTTGTGTCTTTCTTCGTGGAGGAGGAATGAGTGCGCCCAGAGATATTCTGACATGAAATACCTAACGACAGAGGATCTGGAGGAGCCGGTTTCTCGGTGGAAGGAGCCCAAAAGCCTGCATTGCTAAGGTCTCTTTGAGAGCTGCCAGACACTCTGCCGTCCTAGGCCTAAGAATTGGACATTGTGACGGCATGGCAACACTTGGAATCCTAGGACCCAGTGGAAGCGCACCTCGCAAACTGGATGGAAGAAGCTTCCAAGCACAGTGTTCTTTCATGTCCCAAAGAGAACGCTAGTGTCTGAGGCTGGTAGCCTTGTTGCTAGAGAGAACTGGCATCCCCGTGGGCCTGTTGGCTACTTTCCTCTTTCCGACCCTCTCAGGAAACTCCTCCAGAAAGCCTTTAGGACCCGCTTAGAGAGAACAGCTGCGAAGTGGATGCACAGAACATTAACCTAGCTCCCAGCCCAGGGTCCCAAACATCCATCTTTCTCTGGAGGGTACGTACCCCACCCAGGGATTCAAGCACGGAGTTTGCCTTGTACAACGTACACAGGAAATTGGGAGGAGATGTAGGGCCACTCTACTTGCGATCACACTACGTGGCCCGGAGAAGTTATCACGCAGCAGAATTCAACCCCCTTCCTCTACACGTGTGTACCCCAAAGAAGCGCTGGACAGTGGGTGTTCTCAGGCCAAGAGCAGTCCTTGTTCTGGGCTGCACCTGCTCTGTGGTTCAAAGTTTCTCAGACTCTGCTCCTTCGGAAGCATTTCAGAGCTGACGCTATCCCTGGGCTGCCAAAGCAAAGAGGACAAGAGGCCTCTCACACTGAAGGCATGGGCTTGTTTCCCCTGAAGAAAGTGTAAGTCGCCCCTCCCAGGCCTGAGGCGTGTAAGAAGACACCATTTGCTCTGCGCAAGGAAAATGCAAGTAGGTGTACTCGATTTGGGCTGCCTGGTGAAACAACCTGCGCTCACCAGCACCCTGAGTACCTTTCCTGCACTTTGATTCCTAGCTGGGTGAACTCGGCCTTCGGAGGCTAGATGGGACCAAACGTGTTCAGCTTGTAGGGAAAGCCTTTGACCAATGGCCAATATGCTTGTGCTTGTGCGAGGGTTAGGCAGGCACTTGCCAACACAGGGTCTTTACCTTACCATAAGCTGTCCCTTTGGGCTGAAGCAGGCGGCGTGTGTGGATCACAGCCTGGGAAGCAGGGCCTCAGGGGAGTCTGCCAACAGACTGCCCTCCAGTAGAGCCAGCTGAGAAAAGGTGGCAAGGCTGATGGAACCCGCTTACAACGAAATGTTTCTCTTCAGCAGAGGAGGTTTTGCTGCCACACGTCAGCAGCTCCTCTCCGTCAGAGTGCTGTTCCTAGGTAGACTAGGAAAAGCCACCACGTTCCCCAGCTTAGAAGAGGCTCTTCTCCTAGTTGGTTTCATCCGTGAGAGAGCCAGAAGGGCTGATCTCCACCAGTTGGGCTACACAGCCTGAGTCCTTGGGGTGGGGCAGTCCTGAGCCAATGTGCCACCTAAGGAATGCAAGCCAAGTTTCCTTGCCACAGGAAAGCACACCGAGGCCTGGTGTTTTCTCTATGAAATTGACGTGGGCTTGAAGGGTGAGGCCTTTACTACATTGTGTACGGAGGTACTCGATTTGGGCTGCCTGGTGAAACAACCTGCGCTCACCAGCACCCTGAGTACCTTTCCTGAACTTTGATTCCTAGCTAGGTCAACTCGGCCTTCGGAGGCTAGATGGGACCAAACGTGTTCAGCTTGTGGGGAAAGCCTTTGACCAATGGCCAATATGCTTGTGCTTGTGCGAGGGTTAGGCAGGCACTTGACAACACAGGGTTTTTACCTTACCATAAGCTGTCCCTTTGGGCTGAAGCAGGCGGCGTGTGTGGATCACAGCCTGGGAAGCAGGGCCTCAGGGGAGTCTGCCAACAGACTGCCCTCCAGTAGAGCCAGCTGAGAAAAGGTGGCAAGGCTGATGGAACCCGCTTACAACGAAATGTTTCTCTTCAGCAGAGGAGATTTTGCTACCACACGTCAGCAGCTCCTCTCCGTCAGAGTGCTGTTCCTGTGTAGACTAGGAAAAGCCACCACGTTCCCCAGCTTAGAAGAGCCTCTTTTCCTAGTTGGTTTCATCCGTGAGAGAGCCAGAAGGGCTGATCTCCACCAGTCGGGCTGCACAGCCTGAGTCCTTGGGGCAGGGCAGTCCTGAGCCAATGTGCCACCTAAGGAATGCAAGCCAAGTTTCCTTGCCACAGGAAAGCACACCGAGGCCTGGTGTTTTCTCTATGAAATTGACGTGGGCTTGAAGGGTGAGGCCTTTACTACATTGTGGAAAAGCTCGGGGTTACGGCTCTCTTTCTCCCTCTCTCGGTCCCATAACCTGGGCTCAGCCTTGAGGGAATGCAGAGTGGCAGAGACTGCCTCTCTGCCGGACTCAGAAGGCTTCTTCCCTTTAGGGCAATGCCGTTTGTGTCTTACTTCGTGGAGGAGGAATGAGGGCGCCCAGAGATATTCTGACATGAAATACCTAACGACAGAGGATCTGGAGGAGCCGGTTTCTCGGTGGAAGGAGCCCAAAAGCCTGCATTGCTAAGGTCTCTTTGAGAGCTGCCAGACACTCTGCCGTCCTAGGCCTAAGAATTGGACATTGTGACGGCATGGCAACACTTGGAATCCTAGGACCCAGTGGAAGCGCACCTCGCAAACTGGATGGAAGAAGCTTCCAAGCACAGTGTTCTTTCATGTCCCAAAGAGAACGCTAGTGTCTGAGGCTGGTAGCCTTGTTGCTAGAGAGAACTGGCATCCCCGTGGGCCTGTTGGCTACTTTCCTCTTTCCGACCCTCTCAGGAAACTCCTCCAGAAAGCCTTTAGGACCCGCTTAGAGAGAACAGCTGCGACGTGGATGCACAGAACATTAACCTAGCTCCCAGCCCAGGGTCCCAAACATCCATCTTTCTCTGGAGGGTACGTACCCCACCCACGGATTCAAGCACGGAGTTTGCCTTGTACAACTTACACAGGAAATTGGGAGGAGATGTAGGGCCACTCTACTTGCGATCACACTACGTGGCCCGGAGAAGTTATCACGCAGCAGAATTCAACCCCCTTCCTCTACACGTGTGTACCCCAAAGAAGCGCTGGACAGTGGGTGTTCTCAGGCCAAGAGCAGTCCTTGTTCTGGGCTGCACCTGCTCTGTGGTTCAAAGTTTCTCTGACTCTGCTCCTTCGGAAGCATTTCAGAGCTGACGCTATCCCTGGGCTGCCAAAGCAAAGAGGACAAGAGGCCTCTCACACTGAAGGCATGGGCTTGTTTCCCCTGAAGAAAGTGTAAGTCGCCCCTCCCAGGCCTGAGGCGTGTAAGAAGACACCATTTGCTCTGCGCAAGGAAAATGCAAGTAGGTGTACTCGATTTGGGCTGCCTGGTGAAACAACCTGCGCTCACCAGCACCCTGAGTACCTTTCCTGCACTTTGATTCCTAGCTGGGTGAACTCGGCCTTCGGAGGCTAGATGGGACCAAACGTGTTCAGCTTGTAGGGAAAGCCTTTGACCAATGGCCAATATGCTTGTGCTTGTGCGAGGGTTAGGCAGGCACTTGCCAACACAGGGTCTTTACCTTACCATAAGCTGTCCCTTTGGGCTGAAGCAGGCGGCGTGTGTGGATCACAGCCTGGGAAGCAGGGCCTCAGGGGAGTCTGCCAACAGACTGCCCTCCAGTAGAGCCAGCTGAGAAAAGGTGGCAAGGCTGATGGAACCCGCTTACAACGAAATGTTTCTCTTCAGCAGAGGAGGTTTTGCTGCCACACGTCAGCAGCTCCTCTCCGTCAGAGTGCTGTTCCTAGGTAGACTAGGAAAAGCCACCACGTTCCCCAGCTTAGAAGAGGCTCTTCTCATAGTTGGTTTCATCCGTGAGAGAGCCAGAAGGGCTGATCTCCACCAGTCGGGTTACACAGCCTGAGTCCTTGTGGCGGGGCAGTCCTGAGCCAATGTGCCACCTAAGGAATGCAAGCCAAGTTTCCTTGCCACAGGAAAGCACACCGAGGCCTGGTGTTTTCTCTATGAAATTGACGTGGGCTTGAAGGGTGAGGCCTTTACTACATTGTGTACGGAGGTACTCGATTTGGGCTGCCTGGTGAAACAACCTGCGCTCACCAGCACCCTGAGTACCTTTCCTGAACTTTGATTCCTAGCTAGGTCAACTCGGCCTTCGGAGGCTAGATGGGACCAAACGTGTTCAGCTTGTGGGGAAAGCCTTTGACCAATGGCCAATATGCTTGTGCTTGTGCGAGGGTTAGGCAGGCACTTGACAACACAGGGTTTTTACCTTACCATAAGCTGTCCCTTTGGGCTGAAGCAGGCGGCGTGTGTGGATCACAGCCTGGGAAGCAGGGCCTCAGGGGAGTCTGCCAACAGACTGCCCTCCAGTATAGCCAGCTGAGAAAAGGTGGCAAGGCTGATGGAACCCGCTTACAACGAAATGTTTCTCTTCAGCAGAGGAGATTTTGCTACCACACGTCAGCAGCTCCTCTCCGTCAGAGTGCTGTTCCTGTGTAGACTAGGAAAAGCCACCACGTTCCCCAGCTTAGAAGAGGCTCTTTTCCTACTTGGTTTCATCCGTGAGAGAGCCAGAAGGGCTGATCTCAACCAGTCGGGCTGCACAGCCTGAGTCCTTGGGGCAGGGCAGTCCTGAGCCAATGTGCCACCTAAGGAATACAAGCCAAGTTTCCTTGCCACAGGAAAGCACACCGAGGCCTGGTGTTTTCTCTATGAAATTGACGTGGGCTTGAAGGGTGAGGCCTTTACTACATTGTGGAAAAGCTCGGGGTTACGGCTCTCTTTCTCCCTCTCTCGGTCCCATAACCTGGGCTCAGCCTTGAGGGAATGCTGAGTGGCAGAGACTGCCTCTCTGCCGGACTCAGAAGGCTTCTTCCCTTTAGGGCAATGCCGTTTGTGTCTTACTTCGTGGAGGAGGAATGAGGGCGCCCAGAGATATTCTGACATGAAATACCTAACGACAGAGGATCTGGAGGAGCCGGTTTCTCGGTGGAAGGAGCCCAAAAGCCTGCATTGCTAAGGTCTCTTTGAGAGCTGCCAGACACTCTGCCGTCCTAGGCCTAAGAATTGGACATTGTGACGGCATGGCAACACTTGGAATCCTAGGACCCAGTGGAAGCGCACCTCGCAAACTGGATGGAAGAAGCTTCCACGCACAGTGTTCTTTCATGTCCCAAAGAGAACGCTAGTGTCTGAGGCTGGTAGCCTTGTTGCTAGAGAGAACTGGCATCCCCGTGGGCCTGTTGGCTACTTTCCTCTTTCCGACCCTCTCAGGAAACTCCTCCAGAAAGCCTTTAGGACCCGCTTAGAGAGAACAGCTGCGAAGTGGATGCACAGAACATTAACCTAGCTCCCAGCCCAGGGTCCCAAACATCCATCTTTCTCTGGAGGGTACGTACCCCACCCAGGGATTCAAGCACGGAGTTTGCCTTGTACAACTTACACAGGAAATTGGGAGGAGATGTAGGGCCACTCTACTTGCGATCACACTACGTGGCCCGGAGAAGTTATCACGCAGCAGAATTCAACTCCCTTCCTCTACACGTGTGTACCCCAAAGAAGCGCTGGACAGTGGGTGTTCTCAGGCCAAGAGCAGTCCTTGTTCTGGGCTGCACCTGCTCTGTGGTTCAAAGTTTCTCTGACTCTGCTCCTTCGGAAGCATTTCAGAGCTGACGCTATCCCTGGGCTGCCAAAGCAAAGAGGACAAGAGGCCTCTCACACTGAAGGCATGGGCTTGTTTCCCCTGAAGAAAGTGTAAGTCGCCCCTCCCAGGCCTGAGGCGTGTAAGAAGACACCATTTGCTCTGCGCAAGGAAAATGCAAGTAGGTGTACTCGATTTGGGCTGCCTGGTGAAACAACCTGCGCTCACCAGCACCCTGAGTACCTTTCCTGCACTTTGATTCCTAGCTGGGTGAACTCGGCCTTCGGAGGCTAGATGGGACCAAACGTGTTCAGCTTGTAGGGAAAGCCTTTGACCAATGGCCAATATGCTTGTGCTTGTGCGAGGGTTAGGCAGGCACTTGCCAACACAGGGTCTTTACCTTACCATAAGCTGTCCCTTTGGGCTGAAGCAGGCGGCGTGTGTGGATCACAGCCTGGGAAGCAGGGCCTCAGGGGAGTCTGCCAACAGACTGCCCTCCAGTAGAGCCAGCTGAGAAAAGGTGGCAAGGCTGATGGAACCCGCTTACAACGAAATGTTTCTCTTCAGCAGAGGAGCTTTTGCTGCCACACGTCAGCAGCTCCTCTCCGTCAGAGTGCTGTTCCTGTGTAGACTAGGAAAAGCCACCACGTTCCCCAGCTTAGAAGAGGCTCTTCTCCTAGTTGGTTTCATCCGTGAGAGAGCCAGAAGGGCTGATCTCAACCAGTCGGGCTACACAGCCTGAGTCCTTGGGGCGGGGCAGTCCTGAGCCAATGTGCCACCTAAGGAATGCAAGCCAAGTTTCCTTGCCACAGGAAAGCACACCGAGGCCTGGTGTTTTCTCTATGAAATTGACGTGGGCTTGAAGGGTGAGGCCTTTACTACATTGTGTATGGAGGTACTCGATTTGGGCTGTCTGGTGAAACAACCTGCGCTCACCAGCACCCTGGGTACCTTTCCTGAACTTTGATTCCTAGCTAGGTCAACTCGGCCTTCGGAGGCTAGATGGGACCAAACGTGTTCAGCTTGTGGGGAAAGCCTTTGACCAATGGCCAATATGCTTGTGCTTGTGCGAGGGTTAGGCAGGCACTTGACAACACAGGGTTTTTACCTTACCATAAGCTGTCCCTTTGGGCTGAAGCAGGCGGCGTGTGTGGATCACAGCCTGGGAAGCAGGGCCTCAGGGGAGTCTGCCAACAGACTGCCCTCCAGTATAGCCAGCTGAGAAAAGGTGGCAAGGCTGATGGAACCCGCTTACAACGAAATGTTTCTCTTCAGCAGAGGAGATTTTGCTACCACACGTCAGCAGCTCCTCTCCGTCAGAGTGCTGTTCCTGTGTAGACTAGGAAAAGCCACCACGTTCCCCAGCTTAGAAGAGGCTCTTTTCCTAGTTGGTTTCATCCGTGAGAGAGCCAGAAGGGCTGATCTCAACCAGTCGGGCTGCACAGCCTGAGTCCTTGGGGCAGGGCAGTCCTGAGCCAATGTGCCACCTAAGGAATGCAAGCCAAGTTTCCTTGCCACAGGAAAGCACACCGAGGCCTGGTGTTTTCTCTATGAAATTGACGTGGGCTTGAAGGGTGAGGCCTTTACTACATTGTGGAAAAGCTCGGGGTTACGGCTCTCTTTCTCCCTCTCTCGGTCCCATAACCTGGGCTCAGCCTTGAGGGAATGCTGAGTGGCAGAGACTGCCTCTCTGCCGGACTCAGAAGGCTTCTTCCCTTTAGGGCAATGCCGTTTGTGTCTTTCTTCGTGGAGGAGGAATGAGTGCGCCCAGAGATATTCTGACATGAAATACCTAACGACAGAGGATCTGGAGGAGCCGGTTTCTCGGTGGAAGGAGCCCAAAAGCCTGCATTGCTAAGGTCTCTTTGAGAGCTGCCAGACACTCTGCCGTCCTAGGCCTAAGAATTGGACATTGTGACGGCATGGCAACACTTGGAATCCTAGGACCCAGTGGAAGCGCACCTCGCAAACTGGATGGAAGAAGCTTCCAAGCACAGTGTTCTTTCATGTCCCAAAGAGAACGCTAGTGTCTGAGGCTGGTAGCCTTGTTGCTAGAGAGAACTGGCATCCCCGTGGGCCTGTTGGCTACTTTCCTCTTTCCGACCCTCTCAGGAAACTCCTCCAGAAAGCCTTTAGGACCCGCTTAGAGAGAACAGCTGCGAAGTGGATGCACAGAACATTAACCTAGCTCCCAGCCCAGGGTCCCAAACATCCATCTTTCTCTGGAGGGTATGTACCCCACCCAGGGATTCAAGCACGGAGTTTGCCTTGTACAACTTACACAGGAAATTGGGAGGAGATGTAGGGCCACTCTACTTGCGATCACACTACGTGGCCCGGAGAAGTTATCACGCAGCAGAATTCAACCCCCTTCCTCTACACGTGTGTACCCCAAAGAAGCGCTGGACAGTGGGTGTTCTCAGGCCAAGAGCAGTCCTTGTTCTGGGCTGCACCTGCTCTGTGGTTCAAAGTTTCTCTGACTCTGCTCCTTCGGAAGCATTTCAGAGCTGACGCTATCCCTGGGCTGCCAAAGCAAAGAGGACAAGAGGCCTCTCACACTGAAGGCATGGGCTTGTTTCCCCTGAAGAAAGTGTAAGTCGCCCCTCCCAGGCCTGAGGCGTGTAAGAAGACACCATTTGCTCTGCGCAAGGAAAATGCAAGTAGGTGTACTCGATTTGGGCTGCCTGGTGAAACAACCTGCGCTCACCAGCACCCTGAGTACCTTTCCTGCACTTTGATTCCTAGCTGGGTGAACTCGGCCTTCGGAGGCTAGATGGGACCAAACGTGTTCAGCTTGTAGGGAAAGCCTTTGACCAATGGCCAATATGCTTGTGCTTGTGCGAGGGTTAGGCAGGCACTTGCCAACACAGGGTCTTTACCTTACCATAAGCTGTCCCTTTGGGCTGAAGCAGGCGGCGTGTGTGGCTCACAGCCTGGGAAGCAGGGCCTCAGGGGAGTCTGCCAACAGACTGCCCTCCAGTAGAGCCAGCTGAGAAAAGGTGGCAAGGCTGATGGAACCCGCTTACAACGAAATGTTTCTCTTCAGCAGAGGAGGTTTTGCTGCCACACGTCAGCAGCTCCTCTCCGTCAGAGTGCTGTTCCTAGGTAGACTAGGAAAAGCCACCACGTTCCCCAGCTTAGAAGAGGCTCTTCTCCTAGTTGGTTTCATCCGTGAGAGAGCCAGAAGGGCTGATCTCCACCAGTCGGGCTACACAGCCTGAGTCCTTGGGGTGGGGCAGTCCTGAGCCAATGTGCCACCTAAGGAATGCAAGCCAAGTTTCCTTGCCACAGGAAAGCACACCGAGGCCTGGTGTTTTCTCTATGAAATTGACGTGGGCTTGAAGGGTGAGGCCTTTACTACATTGTGTACGGAGGTACTCGATTTGGGCTGCCTGGTGAAACAACCTGCGCTCACCAGCACCCTGAGTACCTTTCCTGAACTTTGATTCCTAGCTAGGTCAACTCGGCCTTCGGAGGCTAGATGGGACCAAACGTGTTCAGCTTGTGGGGAAAGCCTTTGACCAATGGCCAATATGCTTGTGCTTGTGCGAGGGTTAGGCAGGCACTTGACAACACAGGGTTTTTACCTTACCATAAGCTGTCCCTTTGGGCTGAAGCAGGCGGCGTGTGTGGATCACAGCCTGGGAAGCAGGGCCTCAGGGGAGTCTGCCAACAGACTGCCCTCCAGTATAGCCAGCTGAGAAAAGGTGGCAAGGCTGATGGAACCCGCTTACAACGAAATGTTTCTCTTCAGCAGAGGAGATTTTGCTACCACACGTCAGCAGCTCCTCTCCGTCAGAGTGCTGTTCCTGTGTAGACTAGGAAAAGCCACCACGTTCCCCAGCTTAGAAGAGGCTCTTTTCCTAGTTGGTTTCATCCGTGAGAGAGCCAGAAGGGCTGATCTCCACCAGTCGGGCTGCACAGCCTGAGTCCTTGGGGCAGGGCAGTCCTGAGCCAATGTGCCACCTAAGGAATGCAAGCCAAGTTTCCTTGCCACAGGAAAGCACACCGAGGCCTGGTGTTTTCTCTATGAAATTGACGTGGGCTTGAAGGGTGAGGCCTTTACTACATTGTGGAAAAGCTCGGGGTTACGGCTCTCTTTCTCCCTCTCTCGGTCCCATAACCTGGGCTCAGCCTTGAGGGAATGCAGAGTGGCAGAGACTGCCTCTCTGCCGGACTCAGAAGGCTTCTTCCCTTTAGGGCAATGCCGTTTGTGTCTTACTTCGTGGAGGAGGAATGAGGGCGCCCAGAGATATTCTGACATGAAATACCTAACGACAGAGGATCTGGAGGAGCCGGTTTCTCGGTGGAAGGAGCCCAAAAGCCTGCATTGCTAAGGTCTCTTTGAGAGCTGCCAGACACTCTGCCGTCCTAGGCCTAAGAATTGGACATTGTGACGGCATGGCAACACTTGGAATCCTAGGACCCAGTGGAAGCGCACCTCGCAAACTGGATGGAAGAAGCTTCCAAGCACAGTGTTCTTTCATGTCCCAAAGAGAACGCTAGTGTCTGAGGCTGGTAGCCTTGTTGCTAGAGAGAACTGGCATCCCCGTGGGCCTGTTGGCTACTTTCCTCTTTCCGACCCTCTCAGGAAACTCCTCCAGAAAGCCTTTAGGACCCGCTTAGAGAGAACAGCTGCGACGTGGATGCACAGAACATTAACCTAGCTCCCAGCCCAGGGTCCCAAACATCCATCTTTCTCTGGAGGGTACGTACCCCACCCACGGATTCAAGCACGGAGTTTGCCTTGTACAACTTACACAGGAAATTGGGAGGAGATGTAGGGCCACTCTACTTGCGATCACACTACGTGGCCCGGAGAAGTTATCACGCAGCAGAATTCAACCCCCTTCCTCTACACGTGTGTACCCCAAAGAAGCGCTGGACAGTGGGTGTTCTCAGGCCAAGAGCAGTCCTTGTTCTGGGCTGCACCTGCTCTGTGGTTCAAAGTTTCTCTGACTCTGCTCCTTCGGAAGCATTTCAGAGCTGACGCTATCCCTGGGCTGCCAAAGCAAAGAGGACAAGAGGCCTCTCACACTGAAGGCATGGGCTTGTTTCCCCTGAAGAAAGTGTAAGTCGCCCCTCCCAGGCCTGAGGCGTGTAAGAAGACACCATTTGCTCTGCGCAAGGAAAATGCAAGTAGGTGTACTCGATTTGGGCTGCCTGGTGAAACAACCTGCGCTCACCAGCACCCTGAGTACCTTTCCTGCACTTTGATTCCTAGCTGGGTGAACTCGGCCTTCGGAGGCTAGATGGGACCAAACGTGTTCAGCTTGTAGGGAAAGCCTTTGACCAATGGCCAATATGCTTGTGCTTGTGCGAGGGTTAGGCAGGCACTTGCCAACACAGGGTCTTTACCTTACCATAAGCTGTCCCTTTGGGCTGAAGCAGGCGGCGTGTGTGGATCACAGCCTGGGAAGCAGGGCCTCAGGGGAGTCTGCCAACAGACTGCCCTCCAGTAGAGCCAGCTGAGAAAAGGTGGCAAGGCTGATGGAACCCGCTTACAACGAAATGTTTCTCTTCAGCAGAGGAGGTTTTGCTGCCACACGTCAGCAGCTCCTCTCCGTCAGAGTGCTGTTCCTAGGTAGACTAGGAAAAGCCACCACGTTCCCCAGCTTAGAAGAGGCTCTTCTCCTAGTTGGTTTCATCCGTGAGAGAGCCAGAAGGGCTGATCTCCACCAGTCGGGCTACACAGCCTGAGTCCTTGGGGTGGGGCAGTCCTGAGCCAATGTGCCACCTAAGGAATGCAAGCCAAGTTTACTTGCCACAGGAAAGCACACCGAGGCCTGGTGTTTTCTCTATGAAATTGACGTGGGCTTGAAGGGTGAGGCCTTTACTACATTGTGTACGGAGGTACTCGATTTGGGCTGCCTGGTGAAACAACCTGCGCTCACCAGCACCCTGAGTACCTTTCCTGAACTTTGATTCCTAGCTAGGTCAACTCGGCCTTCGGAGGCTAGATGGGACCAAACGTGTTCAGCTTGTGGGGAAAGCCTTTGACCAATGGCCAATATGCTTGTGCTTGTGCGAGGGTTAGGCAGGCACTTGACAACACAGGGTTTTTACCTTACCATAAGCTGTCCCTTTGGGCTGAAGCAGGCGGCGTGTGTGGATCACAGCCTGGGAAGCAGGGCCTCAGGGGAGTCTGCCAACAGACTGCCCTCCAGTATAGCCAGCTGAGAAAAGGTGGCAAGGCTGATGGAACCCGCTTACAACGAAATGTTTCTCTTCAGCAGAGGAGATTTTGCTACCACACGTCAGCAGCTCCTCTCCGTCAGAGTGCTGTTCCTGTGTAGACTAGGAAAAGCCACCACGTTCCCCAGCTTAGAAGAGGCTCTTTTCCTAGTTGGTTTCATCCGTGAGAGAGCCAGAAGGGCTGATCTCCACCAGTCGGGCTGCACAGCCTGAGTCCTTGGGGCAGGGCAGTCCTGAGCCAATGTGCCACCTAAGGAATGCAAGCCAAGTTTCCTTGCCACAGGAAAGCGCACCGAGGCCTGGTGTTTTCTCTATGAAATTGACGTGGGCTTGAAGGGTGAGGCCTTTACTACATTGTGGAAAAGCTCGGGGTTACGGCTCTCTTTCTCCCTCTCTCGGTCCCATAACCTGGGCTCAGCCTTGAGGGAATGCAGAGTGGCAGAGACTGCCTCTCTGCCGGACTCAGAAGGCTTCTTCCCTTTAGGGCAATGCCGTTTGTGTCTTACTTCGTGGAGGAGGAATGAGGGCGCCCAGAGATATTCTGACATGAAATACCTAACGACAGAGGATCTGGAGGAGCCGGTTTCTCGGTGGAAGGAGCCCAAAAGCCTGCATTGCTAAGGTCTCTTTGAGAGCTGCCAGACACTCTGCCGTCCTAGGCCTAAGAATTGGACATTGTGACGGCATGGCAACACTTGGAATCCTAGGACCCAGTGGAAGCGCACCTCGCAAACTGGATGGAAGAAGCTTCCAAGCACAGTGTTCTTTCATGTCCCAAAGAGAACGCTAGTGTCTGAGGTTGGTAGCCTTGTTGCTAGAGAGAACTGGCATCCCCGTGGGCCTGTTGGCTACTTTCCTCTTTCCGACCCTCTCAGGAAACTCCTACAGAAAGCCTTTAGGACCCGCTTAGAGAGAACAGCTGCGACGTGGATGCACAGAACATTAACCTAGCTCCCAGCCCAGGGTCCCAAACATCCATCTTTCTCTGGAGGGTACGTACCCCACCCACGGATTCAAGCACGGAGTTTGCCTTGTACAACTTACACAGGAAATTGGGAGGAGATGTAGGGCCACTCTACTTGCGATCACACTACGTGGCCCGGAGAAGTTATCACGCAGCAGAATTCAACCCCCTTCCTCTACACGTGTGTACCCCAAAGAAGCGCTGGACAGTGGGTGTTCTCAGGCCAAGAGCAGTCCTTGTTCTGGGCTGCACCTGCTCTGTGGTTCAAAGTTTCTCTGACTCTGCTCCTTCGGAAGCATTTCAGAGCTGACGCTATCCCTGGGCTGCCAAAGCAAAGAGGACAAGAGGCCTCTCACACTGAAGGCATGGGCTTGTTTCCCCTGAAGAAAGTGTAAGTCGCCCCTCCCAGGCCTGAGGCGTGTAAGAAGACACCATTTGCTCTGCGCAAGGAAAATGCAAGTAGGTGTACTCGATTTGGGCTGCCTGGTGAAACAACCTGCGCTCACCAGCACCCTGAGTACCTTTCCTGAACTTTGATTCCTAGCTAGGTCAACTCGGCCTTCGGAGGCTAGATGGGACCAAACGTGTTCAGCTTGTGGGGAAAGCCTTTGACCAATGGCCAATATGCTTGTGCTTGTGCGAGGGTTAGGCAGGCACTTGACAACACAGGGTTTTTACCTTACCATAAGCTGTCCCTTTGGGCTGAAGCAGGCGGCGTGTGTGGATCACAGCCTGGGAAGCAGGGCCTCAGGGGAGTCTGCCAACAGACTGCCCTCCAGTATAGCCAGCTGAGAAAAGGTGGCAAGGCTGATGGAACCCGCTTACAACGAAATGTTTCTCTTCAGCAGAGGAGATTTTGCTACCACACGTCAGCAGCTCCTCTCCGTCAGAGTGCTGTTCCTGTGTAGACTAGGAAAAGCCACCACGTTCCCCAGCTTAGAAGAGCCTCTTTTCCTAGTTGGTTTCATCCGTGAGAGAGCCAGAAGGGCTGATCTCAACCAGTCGGGCTGCACAGCCTGAGTCCTTGGGGCAGGGCAGTCCTGAGCCAATGTGCCACCTAAGGAATGCAAGCCAAGTTTCCTTGCCACAGGAAAGCACACCGAGGCCTGGTGTTTTCTCTATGAAATTGACGTGGGCTTGAAGGGTGAGGCCTTTACTACATTGTGGAAAAGCTCGGGGTTACGGCTCTCTTTCTCCCTCTCTCGGTCCCATAACCTGGGCTCAGCCTTGAGGGAATGCAGAGTGGCAGAGACTGCCTCTCTGCCGGACTCAGAAGGCTTCTTCCCTTTAGGGCAATGCCGTTTGTGTCTTACTTCGTGGAGGAGGAATGAGGGCGCCCAGAGATATTCTGACATGAAATACCTAACGACAGAGGATCTGGAGGAGCCGGTTTCTCGGTGGAAGGAGCCCAAAAGCCTGCATTGCTAAGGTCTCTTTGAGAGCTGCCAGACACTCTGCCGTCCTAGGCCTAAGAATTGGACATTGTGACGGCATGGCAACACTTGGAATCCTAGGACCCAGTGGAAGCGCACCTCGCAAACTGGATGGAAGAAGCTTCCAAGCACAGTGTTCTTTCATGTCCCAAAGAGAACGCTAGTGTCTGAGGCTGGTAGCCTTGTTGCTAGAGAGAACTGGCATCCCCGTGGGCCTGTTGGCTACTTTCCTCTTTCCGACCCTCTCAGGAAACTCCTCCAGAAAGCCTTTAGGACCCGCTTAGAGAGACAGCTGCGAAGTGGATGCACAGAACATTAACCTAGCTCCCAGCCCAGGGTCCCAAACATCCATCTTTCTCTGGAGGGTACGTACCCCACCCAGGGATTCAAGCACGGAGTTTGCCTTGTACAACTTACACAGGAAATTGGGAGGAGATGTAGGGCCACTCTACTTGCGATCACACTACGTGGCCCGGAGAAGTTATCACGCAGCAGAATTCAACCCCCTTCCTCTACACGTGTGTACCCCAAAGAAGCGCTGGACAGTGGGTGTTCTCAGGCCAAGAGCAGTCCTTGTTCTGGGCTGCACCTGCTCTGTGGTTCAAAGTTTCTCTGACTCTGCTCCTTCGGAAGCATTTCAGAGCTGACGCTATCCCTGGGCTGCCAAAGCAAAGAGGACAAGAGGCCTCTCACACTGAAGGCATGGGCTTGTTTCCCCTGAAGAAAGTGTAAGTCGCCCCTCCCAGGCCTGAGGCGTGTAAGAAGACACCATTTGCTCTGCGCAAGGAAAATGCAAGTAGGTGTACTCGATTTGGGCTGCCTGGTGAAACAACCTGCGCTCACCAGCACCCTGAGTACCTTTCCTGCACTTTGATTCCTAGCTGGGTGAACTCGGCCTTCGGAGGCTAGATGGGACCAAACGTGTTCAGCTTGTAGGGAAAGCCTTTGACCAATGGCCAATATGCTTGTGCTTGTGCGAGGGTTAGGCAGGCACTTGCCAACACAGGGTCTTTACCTTACCATAAGCTGTCCCTTTGGGCTGAAGCAGGCGGCGTGTGTGGATCACAGCCTGGGAAGCAGGGCCTCAGGGGAGTCTGCCAACAGACTGCCCTCCAGTAGAGCCAGCTGAGAAAAGGTGGCAAGGCTGATGGAACCCGCTTACAACGAAATGTTTCTCTTCAGCAGAGGAGATTTTGCTACCACACGTCAGCAGCTCCTCTCCGTCAGAGTGCTGTTCCTGTGTAGACTAGGAAAAGCCACCACGTTCCCCAGCTTAGAAGAGGCTCTTTTCCTAGTTGGTTTCATCCGTGAGAGAGCCAGAAGGGCTGATCTCCACCAGTCGGGCTGCACAGCCTGAGTCCTTGGGGCAGGGCAGTCCTGAGCCAATGTGCCACCTAAGGAATGCAAGCCAAGTTTCCTTGCCACAGGAAAGCACACCGAGGCCTGGTGTTTTCTCTATGAAATTGACGTGGGCTTGAAGGGTGAGGCCTTTACTACATTGTGGAAAAGCTCGGGGTTACGGCTCTCTTTCTCCCTCTCTCGGTCCCATAACCTGGGCTCAGCCTTGAGGGAATGCAGAGTGGCAGAGACTGCCTCTCTGCCGGACTCAGAAGGCTTCTTCCCTTTAGGGCAATGCCGTTTGTGTCTTACTTCGTGGAGGAGGAATGAGGGCGCCCAGAGATATTCTGACATGAAATACCTAACGACAGAGGATCTGGAGGAGCCGGTTTCTCGGTGGAAGGAGCCCAAAAGCCTGCATTGCTAAGGTCTCTTTGAGAGCTGCCAGACACTCTGCCGTCCTAGGCCTAAGAATTGGACATTGTGACGGCATGGCAACACTTGGAATCCTAGGACCCAGTGGAAGCGCACCTCGCAAACTGGATGGAAGAAGCTTCCAAGCACAGTGTTCTTTCATGTCCCAAAGAGAACGCTAGTGTCTGAGGCTGGTAGCCTTGTTGCTAGAGAGAACTGGCATCCCCGTGGGCCTGTTGGCTACTTTCCTCTTTCCGACCCTCTCAGGAAACTCCTCCAGAAAGCCTTTAGGACCCGCTTAGAGAGAACAGCTGCGACGTGGATGCACAGAACATTAACCTAGCTCCCAGCCCAGGGTCCCAAACATCCATCTTTCTCTGGAGGGTACGTACCCCACCCAGGGATTCAAGCACGGAGTTTGCCTTGTACAACTTACACAGGAAATTGGGAGGAGATGTAGGGCCACTCTACTTGCGATCACACTACGTGGCCCGGAGAAGTTATCACGCAGCAGAATTCAACCCCCTTCCTCTACACGTGTGTACCCCAAAGAAGCGCTGGACAGTGGGTGTTCTCAGGCCAAGAGCAGTCCTTGTTCTGGGCTGCACCTGCTCTGTGGTTCAAAGTTTCTCTGACTCTGCTCCTTCGGAAGCATTTCAGAGCTGACGCTATCCCTGGGCTGCCAAAGCAAAGAGGACAAGAGGCCTCTCACACTGAAGGCATGGGCTTGTTTCCCCTGAAGAAAGTGTAAGTCGCCCCTCCCAGGCCTGAGGCGTGTAAGAAGACACCATTTGCTCTGCGCAAGGAAAATGCAAGTAGGTGTACTCGATTTGGGCTGCCTGGTGAAACAACCTGCGCTCACCAGCACCCTGAGTACCTTTCCTGAACTTTGATTCCTAGCTAGGTGAACTCGGCCTTCGGAGGCTAGATGGGACCAAACGTGTTCAGCTTGTAGGGAAAGACTTTGACCAATGGCCAATATGCTTGTGCTTGTGCGAGGGTTAGGCAGGCACTTGCCAACACAGGGTCTTTACCTTACCATAAGCTGTCCCTTTGGGCTGAAGCAGGCGGCGTGTGTGGATCACAGCCTGGGAAGCAGGGCCTCAGGGGAGTCTGCCAACAGACTGCCCTCCAGTAGAGCCAGCTGAGAAAAGGTGGCAAGGCTGATGGAACCCGCTTACAACGAAATGTTTCTCTTCAGCAGAGGAGATTTTGCTACCACACGTCAGCAGCTCCTCTCCGTCAGAGTGCTGTTCCTGTGTAGACTAGGAAAAGCCACCACGTTCCCCAGCTTAGAAGAGGCTCTTTTCCTAGTTGGTTTCATCCGTGAGAGAGCCAGAAGGGCTGATCTCCACCAGTCGGGCTGCACAGCCTGAGTCCTTGGGGCAGGGCAGTCCTGAGCCAATGTGCCACCTAAGGAATGCAAGCCAAGTTTCCTTGCCACAGGAAAGCGCACCGAGGCCTGGTGTTTTCTCTATGAAATTGACGTGGGCTTGAAGGGTGAGGCCTTTACTACATTGTGGAAAAGCTCGGGGTTACGGCTCTCTTTCTCCCTCTCTCGGTCCCATAACCTGGGCTCAGCCTTGAGGGAATGCAGAGTGGCAGAGACTGCCTCTCTGCCGGACTCAGAAGGCTTCTTCCCTTTAGGGCAATGCCGTTTGTGTCTTACTTCGTGGAGGAGGAATGAGGGCGCCCAGAGATATTCTGACATGAAATACCTAACGACAGAGGATCTGGAGGAGCCGGTTTCTCGGTGGAAGGAGCCCAAAAGCCTGCATTGCTAAGGTCTCTTTGAGAGCTGCCAGACACTCTGCCGTCCTAGGCCTAAGAATTGGACATTGTGACGGCATGGCAACACTTGGAATCCTAGGACCCAGTGGAAGCGCACCTCGCAAACTGGATGGAAGAAGCTTCCAAGCACAGTGTTCTTTCCTGTCCCAAAGAGAACGCTAGTGTCTGAGGCTGGTAGCCTTGTTGCTAGAGAGAACTGGCATCCCCGTGGGCCTGTTGGCTACTTTCCTCTTTCCGACCCTCTCAGGAAACTCCTCCAGAAAGCCTTTAGGACCCGCTTAGAGAGAACAGCTGCGACGTGGATGCACAGAACATTAACCTAGCTCCCAGCCCAGGGTCCCAAACATCCATCTTTCTCTGGAGGGTACGTACCCCACCCACGGATTCAAGCACGGAGTTTGCCTTGTACAACTTACACAGGAAATTGGGAGGAGATGTAGGGCCACTCTACTTGCGATCACACTACGTGGCCCGGAGAAGTTATCACGCAGCAGAATTCAACCCCCTTCCTCTACACGTGTGTACCCCAAAGAAGCGCTGGACAGTGGGTGTTCTCAGGCCAAGAGCAGTCCTTGTTCTGGGCTGCACCTGCTCTGTGGTTCAAAGTTTCTCTGACTCTGCTCCTTCGGAAGCATTTCAGAGCTGACGCTATCCCTGGGCTGCCAAAGCAAAGAGGACAAGAGGCCTCTCACACTGAAGGCATGGGCTTGTTTCCCCTGAAGAAAGTGTAAGTCGCCCCTCCCAGGCCTGAGGCGTGTAAGAAGACACCATTTGCTCTGCGCAAGGAAAATGCAAGTAGGTGTACTCGATTTGGGCTGCCTGGTGAAACAACCTGCGCTCACCAGCACCCTGAGTACCTTTCCTGAACTTTGATTCCTAGCTAGGTGAACTCGGCCTTCGGAGGCTAGATGGGACCAAACGTGTTCAGCTTGTAGGGAAAGCCTTTGACCAATGGCCAATATGCTTGTGCTTGTGCGAGGGTTAGGCAGGCACTTGCCAACACAGGGTCTTTACCTTACCATAAGCTGTCCCTTTGGGCTGAAGCAGGCGGCGTGTGTGGATCACAGCCTGGGAAGCAGGGCCTCAGGGGAGTCTGCCAACAGACTGCCCTCCAGTAGAGCCAGCTGAGAAAAGGTGGCAAGGCTGATGGAACCCGCTTACAACGAAATGTTTCTCTTCAGCAGAGGAGGTTTTGCTGCCACACGTCAGCAGCTCCTCTCCGTCAGAGTGCTGTTCCTAGGTAGACTAGGAAAAGCCACCACGTTCCCCAGCTTAGAAGAGGCTCTTCTCCTAGTTGGTTTCATCCGTGAGAGAGCCAGAAGGGCTGATCTCCACCAGTCGGGCTACACAGCCTGAGTCCTTGGGGTGGGGCAGTCCTGAGCCAATGTGCCACCTAAGGAATGCAAGCCAAGTTTCCTTGCCACAGGAAAGCACACCGAGGCCTGGTGTTTTCTCTATGAAATTGACGTGGGCTTGAAGGGTGAGGCCTTTACTACATTGTGTACGGAGGTACGCGATTTGGGCTGCCTGGTGAAACAACCTGCGCTCACCAGCACCCTGAGTACCTTTCCTGAACTTTGATTCCTAGCTAGGTCAACTCGGCCTTCGGAGGCTAGATGGGACCAAACGTGTTCAGCTTGTGGGGAAAGCCTTTGACCAATGGCCAATATGCTTGTGCTTGTGCGAGGGTTAGGCAGGCACTTGACAACACAGGGTTTTTACCTTACCATAAGCTGTCCCTTTGGGCTGAAGCAGGCGGCGTGTGTGGATCACAGCCTGGGAAGCAGGGCCTCAGGGGAGTCTGCCAACAGACTGCCCTCCAGTAGAGCCAGCTGAGAAAAGGTGGCAAGGCTGATGGAACCCGCTTACAACGAAATGTTTCTCTTCAGCAGAGGAGATTTTGCTACCACACGTCAGCAGCTCCTCTCCGTCAGAGTGCTGTTCCTGTGTAGACTAGGAAAAGCCACCACGTTCCCCAGCTTAGAAGAGGCTCTTTTCCTAGTTGGTTTCATCCGTGAGAGAGCCAGAAGGGCTGATCTCAACCAGTCGGGCTGCACAGCCTGAGTCCTTGGGGCAGGGCAGTCCTGAGCCAATGTGCCACCTAAGGAATGCAAGCCAAGTTTCCTTGCCACAGGAAAGCACACCGAGGCCTGGTGTTTTCTCTATGAAATTGACGTGGGCTTGAAGGGTGAGGCCTTTACTACATTGTGGAAAAGCTCGGGGTTACGGCTCTCTTTCTCCCTCTCTCGGTCCCATAACCTGGGCTCAGCCTTGAGGGAATGCAGAGTGGCAGAGACTGCCTCTCTGCCGGACTCAGAAGGCTTCTTCCCTTTAGGGCAATGCCGTTTGTGTCTTACTTCGTGGAGGAGGAATGAGGGCGCCCAGAGATATTCTGACATGAAATACCTAACGACAGAGGATCTGGAGGAGCCGGTTTCTCGGTGGAAGGAGCCCAAAAGCCTGCATTGCTAAGGTCTCTTTGAGAGCTGCCAGACACTCTGCCGTCCTAGGCCTAAGAATTGGACATTGTGACGGCATGGCAACACTTGGAATCCTAGGACCCAGTGGAAGCGCACCTCGCAAACTGGATGGAAGAAGCTTCCAAGCACAGTGTTCTTTCCTGTCCCAAAGAGAACGCTAGTGTCTGAGGCTGGTAGCCTTGTTGCTAGAGAGAACTGGCATCCCCGTGGGCCTGTTGGCTACTTTCCTCTTTCCGACCCTCTCAGGAAACTCCTCCAGAAAGCCTTTAGGACCCGCTTAGAGAGAACAGCTGCGACGTGGATGCACAGAACATTAACCTAGCTCCCAGCCCAGGGTCCCAAACATCCATCTTTCTCTGGAGGGTACGTACCCCACCCAGGGATTCAAGCACGGAGTTTGCCTTGTACAACTTACACAGGAAATTGGGAGGAGATGTAGGGCCACTCTACTTGCGATCACACTACGTGGCCCGGAGAAGTTATCACGCAGCAGAACTCAACCCCCTTCCTCTACACGTGTGTACCCCAAAGAAGCGCTGGACAGTGGGTGTTCTCAGGCCAAGAGCAGTCCTTGTTCTGGGCTGCACCTGCTCTGTGGTTCAAAGTTTCTCTGACTCTGCTCCTTCGGAAGCATTTCAGAGCTGACGCTATCCCTGGGCTGCCAAAGCAAAGAGGACAAGAGGCCTCTCACACTGAAGGCATGGGCTTGTTTCCCCTGAAGAAAGTGTAAGTCGCCCCTCCCAGGCCTGAGGCGTGTAAGAAGACACCATTTGCTCTGTGCAAGGAAAATGCAAGTAGGTGTACTCGATTTGGGCTGCCTGGTGAAACAACCTGCGCTCACCAGCACCCTGAGTACCTTTCCTGAACTTTGATTCCTAGCTAGGTGAACTCGGCCTTCGGAGGCTAGATGGGACCAAACGTGTTCAGCTTGTAGGGAAAGCCTTTGACCAATGGCCAATATGCTTGTGCTTGTGCGAGGGTTAGGCAGGCACTTGCCAACACAGGGTCTTTACCTTACCATAAGCTGTCCCTTTGGGCTGAAGCAGGCGGCGTGTGTGGATCACAGCCTGGGAAGCAGGGCCTCAGGGGAGTCTGCCAACAGACTGCCCTCCAGTAGAGCCAGCTGAGAAAAGGTGGCAAGGCTGATGGAACCCGCTTACAACGAAATGTTTCTCTTCAGCAGAGGAGATTTTGCTGCCACACGTCAGCAGCTCCTCTCCCTCAGAGTGCTGTTCCTGTGTAGACTAGGAAAAGCCACCACGTTCCCCAGCTTAGAAGAGGCTCTTTTCCTAGTTGGTTTCATCCGTGAGAGAGCCAGAAGGGCTGATCTCCACCAGTCGGGCTGCACAGCCTGAGTCCTTGGGGCAGGGCAGTCCTGAGCCAATGTGCCACCTAAGGAATGCAAGCCAAGTTTCCTTGCCACAGGAAAGCACACCGAGGCCTGGTGTTTTCTCTATGAAATTGACGTGGGCTTGAAGGGTGAGGCCTTTACTACATTGTGGAAAAGCTCGGGGTTACGGCTCTCTTTCTCCCTCTCTCGGTCCCATAACCTGGGCTCAGCCTTGAGGGAATGCAGAGTGGCAGAGACTGCCTCTCTGCCGGACTCAGAAGGCTTCTTCCCTTTAGGGCAATGCCGTTTGTGTCTTACTTCTTGGAGGAGGAATGAGGGCGCCCAGAGATATTCTGACATGAAATACCTAACGACAGAGGATCTGGAGGAGCCGGTTTCTCGGTGGAAGGAGCCCAAAAGCCTGCATTGCTAAGGTCTCTTTGAGAGCTGCCAGACACTCTGCCGTCCTAGGCCTAAGAATTGGACATTGTGACGGCATGGCAACACTTGGAATCCTAGGACCCAGTGGAAGCGCACCTCGCAAACTGGATAGAAGAAGCTTCCAAGCACAGTGTTCTTTCATGTCCCAAAGAGAACGCTAGTGTCTGAGGCTGGTAGCCTTGTTGCTAGAGAGAACTGGCATCCCCGTGGGCCTGTTGGCTACTTTCCTCTTTCCGACCCTCTCAGGAAACTCCTCCAGAAAGCCTTTAGGACCCGCTTAGAGAGAACAGCTGCGACGTGGATGCACAGAACATTAACCTAGCTCCCAGCCCAGGGTCCCAAACATCCATCTTTCTCTGGAGGGTACGTACCCCACCCAGGGATTCAAGCACGGAGTTTGCCTTGTACAACTTACACAGGAAATTGGGAGGAGATGTAGGGCCACTCTACTTGCGATCACACTACGTGGCCCGGAGAAGTTATCACGCAGCAGAACTCAACCCCCTTCCTCTACACGTGTGTACCCCAAAGAAGCGCTGGACAGTGGGTGTTCTCAGGCCAAGAGCAGTCCTTGTTCTGGGCTGCACCTGCTCTGTGGTTCAAAGTTTCTCTGACTCTGCTCCTTCGGAAGCATTTCAGAGCTGACGCTATCCCTGGGCTGCCAAAGCAAAGAGGACAAGAGGCCTCTCACACTGAAGGCATGGGCTTGTTTCCCCTGAAGAAAGTGTAAGTCGCCCCTCCCAGGCCTGAGGCGTGTAAGAAGACACCATTTGCTCTGTGCAAGGAAAATGCAAGTAGGTGTACTCGATTTGGGCTGCCTGGTGAAACAACCTGCGCTCACCAGCACCCTGAGTACCTTTCCTGAACTTTGATTCCTAGCTAGGTCAACTCGGCCTTCGGAGGCTAGATGGGACCAAACGTGTTCAGCTTGTAGGGAAAGCCTTTGACCAATGGCCAATATGCTTGTGCTTGTGCGAGGGTTAGGCAGGCACTTGCCAACACAGGGTCTTTACCTTACCATAAGCTGTCCCTTTGGGCTGAAGCAGGCGGCGTGTGTGGATCACAGCCTGGGAAGCAGGGCCTCAGGGGAGTCTGCCAACAGACTGCCCTCCAGTAGAGCCAGCTGAGAAAAGGTGGCAAGGCTGATGGAACCCGCTTACAACGAAATGTTTCTCTTCAGCAGAGGAGGTTTTGCTGCCACACGTCAGCAGCTCCTCTCCCTCAGAGTGCTGTTCCTAGGTAGACTAGGAAAAGCCACCACGTTCCCCAGCTTAGAAGAGGCTCTTCTCCTAGTTGGTTTCATCCGTGAGAGAGCCAGAAGGGCTGATCTCCACCAGTCGGGCTACACAGCCTGAGTCCTTGTGGCGGGGCAGTCCTGAGCCAATGTGCCACCTAAGGAATGCAAGCCAAGTTTCCTTGCCACAGGAAAGCACACCGAGGCCTGGTGTTTTCTCTATGAAATTGACGTGGGCTTGAAGGGTGAGGCCTTTACTACATTGTGTACGGAGGTACTCGATTTGGGCTGCCTGGTGAAACAACCTGCGCTCACCAGCACCCTGAGTACCTTTCCTGAACTTTGATTCCTAGCTAGGTCAACTCGGCCTTCGGAGGCTAGATGGGACCAAACGTGTTCAGCTTGTGGGGAAAGCCTTTGACCAATGGCCAATATGCTTGTGCTTGTGCGAGGGTTAGGCAGGCACTTGACAACACAGGGTTTTTACCTTACCATAAGCTGTCCCTTTGGGCTGAAGCAGGCGGCGTGCGTGGATCACAGCCTGGGAAGCAGGGCCTCAGGGGAGTCTGCCAACAGACTGCCCTCCAGTATAGCCAGCTGAGAAAAGGTGGCAAGGCTGATGGAACCCGCTTACAACGAAATGTTTCTCTTCAGCAGAGGAGATTTTGCTACCACACGTCAGCAGCTCCTCTCCGTCAGAGTGCTGTTCCTGTGTAGACTAGGAAAAGCCACCACGTTCCCCAGCTTAGAAGAGGCTCTTTTCCTACTTGGTTTCATCCGTGAGAGAGCCAGAAGGGCTGATCTCAACCAGTCGGGCTGCACAGCCTGAGTCCTTGGGGCAGGGCAGTCCTGAGCCAATGTGCCACCTAAGGAATGCAAGCCAAGTTTCCTTGCCACAGGAAAGCACACCGAGGCCTGGTGTTTTCTCTATGAAATTGACGTGGGCTTGAAGGGTGAGGCCTTTACTACATTGTGGAAAAGCTCGGGGTTACGGCTCTCTTTCTCCCTCTCTCGGTCCCATAACCTGGGCTCAGCCTTGAGGGAATGCTGAGTGGCAGAGACTGCCTCTCTGCCGGACTCAGAAGGCTTCTTCCCTTTAGGGCAATGCCGTTTGTGTCTTACTTCGTGGAGGAGGAATGAGGGCGCCCAGAGATATTCTGACATGAAATACCTAACGACAGAGGATCTGGAGGAGCCGGTTTCTCGGTGGAAGGAGCCCAAAAGCCTGCATTGCTAAGGTCTCTTTGAGAGCTGCCAGACACTCTGCCGTCCTAGGCCTAAGAATTGGACATTGTGACGGCATGGCAACACTTGGAATCCTAGGACCCAGTGGAAGCGCACCTCGCAAACTGGATGGAAGAAGCTTCCACGCACAGTGTTCTTTCATGTCCCAAAGAGAACGCTAGTGTCTGAGGCTGGTAGCCTTGTTGCTAGAGAGAACTGGCATCCCCGTGGGCCTGTTGGCTACTTTCCTCTTTCCGACCCTCTCAGGAAACTCCTCCAGAAAGCCTTTAGGACCCGCTTAGAGAGAACAGCTGCGAAGTGGATGCACAGAACATTAACCTAGCTCCCAGCCCAGGGTCCCAAACATCCATCTTTCTCTGGAGGGTACGTACCCCACCCAGGGATTCAAGCACGGAGTTTGCCTTGTACAACTTACACAGGAAATTGGGAGGAGATGTAGGGCCACTCTACTTGCGATCACACTACGTGGCCCGGAGAAGTTATCACGCAGCAGAATTCAACTCCCTTCCTCTACACGTGTGTACCCCAAAGAAGCGCTGGACAGTGGGTGTTCTCAGGCCAAGAGCAGTCCTTGTTCTGGGCTGCACCTGCTCTGTGGTTCAAAGTATCTCTGACTCTGCTCCTTCGGAAGCATTTCAGAGCTGACGCTATCCCTGGGCTGCCAAAGCAAAGAGGACAAGAGGCCTCTCACACTGAAGGCATGGGCTTGTTTCCCCTGAAGAAAGTGTAAGTCGCCCCTCCCAGGCCTGAGGCGTGTAAGAAGACACCATTTGCTCTGCGCAAGGAAAATGCAAGTAGGTGTACTCGATTTGGGCTGCCTGGTGAAACAACCTGCGCTCACCAGCACCCTGAGTACCTTTCCTGCACTTTGATTCCTAGCTGGGTGAACTCGGCCTTCGGAGGCTAGATGGGACCAAACGTGTTCAGCTTGTAGGGAAAGCCTTTGACCAATGGCCAATATGCTTGTGCTTGTGCGAGGGTTAGGCAGGCACTTGCCAACACAGGGTCTTTACCTTACCATAAGCTGTCCCTTTGGGCTGAAGCAGGCGGCGTGTGTGGATCACAGCCTGGGAAGCAGGGCCTCAGGGGAGTCTGCCAACAGACTGCCCTCCAGTAGAGCCAGCTGAGAAAAGGTGGCAAGGCTGATGGAACCCGCTTACAACGAAATGTTTCTCTTCAGCAGAGGAGGTTTTGCTGCCACACGTCAGCAGCTCCTCTCCCTCAGAGTGCTGTTCCTAGGTAGACTAGGAAAAGCCACCACGTTCCCCAGCTTAGAAGAGGCTCTTTTCCTAGTTGGTTTCATCCGTGAGAGAGCCAGAAGGGCTGATCTCAACCAGTCGGGCTGCACAGCCTGAGTCCTTGGGGCAGGGCAGTCCTGAGCCAATGTGCCACCTAAGGAATGCAAGCCAAGTTTCCTTGCCACAGGAAAGCACACCGAGGCCTGGTGTTTTCTCTATGAAATTGACGTGGGCTTGAAGGGTGAGGCCTTTACTACATTGTGGAAAAGCTCGGGGTTACGGCTCTCTTTCTCCCTCTCTCGGTCCCATAACCTGGGCTCAGCCTTGAGGGAATGCTGAGTGGCAGAGACTGCCTCTCTGCCGGACTCAGAAGGCTTCTTCCCTTTAGGGCAATGCCGTTTGTGTCTTACTTCGTGGAGGAGGAATGAGGGCGCCCAGAGATATTCTGACATGAAATACCTAACGACAGAGGATCTGGAGGAGCCGGTTTCTCGGTGGAAGGAGCCCAAAAGCCTGCATTGCTAAGGTCTCTTTGAGAGCTGCCAGACACTCTGCCGTCCTAGGCCTAAGAATTGGACATTGTGACGGCATGGCAACACTTGGAATCCTAGGACCCAGTGGAAGCGCACCTCGCAAACTGGATGGAAGAAGCTTCCAAGCACAGTGTTCTTTCATGTCCCAAAGAGAACGCTAGTGTCTGAGGCTGGTAGCCTTGTTGCTAGAGAGAACTGGCATCCCCGTGGGCCTGTTGGCTACTTTCCTCTTTCCGACCCTCTCAGGAAACTCCTCCAGAAAGCCTTTAGGACCCGCTTAGAGAGAACAGCTGCGACGTGGATGCACAGAACATTAACCTAGCTCCCAGCCCAGGGTCCCAAACATCCATCTTTCTCTGGAGGGTACGTACCCCACCCACGGATTCAAGCACGGAGTTTGCCTTGTACAACTTACACAGGAAATTGGGAGGAGATGTAGGGCCACTCTACTTGCGATCACACTACGTGGCCCGGAGAAGTTATCACGCAGCAGAATTCAACCCCCTTCCTCTACACGTGTGTACCCCAAAGAAGCGCTGGACAGTGGGTGTTCTCAGGCCAAGAGCAGTCCTTGTTCTGGGCTGCACCTGCTCTGTGGTTCAAAGTTTCTCTGACTCTGCTCCTTCGGAAGCATTTCAGAGCTGACGCTATCCCTGGGCTGCCAAAGCAAAGAGGACAAGAGGCCTCTCACACTGAAGGCATGGGCTTGTTTCCCCTGAAGAAAGTGTAAGTCGCCCCTCCCAGGCCTGAGGCGTGTAAGAAGACACCATTTGCTCTGTGCAAGGAAAATGCAAGTAGGTGTACTCGATTTGGGCTGCCTGGTGAAACAACCTGCGCTCACCAGCACCCTGAGTACCTTTCCTGCACTTTGATTCCTAGCTAGGTGAACTCGGCCTTCGGAGGCTAGATGGGACCAAACGTGTTCAGCTTGTAGGGAAAGCCTTTGACCAATGGCCAATATGCTTGTGCTTGTGCGAGGGTTAGGCAGGCACTTGCCAACACAGGGTCTTTACCTTACCATAAGCTGTCCCTTTGGGCTGAAGCAGGCGGCGTGTGTGGATCACAGCCTGGGAAGCAGGGCCTCAGGGGAGTCTGCCAACAGACTGCCCTCCAGTAGAGCCAGCTGAGAAAAGGTGGCAAGGCTGATGGAACCCGCTTACAACGAAATGTTTCTCTTCAGCAGAGGAGGTTTTGCTGCCACACGTCAGCAGCTCCTCTCCCTCAGAGTGCTGTTCTTAGGTAGACTAGGAAAAGCCACCACGTTCCCCAGCTTAGAAGAGGCTCTTCTCCTAGTTGGTTTCATCCGTGAGAGAGCCAGAAGGGCTGATCTCCACCAGTCGGGCTACACAGCCTGAGTCCTTGTGGCGGGGCAGTCCTGAGCCAATGTGCCAGCTAAGGAATGCAAGCCAAGTTTCCTTGCCACAGGAAAGCACACCGAGGCCTGGTGTTTTCTCTATGAAATTGACGTGGGCTTGAAGGGTGAGGCCTTTACTACATTGTGTACGGAGGTACTCGATTTGGGCTGCCTGGTGAAACAACCTGCGCTCACCAGCACCCTGAGTACCTTTCCTGAACTTTGATTCCTAGCTAGGTCAACTCGGCCTTCGGAGGCTAGATGGGACCAAACGTGTTCAGCTTGTGGGGAAAGCCTTTGACCAATGGCCAATATGCTTGTGCTTGTGCGAGGGTTAGGCAGGCACTTGACAACACAGGGTTTTTACCTTACCATAAGCTGTCCCTTTGGGCTGAAGCAGGCGGCGTGTGTGGATCACAGCCTGGGAAGCAGGGCCTCAGGGGAGTCTGCCAACAGACTGCCCTCCAGTATAGCCAGCTGAGAAAAGGTGGCAAGGCTGATGGAACCCGCTTACAACGAAATGTTTCTCTTCAGCAGAGGAGATTTTGCTACCACACGTCAGCAGCTCCTCTCCGTCAGAGTGCTGTTCCTGTGTAGACTAGGAAAAGCCACCACGTTCCCCAGCTTAGAAGAGGCTCTTTTCCTACTTGGTTTCATCCGTGAGAGAGCCAGAAGGGCTGATCTCCACCAGTCGGGCTGCACAGCCTGAGTCCTTGGGGCAGGGCAGTCCTGAGCCAATGTGCCACCTAAGGAATGCAAGCCAAGTTTCCTTGCCACAGGAAAGCACACCGAGGCCTGGTGTTTTCTCTATGAAATTGACGTGGGCTTGAAGGGTGAGGCCTTTACTACATTGTGGAAAAGCTCGGGGTTACGGCTCTCTTTCTCCCTCTCTCGGTCCCATAACCTGGGCTCAGCCTTGAGGGAATGCTGAGTGGCAGAGACTGCCTCTCTGCCGGACTCAGAAGGCTTCTTCCCTTTAGGGCAATGCCGTTTGTGTCTTACTTCGTGGAGGAGGAATGAGGGCGCCCAGAGATATTCTGACATGAAATACCTAACGACAGAGGATCTGGAGGAGCCGGTTTCTCGGTGGAAGGAGCCCAAAAGCCTGCATTGCTAAGGTCTCTTTGAGAGCTGCCAGACACTCTGCCGTCCTAGGCCTAAGAATTGGACATTGTGACGGCATGGCAACACTTGGAATCCTAGGACCCAGTGGAAGCGCACCTCGCAAACTGGATGGAAGAAGCTTCCAAGCACAGTGTTCTTTCATGTCCCAAAGAGAACGCTAGTGTCTGAGGCTGGTAGCCTTGTTGCTAGAGAGAACTGGCATCCCCGTGGGCCTGTTGGCTACTTTCCTCTTTCCGACCCTCTCAGGAAACTCCTCCAGAAAGCCTTTAGGACCCGCTTAGAGAGAACAGCTGCGACGTGGATGCACAGAACATTAACCTAGCTCCCAGCCCAGGGTCCCAAACATCCATCTTTCTCTGGAGGGTACGTACCCCACCCACGGATTCAAGCACGGAGTTTGCCTTGTACAACTTACACAGGAAATTGGGAGGAGATGTAGGGCCACTCTACTTGCGATCACACTACGTGGCCCGGAGAAGTTATCACGCAGCAGAATTCAACCCCCTTCCTCTACACGTGTGTACCCCAAAGAAGCGCTGGACAGTGGGTGTTCTCAGGCCAAGAGCAGTCCTTGTTCTGGGCTGCACCTGCTCTGTGGTTCAAAGTTTCTCTGACTCTGCTCCTTCGGAAGCATTTCAGAGCTGACGCTATCCCTGGGCTGCCAAAGCAAAGAGGACAAGAGGCCTCTCACACTGAAGGCATGGGCTTGTTTCCCCTGAAGAAAGTGTAAGTCGCCCCTCCCAGGCCTGAGGCGTGTAAGAAGACACCATTTGCTCTGTGCAAGGAAAATGCAAGTAGGTGTACTCGATTTGGGCTGCCTGGTGAAACAACCTGCGCTCACCAGCACCCTGAGTACCTTTCCTGCACTTTGATTCCTAGCTAGGTGAACTCGGCCTTCGGAGGCTAGATGGGACCAAACGTGTTCAGCTTGTAGGGAAAGCCTTTGACCAATGGCCAATATGCTTGTGCTTGTGCGAGGGTTAGGCAGGCACTTGCCAACACAGGGTCTTTACCTTACCATAAGCTGTCCCTTTGGGCTGAAGCAGGCGGCGTGTGTGGATCACAGCCTGGGAAGCAGGGCCTCAGGGGAGTCTGCCAACAGACTGCCCTCCAGTAGAGCCAGCTGAGAAAAGGTGGCAAGGCTGATGGAACCCGCTTACAACGAAATGTTTCTCTTCAGCAGAGGAGGTTTTGCTGCCACACGTCAGCAGCTCCTCTCCCTCAGAGTGCTGTTCTTAGGTAGACTAGGAAAAGCCACCACGTTCCCCAGCTTAGAAGAGGCTCTTCTCCTAGTTGGTTTCATCCGTGAGAGAGCCAGAAGGGCTGATCTCCACCAGTCGGGCTACACAGCCTGAGTCCTTGTGGCGGGGCAGTCCTGAGCCAATGTGCCAGCTAAGGAATGCAAGCCAAGTTTCCTTGCCACAGGAAAGCACACCGAGGCCTGGTGTTTTCTCTATGAAATTGACGTGGGCTTGAAGGGTGAGGCCTTTACTACATTGTGTACGGAGGTACTCGATTTGGGCTGCCTGGTGAAACAACCTGCGCTCACCAGCACCCTGAGTACCTTTCCTGAACTTTGATTCCTAGCTAGGTCAACTCGGCCTTCGGAGGCTAGATGGGACCAAACGTGTTCAGCTTGTGGGGAAAGCCTTTGACCAATGGCCAATATGCTTGTGCTTGTGCGAGGGTTAGGCAGGCACTTGACAACACAGGGTTTTTACCTTACCATAAGCTGTCCCTTTGGGCTGAAGCAGGCGGCGTGTGTGGATCACAGCCTGGGAAGCAGGGCCTCAGGGGAGTCTGCCAACAGACTGCCCTCCAGTATAGCCAGCTGAGAAAAGGTGGCAAGGCTGATGGAACCCGCTTACAACGAAATGTTTCTCTTCAGCAGAGGAGATTTTGCTACCACACGTCAGCAGCTCCTCTCCGTCAGAGTGCTGTTCCTGTGTAGACTAGGAAAAGCCACCACGTTCCCCAGCTTAGAAGAGGCTCTTTTCCTACTTGGTTTCATCCGTGAGAGAGCCAGAAGGGCTGATCTCCACCAGTCGGGCTGCACAGCCTGAGTCCTTGGGGCAGGGCAGTCCTGAGCCAATGTGCCACCTAAGGAATGCAAGCCAAGTTTCCTTGCCACAGGAAAGCACACCGAGGCCTGGTGTTTTCTCTATGAAATTGACGTGGGCTTGAAGGGTGAGGCCTTTACTACATTGTGGAAAAGCTCGGGGTTACGGCTCTCTTTCTCCCTCTCTCGGTCCCATAACCTGGGCTCAGCCTTGAGGGAATGCTGAGTGGCAGAGACTGCCTCTCTGCCGGACTCAGAAGGCTTCTTCCCTTTAGGGCAATGCCGTTTGTGTCTTACTTCGTGGAGGAGGAATGAGGGCGCCCAGAGATATTCTGACATGAAATACCTAACGACAGAGGATCTGGAGGAGCCGGTTTCTCGGTGGAAGGAGCCCAAAAGCCTGCATTGCTAAGGTCTCTTTGAGAGCTGCCAGACACTCTGCCGTCCTAGGCCTAAGAATTGGACATTGTGACGGCATGGCAACACTTGGAATCCTAGGACCCAGTGGAAGCGCACCTCGCAAACTGGATGGAAGAAGCTTCCACGCACAGTGTTCTTTCATGTCCCAAAGAGAACGCTAGTGTCTGAGGCTGGTAGCCTTGTTGCTAGAGAGAACTGGCATCCCCGTGGGCCTGTTGGCTACTTTCCTCTTTCCGACCCTCTCAGGAAACTCCTCCAGAAAGCCTTTAGGACCCGCTTAGAGAGAACAGCTGCGAAGTGGATGCACAGAACATTAACCTAGCTCCCAGCCCAGGGTCCCAAACATCCATCTTTCTCTGGAGGGTACGTACCCCACCCAGGGATTCAAGCACGGAGTTTGCCTTGTACAACTTACACAGGAAATTGGGAGGAGATGTAGGGCCACTCTACTTGCGATCACACTACGTGGCCCGGAGAAGTTATCACGCAGCAGAATTCAACTCCCTTCCTCTACACGTGTGTACCCCAAAGAAGCGCTGGACAGTGGGTGTTCTCAGGCCAAGAGCAGTCCTTGTTCTGGGCTGCACCTGCTCTGTGGTTCAAAGTATCTCTGACTCTGCTCCTTCGGAAGCATTTCAGAGCTGACGCTATCCCTGGGCTGCCAAAGCAAAGAGGACAAGAGGCCTCTCACACTGAAGGCATGGGCTTGTTTCCCCTGAAGAAAGTGTAAGTCGCCCCTCCCAGGCCTGAGGCGTGTAAGAAGACACCATTTGCTCTGCGCAAGGAAAATGCAAGTAGGTGTACTCGATTTGGGCTGCCTGGTGAAACAACCTGCGCTCACCAGCACCCTGAGTACCTTTCCTGCACTTTGATTCCTAGCTGGGTGAACTCGGCCTTCGGAGGCTAGATGGGACCAAACGTGTTCAGCTTGTAGGGAAAGCCTTTGACCAATGGCCAATATGCTTGTGCTTGTGCGAGGGTTAGGCAGGCACTTGCCAACACAGGGTCTTTACCTTACCATAAGCTGTCCCTTTGGGCTGAAGCAGGCGGCGTGTGTGGATCACAGCCTGGGAAGCAGGGCCTCAGGGGAGTCTGCCAACAGACTGCCCTCCAGTAGAGCCAGCTGAGAAAAGGTGGCAAGGCTGATGGAACCCGCTTACAACGAAATGTTTCTCTTCAGCAGAGGAGGTTTTGCTGCCACACGTCAGCAGCTCCTCTCCCTCAGAGTGCTGTTCCTAGGTAGACTAGGAAAAGCCACCACGTTCCCCAGCTTAGAAGAGGCTCTTTTCCTAGTTGGTTTCATCCGTGAGAGAGCCAGAAGGGCTGATCTCAACCAGTCGGGCTGCACAGCCTGAGTCCTTGGGGCAGGGCAGTCCTGAGCCAATGTGCCACCTAAGGAATGCAAGCCAAGTTTCCTTGCCACAGGAAAGCACACCGAGGCCTGGTGTTTTCTCTATGAAATTGACGTGGGCTTGAAGGGTGAGGCCTTTACTACATTGTGGAAAAGCTCGGGGTTACGGCTCTCTTTCTCCCTCTCTCGGTCCCATAACCTGGGCTCAGCCTTGAGGGAATGCTGAGTGGCAGAGACTGCCTCTCTGCCGGACTCAGAAGGCTTCTTCCCTTTAGGGCAATGCCGTTTGTGTCTTACTTCGTGGAGGAGGAATGAGGGCGCCCAGAGATATTCTGACATGAAATACCTAACGACAGAGGATCTGGAGGAGCCGGTTTCTCGGTGGAAGGAGCCCAAAAGCCTGCATTGCTAAGGTCTCTTTGAGAGCTGCCAGACACTCTGCCGTCCTAGGCCTAAGAATTGGACATTGTGACGGCATGGCAACACTTGGAATCCTAGGACCCAGTGGAAGCGCACCTCGCAAACTGGATGGAAGAAGCTTCCAAGCACAGTGTTCTTTCATGTCCCAAAGAGAACGCTAGTGTCTGAGGCTGGTAGCCTTGTTGCTAGAGAGAACTGGCATCCCCGTGGGCCTGTTGGCTACTTTCCTCTTTCCGACCCTCTCAGGAAACTCCTCCAGAAAGCCTTTAGGACCCGCTTAGAGAGAACAGCTGCGACGTGGATGCACAGAACATTAACCTAGCTCCCAGCCCAGGGTCCCAAACATCCATCTTTCTCTGGAGGGTACGTACCCCACCCACGGATTCAAGCACGGAGTTTGCCTTGTACAACTTACACAGGAAATTGGGAGGAGATGTAGGGCCACTCTACTTGCGATCACACTACGTGGCCCGGAGAAGTTATCACGCAGCAGAATTCAACCCCCTTCCTCTACACGTGTGTACCCCAAAGAAGCGCTGGACAGTGGGTGTTCTCAGGCCAAGAGCAGTCCTTGTTCTGGGCTGCACCTGCTCTGTGGTTCAAAGTTTCTCTGACTCTGCTCCTTCGGAAGCATTTCAGAGCTGACGCTATCCCTGGGCTGCCAAAGCAAAGAGGACAAGAGGCCTCTCACACTGAAGGCATGGGCTTGTTTCCCCTGAAGAAAGTGTAAGTCGCCCCTCCCAGGCCTGAGGCGTGTAAGAAGACACCATTTGCTCTGCGCAAGGAAAATGCAAGTAGGTGTACTCGATTTGGGCTGCCTGGTGAAACAACCTGCGCTCACCAGCACCCTGAGTACCTTTCCTGAACTTTGATTCCTAGCTAGGTGAACTCGGCCTTCGGAGGCTAGATGGGACCAAACGTGTTCAGCTTGTAGGGAAAGCCTTTGACCAATGGCCAATATGCTTGTGCTTGTGCGAGGGTTAGGCAGGCACTTGCCAACACAGGGTCTTTACCTTACCATAAGCTGTCCCTTTGGGCTGAAGCAGGCGGCGTGTATGGATCACAGCCTGGGAAGCAGGGCCTCAGGGGAGTCTGCCAACAGACTGCCCTCCAGTAGAGCCAGCTGAGAAAAGGTGGCAAGGCTGATGGAACCCGCTTACAACGAAATGTTTCTCTTCAGCAGAGGAGATTTTGCTGCCACACGTCAGCAGCTCCTCTCCCTCAGAGTGCTGTTCCTGTGTAGACTAGGAAAAGCCACCACGTTCCCCAGCTTAGAAGAGGCTCTTTTCCTACTTGGTTTCATCCGTGAGAGAGCCAGAAGGGCTGATCTCCACCAGTCGGGCTGCACAGCCTGAGTCCTTGGGGCAGGGCAGTCCTGAGCCAATGTGCCACCTAAGGAATGCAAGCCAAGTTTCCTTGCCACAGGAAAGCACACCGAGGCCTGGTGTTTTCTCTATGAAATTGACGTGGGCTTGAAGGGTGAGGCCTTTACTACATTGTGGAAAAGCTCGGGGTTACGGCTCTCTTTCTCCCTCTCTCGGTCCCATAACCTGGGCTCAGCCTTGAGGGAATGCAGAGTGGCAGAGACTGCCTCTCTGCCGGACTCAGAAGGCTTCTTCCCTTTAGGGCAATGCCGTTTGTGTCTTACTTCGTGGAGGAGGAATGAGGGCGCCCAGAGATATTCTGACATGAAATACCTAACGACAGAGGATCTGGAGGAGCCGGTTTCTCGGTGGAAGGAGCCCAAAAGCCTGCATTGCTAAGGTCTCTTTGAGAGCTGCCAGACACTCTGCCGTCCTAGGCCTAAGAATTGGACATTGTGACGGCATGGCAACACTTGGAATCCTAGGACCCAGTGGAAGCGCACCTCGCAAACTGGATGGAAGAAGCTTCCAAGCACAGTGTTCTTTCATGTCCCAAAGAGAACGCTAGTGTCTGAGGCTGGTAGCCTTGTTGCTAGAGAGAACTGGCATCCCCGTGGGCCTGTTGGCTACTTTCCTCTTTCCGACCCTCTCAGGAAACTCCTCCAGAAAGCCTTTAGGACCCGCTTAGAGAGAACAGCTGCGACGTGGATGCACAGAACATTAACCTAGCTCCCAGCCCAGGGTCCCAAACATCCATCTTTCTCTGGAGGGTACGTACCCCACCCACGGATTCAAGCACGGAGTTTGCCTTGTACAACTTACACAGGAAATTGGGAGGAGATGTAGGGCCACTCTACTTGCGATCACACTACGTGGCCCGGAGAAGTTATCACGCAGCAGAATTCAACCCCCTTCCTCTACACGTGTGTACCCCAAAGAAGCGCTGGACAGTGGGTGTTCTCAGGCCAAGAGCAGTCCTTGTTCTGGGCTGCACCTGCTCTGTGGTTCAAAGTTTCTCTGACTCTGCTCCTTCGGAAGCATTTCAGAGCTGACGCTATCCCTGGGCTGCCAAAGCAAAGAGGACAAGAGGCCTCTCACACTGAAGGCATGGGCTTGTTTCCCCTGAAGAAAGTGTAAGTCGCCCCTCCCAGGCCTGAGGCGTGTAAGAAGACACCATTTGCTCTGCGCAAGGAAAATGCAAGTAGGTGTACTCGATTTGGGCTGCCTGGTGAAACAACCTGCGCTCACCAGCACCCTGAGTACCTTTCCTGAACTTTGATTCCTAGCTAGGTGAACTCGGCCTTCGGAGGCTAGATGGGACCAAACGTGTTCAGCTTGTAGGGAAAGCCTTTGACCAATGGCCAATATGCTTGTGCTTGTGCGAGGGTTAGGCAGGCACTTGCCAACACAGGGTCTTTACCTTACCATAAGCTGTCCCTTTGGGCTGAAGCAGGCGGCGTGTGTGGATCACAGCCTGGGAAGCAGGGCCTCAGGGGAGTCTGCCAACAGACTGCCCTCCAGTAGAGCCAGCTGAGAAAAGGTGGCAAGGCTGATGGAACCCGCTTACAACGAAATGTTTCTCTTCAGCAGAGGAGGTTTTGCTGCCACACGTCAGCAGCTCCTCTCCCTCAGAGTGCTGTTCCTAGGTAGACTAGGAAAAGCCACCACGTTCCCCAGCTTAGAAGAGGCTCTTCTCCTAGTTGGTTTCATCCGTGAGAGAGCCAGAAGGGCTGATCTCCACCAGTCGGGCTACACAGCCTGAGTCCTTGGGGTGGGGCAGTCCTGAGCCAATGTGCCACCTAAGGAATGCAAGCCAAGTTTCCTTGCCACAGGAAAGCACACCGAGGCCTGGTGTTTTCTCTATGAAATTGACGTGGGCTTGAAGGGTGAGGCCTTTACTACATTGTGGAAAAGCTCGGGGTTACGGCTCTCTTTCTCCCTCTCTCGGTCCCATAACCTGGGCTCAGCCTTGAGGGAATGCAGAGTGGCAGAGACTGCCTCTCTGCCGGACTCAGAAGGCTTCTTCCCTTTAGGGCAATGCCGTTTGTGTCTTACTTCGTGGAGGAGGAATGAGGGCGCCCAGAGATATTCTGACATGAAATACCTAACGACAGAGGATCTGGAGGAGCCGGTTTCTCGGTGGAAGGAGCCCAAAAGCCTGCATTGCTAAGGTCTCTTTGAGAGCTGCCAGACACTCTGCCGTCCTAGGCCTAAGAATTGGACATTGTGACGGCATGGCAACACTTGGAATCCTAGGACCCAGTGGAAGCGCACCTCGCAAACTGGATGGAAGAAGCTTCCAAGCACAGTGTTCTTTCATGTCCCAAAGAGAACGCTAGTGTCTGAGGCTGGTAGCCTTGTTGCTAGAGAGAACTGGCATCCCCGTGGGCCTGTTGGCTACTTTCCTCTTTCCGACCCTCTCAGGAAACTCCTCCAGAAAGCCTTTAGGACCCGCTTAGAGAGAACAGCTGCGACGTGGATGCACAGAACATTAACCTAGCTCCCAGCCCAGGGTCCCAAACATCCATCTTTCTCTGGAGGGTACGTACCCCACCCACGGATTCAAGCACGGAGTTTGCCTTGTACAACTTACACAGGAAATTGGGAGGAGATGTAGGGCCACTCTACTTGCGATCACACTACGTGGCCCGGAGAAGTTATCACGCAGCAGAATTCAACCCCCTTCCTCTACACGTGTGTACCCCAAAGAAGCGCTGGACAGTGGGTGTTCTCAGGCCAAGAGCAGTCCTTGTTCTGGGCTGCACCTGCTCTGTGGTTCAAAGTTTCTCTGACTCTGCTCCTTCGGAAGCATTTCAGAGCTGACGCTATCCCTGGGCTGCCAAAGCAAAGAGGACAAGAGGCCTCTCACACTGAAGGCATGGGCTTGTTTCCCCTGAAGAAAGTGTAAGTCGCCCCTCCCAGGCCTGAGGCGTGTAAGAAGACACCATTTGCTCTGCGCAAGGAAAATGCAAGTAGGTGTACTCGATTTGGGCTGCCTGGTGAAACAACCTGCGCTCACCAGCACCCTGAGTACCTTTCCTGCACTTTGATTCCTAGCTAGGTGAACTCGGCCTTCGGAGGCTAGATGGGACCAAACGTGTTCAGCTTGTAGGGAAAGCCTTTGACCAATGGCCAATATGCTTGTGCTTGTGCGAGGGTTAGGCAGGCACTTGCCAACACAGGGTCTTTACCTTACCATAAGCTGTCCCTTTGGGCTGAAGCAGGCGGCGTGTGTGGATCACAGCCTGGGAAGCAGGGCCTCAGGGGAGTCTGCCAACAGACTGCCCTCCAGTAGAGCCAGCTGAGAAAAGGTGGCAAGGCTGATGGAACCCGCTTACAACGAAATGTTTCTCTTCAGCAGAGGAGGTTTTGCTGCCACACGTCAGCAGCTCCTCTCCCTCAGAGTGCTGTTCCTAGGTAGACTAGGAAAAGCCACCACGTTCCCCAGCTTAGAAGAGGCTCTTCTCCTAGTTGGTTTCATCCGTGAGAGAGCCAGAAGGGCTGATCTCCACCAGTCGGGCTACACAGCCTGAGTCCTTGGGGTGGGGCAGTCCTGAGCCAATGTGCCACCTAAGGAATGCAAGCCAAGTTTCCTTGCCACAGGAAAGCACACCGAGGCCTGGTGTTTTCTCTATGAAATTGACGTGGGCTTGAAGGGTGAGGCCTTTACTACATTGTGTACGGAGGTACTCGATTTGGGCTGCCTGGTGAAACAACCTGCGCTCACCAGCACCCTGAGTACCTTTCCTGAACTTTGATTCCTAGCTAGGTCAACTCGGCCTTCGGAGGCTAGATGGGACCAAACGTGTTCAGCTTGTGGGGAAAGCCTTTGACCAATGGCCAATATGCTTGTGCTTGTGCGAGGGTTAGGCAGGCACTTGACAACACAGGGTTTTTACCTTACCATAAGCTGTCCCTTTGGGCTGAAGCAGGCGGCGTGTGTGGATCACAGCCTGGGAAGCAGGGCCTCAGGGGAGTCTGCCAACAGACTGCCCTCCAGTATAGCCAGCTGAGAAAAGGTGGCAAGGCTGATGGAACCCGCTTACAACGAAATGTTTCTCTTCAGCAGAGGAGATTTTGCTACCACACGTCAGCAGCTCCTCTCCGTCAGAGTGCTGTTCCTGTGTAGACTAGGAAAAGCCACCACGTTCCCCAGCTTAGAAGAGGCTCTTTTCCTACTTGGTTTCATCCGTGAGAGAGCCAGAAGGGCTGATCTCAACCAGTCGGGCTGCACAGCCTGAGTCCTTGGGGCAGGGCAGTCCTGAGCCAATGTGCCACCTAAGGAATGCAAGCCAAGTTTCCTTGCCACAGGAAAGCACACCGAGGCCTGGTGTTTTCTCTATGAAATTGACGTGGGCTTGAAGGGTGAGGCCTTTACTACATTGTGGAAAAGCTCGGGGTTACGGCTCTCTTTCTCCCTCTCTTGGTCCCATAACCTGGGCTCAGCCTTGAGGGAATGCAGAGTGGCAGAGACTGCCTCTCTGCCGGACTCAGAAGGCTTCTTCCCTTTAGGGCAATGCCGTTTGTGTCTTACTTCGTGGAGGAGGAATGAGGGCGCCCAGAGATATTCTGACATGAAATACCTAACGACAGAGGATCTGGAGGAGCCGGTTTCTCGGTGGAAGGAGCCCAAAAGCCTGCATTGCTAAGGTCTCTTTGAGAGCTGCCAGACACTCTGCCGTCCTAGGCCTAAGAATTGGACATTGTGACGGCATGGCAACACTTGGAATCCTAGGACCCAGTGGAAGCGCACCTCGCAAACTGGATGGAAGAAGCTTCCAAGCACAGTGTTCTTTCATGTCCCAAAGAGAACGCTAGTGTCTGAGGCTGGTAGCCTTGTTGCTAGAGAGAACTGGCATCCCCGTGGGCCTGTTGGCTACTTTCCTCTTTCCGACCCTCTCAGGAAACTCCTCCAGAAAGCCTTTAGGACCCGCTTAGAGAGAACAGCTGCGACGTGGATGCACAGAACATTAACCTAGCTCCCAGCCCAGGGTCCCAAACATCCATCTTTCTCTGGAGGGTACGTACCCCACCCAGGGATTCAAGCACGGAGTTTGCCTTGTACAACTTACACAGGAAATTGGGAGGAGATGTAGGGCCACTCTACTTGCGATCACACTACGTGGCCCGGAGAAGTTATCACGCAGCAGAACTCAACCCCCTTCCTCTACACGTGTGTACCCCAAAGAAGCGCTGGACAGTGGGTGTTCTCAGGCCAAGAGCAGTCCTTGTTCTGGGCTGCACCTGCTCTGTGGTTCAAAGTTTCTCTGACTCTGCTCCTTCGGAAGCATTTCAGAGCTGACGCTATCCCTGGGCTGCCAAAGCAAAGAGGACAAGAGGCCTCTCACACTGAAGGCATGGGCTTGTTTCCCCTGAAGAAAGTGTAAGTCGCCCCTCCCAGGCCTGAGGCGTGTAAGAAGACACCATTTGCTCTGTGCAAGGAAAATGCAAGTAGGTGTACTCGATTTGGGCTGCCTGGTGAAACAACCTGCGCTCACCAGCACCCTGAGTACCTTTCCTGAACTTTGATTCCTAGCTAGGTGAACTCGGCCTTCGGAGGCTAGATGGGACCAAACGTGTTCAGCTTGTAGGGAAAGCCTTTGACCAATGGCAAATATGCTTGTGCTTGTGCGAGGGTTAGGCAGGCACTTGCCAACACAGGGTCTTTACCTTACCATAAGCTGTCCCTTTGGGCTGAAGCAGGCGGCGTGTGTGGATCACAGCCTGGGAAGCAGGGCCTCAGGGGAGTCTGCCAACAGACTGCCCTCCAGTAGAGCCAGCTGAGAAAAGGTGGCAAGGCTGATGGAACCCGCTTACAACGAAATGTTTCTCTTCAGCAGAGGAGATTTTGCTGCCACACGTCAGCAGCTCCTCTCCCTCAGAGTGCTGTTCCTGTGTAGACTAGGAAAAGCCACCACGTTCCCCAGCTTAGAAGAGGCTCTTTTCCTACTTGGTTTCATCCGTGAGAGAGCCAGAAGGGCTGATCTCCACCAGTCGGGCTGCACAGCCTGAGTCCTTGGGGCAGGGCAGTCCTGAGCCAATGTGCCACCTAAGGAATGCAAGCCAAGTTTCCTTGCCACAGGAAAGCACACCGAGGCCTGGTGTTTTCTCTATGAAATTGACGTGGGCTTGAAGGGTGAGGCCTTTACTACATTGTGGAAAAGCTCGGGGTTACGGCTCTCTTTCTCCCTCTCTCGGTCCCATAACCTGGGCTCAGCCTTGAGGGAATGCAGAGTGGCAGAGACTGCCTCTCTGCCGGACTCAGAAGGCTTCTTCCCTTTAGGGCAATGCCGTTTGTGTCTTACTTCGTGGAGGAGGAATGAGGGCGCCCAGAGATATTCTGACATGAAATACCTAACGACAGAGGATCTGGAGGAGCCGGTTTCTCGGTGGAAGGAGCCCAAAAGCCTGCATTGCTAAGGTCTCTTTGAGAGCTGCCAGACACTCTGCCGTCCTAGGCCTAAGAATTGGACATTGTGACGGCATGGCAACACTTGGAATCCTAGGACCCAGTGGAAGCGCACCTCGCAAACTGGATGGAAGAAGCTTCCAAGCACAGTGTTCTTTCATGTCCCAAAGAGAACGCTAGTGTCTGAGGCTGGTAGCCTTGTTGCTAGAGAGAACTGGCATCCCCGTGGGCCTGTTGGCTACTTTCCTCTTTCCGACCCTCTCAGGAAACTCCTCCAGAAAGCCTTTAGGACCCGCTTAGAGAGAACAGCTGCGACGTGGATGCACAGAACATTAACCTAGCTCCCAGCCCAGGGTCCCAAACATCCATCTTTCTCTGGAGGGTACGTACCCCACCCACGGATTCAAGCACGGAGTTTGCCTTGTACAACTTACACAGGAAATTGGGAGGAGATGTAGGGCCACTCTACTTGCGATCACACTACGTGGCCCGGAGAAGTTATCACGCAGCAGAATTCAACCCCCTTCCTCTACACGTGTGTACCCCAAAGAAGCGCTGGACAGTGGGTGTTCTCAGGCCAAGAGCAGTCCTTGTTCTGGGCTGCACCTGCTCTGTGGTTCAAAGTTTCTCTGACTCTGCTCCTTCGGAAGCATTTCAGAGCTGACGCTATCCCTGGGCTGCCAAAGCAAAGAGGACAAGAGGCCTCTCACACTGAAGGCATGGGCTTGTTTCCCCTGAAGAAAGTGTAAGTCGCCCCTCCCAGGCCTGAGGCGTGTAAGAAGACACCATTTGCTCTGCGCAAGGAAAATGCAAGTAGGTGTACTCGATTTGGGCTGCCTGGTGAAACAACCTGCGCTCACCAGCACCCTGAGTACCTTTCCTGAACTTTGATTCCTAGCTAGGTGAACTCGGCCTTCGGAGGCTAGATGGGACCAAACGTGTTCAGCTTGTAGGGAAAGCCTTTGACCAATGGCCAATATGCTTGTGCTTGTGCGAGGGTTAGGCAGGCACTTGCCAACACAGGGTCTTTACCTTACCATAAGCTGTCCCTTTGGGCTGAAGCAGGCGGCGTGTGTGGATCACAGCCTGGGAAGCAGGGCCTCAGGGGAGTCTGCCAACAGACTGCCCTCCAGTAGAGCCAGCTGAGAAAAGGTGGCAAGGCTGATGGAACCCGCTTACAACGAAATGTTTCTCTTCAGCAGAGGAGGTTTTGCTGCCACACGTCAGCAGCTCCTCTCCCTCAGAGTGCTGTTCCTAGGTAGACTAGGAAAAGCCACCACGTTCCCCAGCTTAGAAGAGGCTCTTCTCCTAGTTGGTTTCATCCGTGAGAGAGCCAGAAGGGCTGATCTCCACCAGTCGGGCTACACAGCCTGAGTCCTTGGGGTGGGGCAGTCCTGAGCCAATGTGCCACCTAAGGAATGCAAGCCAAGTTTCCTTGCCACAGGAAAGCACACCGAGGCCTGGTGTTTTCTCTATGAAATTGACGTGGGCTTGAAGGGTGAGGCCTTTACTACATTGTGGAAAAGCTCGGGGTTACGGCTCTCTTTCTCCCTCTCTCGGTCCCATAACCTGGGCTCAGCCTTGAGGGAATGCAGAGTGGCAGAGACTGCCTCTCTGCCGGACTCAGAAGGCTTCTTCCCTTTAGGGCAATGCCGTTTGTGTCTTACTTCGTGGAGGAGGAATGAGGGCGCCCAGAGATATTCTGACATGAAATACCTAACGACAGAGGATCTGGAGGAGCCGGTTTCTCGGTGGAAGGAGCCCAAAAGCCTGCATTGCTAAGGTCTCTTTGAGAGCTGCCAGACACTCTGCCGTCCTAGGCCTAAGAATTGGACATTGTGACGGCATGGCAACACTTGGAATCCTAGGACCCAGTGGAAGCGCACCTCGCAAACTGGATGGAAGAAGCTTCCAAGCACAGTGTTCTTTCATGTCCCAAAGAGAACGCTAGTGTCTGAGGCTGGTAGCCTTGTTGCTAGAGAGAACTGGCATCCCCGTGGGCCTGTTGGCTACTTTCCTCTTTCCGACCCTCTCAGGAAACTCCTCCAGAAAGCCTTTAGGACCCGCTTAGAGAGAACAGCTGCGACGTGGATGCACAGAACATTAACCTAGCTCCCAGCCCAGGGTCCCAAACATCCATCTTTCTCTGGAGGGTACGTACCCCACCCACGGATTCAAGCACGGAGTTTGCCTTGTACAACTTACACAGGAAATTGGGAGGAGATGTAGGGCCACTCTACTTGCGATCACACTACGTGGCCCGGAGAAGTTATCACGCAGCAGAATTCAACCCCCTTCCTCTACACGTGTGTACCCCAAAGAAGCGCTGGACAGTGGGTGTTCTCAGGCCAAGAGCAGTCCTTGTTCTGGGCTGCACCTGCTCTGTGGTTCAAAGTTTCTCTGACTCTGCTCCTTCGGAAGCATTTCAGAGCTGACGCTATCCCTGGGCTGCCAAAGCAAAGAGGACAAGAGGCCTCTCACACTGAAGGCATGGGCTTGTTTCCCCTGAAGAAAGTGTAAGTCGCCCCTCCCAGGCCTGAGGCGTGTAAGAAGACACCATTTGCTCTGCGCAAGGAAAATGCAAGTAGGTGTACTCGATTTGGGCTGCCTGGTGAAACAACCTGCGCTCACCAGCACCCTGAGTACCTTTCCTGAACTTTGATTCCTAGCTAGGTGAACTCGGCCTTCGGAGGCTAGATGGGACCAAACGTGTTCAGCTTGTAGGGAAAGCCTTTGACCAATGGCCAATATGCTTGTGCTTGTGCGAGGGTTAGGCAGGCACTTGCCAACACAGGGTCTTTACCTTACCATAAGCTGTCCCTTTGGGCTGAAGCAGGCGGCGTGTGTGGATCACAGCCTGGGAAGCAGGGCCTCAGGGGAGTCTGCCAACAGACTGCCCTCCAGTAGAGCCAGCTGAGAAAAGGTGGCAAGGCTGATGGAACCCGCTTACAACGAAATGTTTCTCTTCAGCAGAGGAGGTTTTGCTGCCACACGTCAGCAGCTCCTCTCCCTCAGAGTGCTGTTCCTAGGTAGACTAGGAAAAGCCACCACGTTCCCCAGCTTAGAAGAGGCTCTTCTCCTAGTTGGTTTCATCCGTGAGAGAGCCAGAAGGGCTGATCTCCACCAGTCGGGCTACACAGCCTGAGTCCTTGGGGTGGGGCAGTCCTGAGCCAATGTGCCACCTAAGGAATGCAAGCCAAGTTTCCTTGCCACAGGAAAGCACACCGAGGCCTGGTGTTTTCTCTATGAAATTGACGTGGGCTTGAAGGGTGAGGCCTTTACTACATTGTGTACGGAGGTACTCGATTTGGGCTGCCTGGTGAAACAACCTGCGCTCACCAGCACCCTGAGTACCTTTCCTGAACTTTGATTCCTAGCTAGGTCAACTCGGCCTTCGGAGGCTAGATGGGACCAAACGTGTTCAGCTTGTGGGGAAAGCCTTTGACCAATGGCCAATATGCTTGTGCTTGTGCGAGGGTTAGGCAGGCACTTGACAACACAGGGTTTTTACCTTACCATAAGCTGTCCCTTTGGGCTGAAGCAGGCGGCGTGTGTGGATCACAGCCTGGGAAGCAGGGCCTCAGGGGAGTCTGCCAACAGACTGCCCTCCAGTATAGCCAGCTGAGAAAAGGTGGCAAGGCTGATGGAACCCGCTTACAACGAAATGTTTCTCTTCAGCAGAGGAGATTTTGCTACCACACGTCAGCAGCTCCTCTCCGTCAGAGTGCTGTTCCTGTGTAGACTAGGAAAAGCCACCACGTTCCCCAGCTTAGAAGAGGCTCTTTTCCTACTTGGTTTCATCCGTGAGAGAGCCAGAAGGGCTGATCTCAACCAGTCGGGCTGCACAGCCTGAGTCCTTGGGGCAGGGCAGTCCTGAGCCAATGTGCCACCTAAGGAATGCAAGCCAAGTTTCCTTGCCACAGGAAAGCACACCGAGGCCTGGTGTTTTCTCTATGAAATTGACGTGGGCTTGAAGGGTGAGGCCTTTACTACATTGTGGAAAAGCTCGGGGTTACGGCTCTCTTTCTCCCTCTCTTGGTCCCATAACCTGGGCTCAGCCTTGAGGGAATGCAGAGTGGCAGAGACTGCCTCTCTGCCGGACTCAGAAGGCTTCTTCCCTTTAGGGCAATGCCGTTTGTGTCTTACTTCGTGGAGGAGGAATGAGGGCGCCCAGAGATATTCTGACATGAAATACCTAACGACAGAGGATCTGGAGGAGCCGGTTTCTCGGTGGAAGGAGCCCAAAAGCCTGCATTGCTAAGGTCTCTTTGAGAGCTGCCAGACACTCTGCCGTCCTAGGCCTAAGAATTGGACATTGTGACGGCATGGCAACACTTGGAATCCTAGGACCCAGTGGAAGCGCACCTCGCAAACTGGATGGAAGAAGCTTCCAAGCACAGTGTTCTTTCATGTCCCAAAGAGAACGCTAGTGTCTGAGGCTGGTAGCCTTGTTGCTAGAGAGAACTGGCATCCCCGTGGGCCTGTTGGCTACTTTCCTCTTTCCGACCCTCTCAGGAAACTCCTCCAGAAAGCCTTTAGGACCCGCTTAGAGAGAACAGCTGCGACGTGGATGCACAGAACATTAACCTAGCTCCCAGCCCAGGGTCCCAAACATCCATCTTTCTCTGGAGGGTACGTACCCCACCCAGGGATTCAAGCACGGAGTTTGCCTTGTACAACTTACACAGGAAATTGGGAGGAGATGTAGGGCCACTCTACTTGCGATCACACTACGTGGCCCGGAGAAGTTATCACGCAGCAGAACTCAACCCCCTTCCTCTACACGTGTGTACCCCAAAGAAGCGCTGGACAGTGGGTGTTCTCAGGCCAAGAGCAGTCCTTGTTCTGGGCTGCACCTGCTCTGTGGTTCAAAGTTTCTCTGACTCTGCTCCTTCGGAAGCATTTCAGAGCTGACGCTATCCCTGGGCTGCCAAAGCAAAGAGGACAAGAGGCCTCTCACACTGAAGGCATGGGCTTGTTTCCCCTGAAGAAAGTGTAAGTCGCCCCTCCCAGGCCTGAGGCGTGTAAGAAGACACCATTTGCTCTGTGCAAGGAAAATGCAAGTAGGTGTACTCGATTTGGGCTGCCTGGTGAAACAACCTGCGCTCACCAGCACCCTGAGTACCTTTCCTGAACTTTGATTCCTAGCTAGGTGAACTCGGCCTTCGGAGGCTAGATGGGACCAAACGTGTTCAGCTTGTAGGGAAAGCCTTTGACCAATGGCCAATATGCTTGTGCTTGTGCGAGGGTTAGGCAGGCACTTGCCAACACAGGGTCTTTACCTTACCATAAGCTGTCCCTTTGGGCTGAAGCAGGCGGCGTGTGTGGATCACAGCCTGGGAAGCAGGGCCTCAGGGGAGTCTGCCAACAGACTGCCCTCCAGTAGAGCCAGCTGAGAAAAGGTGGCAAGGCTGATGGAACCCGCTTACAACGAAATGTTTCTCTTCAGCAGAGGAGGTTTTGCTGCCACACGTCAGCAGCTCCTCTCCCTCAGAGTGCTGTTCCTAGGTAGACTAGGAAAAGCCACCACGTTCCCCAGCTTAGAAGAGGCTCTTCTCCTAGTTGGTTTCATCCGTGAGAGAGCCAGAAGGGCTGATCTCCACCAGTCGGGCTACACAGCCTGAGTCCTTGTGGCGGGGCAGTCCTGAGCCAATGTGCCACCTAAGGAATGCAAGCCAAGTTTCCTTGCCACAGGAAAGCACACCGAGGCCTGGTGTTTTCTCTATGAAATTGACGTGGGCTTGAAGGGTGAGGCCTTTACTACATTGTGTACGGAGGTACTCGATTTGGGCTGCCTGGTGAAACAACCTGCGCTCACCAGCACCCTGAGTACCTTTCCTGAACTTTGATTCCTAGCTAGGTCAACTCGGCCTTCGGAGGCTAGATGGGACCAAACGTGTTCAGCTTGTGGGGAAAGCCTTTGACCAATGGCCAATATGCTTGTGCTTGTGCGAGGGTTAGGCAGGCACTTGACAACACAGGGTTTTTACCTTACCATAAGCTGTCCCTTTGGGCTGAAGCAGGCGGCGTGTGTGGATCACAGCCTGGGAAGCAGGGCCTCAGGGGAGTCTGCCAACAGACTGCCCTCCAGTATAGCCAGCTGAGAAAAGGTGGCAAGGCTGATGGAACCCGCTTACAACGAAATGTTTCTCTTCAGCAGAGGAGATTTTGCTACCACACGTCAGCAGCTCCTCTCCGTCAGAGTGCTGTTCCTGTGTAGACTAGGAAAAGCCACCACGTTCCCCAGCTTAGAAGAGGCTCTTTTCCTACTTGGTTTCATCCGTGAGAGAGCCAGAAGGGCTGATCTCAACCAGTCGGGCTGCACAGCCTGAGTCCTTGGGGCAGGGCAGTCCTGAGCCAATGTGCCACCTAAGGAATGCAAGCCAAGTTTCCTTGCCACAGGAAAGCACACCGAGGCCTGGTGTTTTCTCTATGAAATTGACGTGGGCTTGAAGGGTGAGGCCTTTACTACATTGTGGAAAAGCTCGGGGTTACGGCTCTCTTTCTCCCTCTCTCGGTCCCATAACCTGGGCTCAGCCTTGAGGGAATGCTGAGTGGCAGAGACTGCCTCTCTGCCGGACTCAGAAGGCTTCTTCCCTTTAGGGCAATGCCGTTTGTGTCTTACTTCGTGGAGGAGGAATGAGGGCGCCCAGAGATATTCTGACATGAAATACCTAACGACAGAGGATCTGGAGGAGCCGGTTTCTCGGTGGAAGGAGCCCAAAAGCCTGCATTGCTAAGGTCTCTTTGAGAGCTGCCAGACACTCTGCCGTCCTAGGCCTAAGAATTGGACATTGTGACGGCATGGCAACACTTGGAATCCTAGGACCCAGTGGAAGCGCACCTCGCAAACTGGATGGAAGAAGCTTCCACGCACAGTGTTCTTTCATGTCCCAAAGAGAACGCTAGTGTCTGAGGCTGGTAGCCTTGTTGCTAGAGAGAACTGGCATCCCCGTGGGCCTGTTGGCTACTTTCCTCTTTCCGACCCTCTCAGGAAACTCCTCCAGAAAGCCTTTAGGACCCGCTTAGAGAGAACAGCTGCGAAGTGGATGCACAGAACATTAACCTAGCTCCCAGCCCAGGGTCCCAAACATCCATCTTTCTCTGGAGGGTACGTACCCCACCCAGGGATTCAAGCACGGAGTTTGCCTTGTACAACTTACACAGGAAATTGGGAGGAGATGTAGGGCCACTCTACTTGCGATCACACTACGTGGCCCGGAGAAGTTATCACGCAGCAGAATTCAACTCCCTTCCTCTACACGTGTGTACCCCAAAGAAGCGCTGGACAGTGGGTGTTCTCAGGCCAAGAGCAGTCCTTGTTCTGGGCTGCACCTGCTCTGTGGTTCAAAGTTTCTCTGACTCTGCTCCTTCGGAAGCATTTCAGAGCTGACGCTATCCCTGGGCTGCCAAAGCAAAGAGGACAAGAGGCCTCTCACACTGAAGGCATGGGCTTGTTTCCCCTGAAGAAAGTGTAAGTCGCCCCTCCCAGGCCTGAGGCGTGTAAGAAGACACCATTTGCTCTGCGCAAGGAAAATGCAAGTAGGTGTACTCGATTTGGGCTGCCTGGTGAAACAACCTGCGCTCACCAGCACCCTGAGTACCTTTCCTGCACTTTGATTCCTAGCTGGGTGAACTCGGCCTTCGGAGGCTAGATGGGACCAAACGTGTTCAGCTTGTAGGGAAAGCCTTTGACCAATGGCCAATATGCTTGTGCTTGTGCGAGGGTTAGGCAGGCACTTGCCAACACAGGGTCTTTACCTTACCATAAGCTGTCCCTTTGGGCTGAAGCAGGCGGCGTGTGTGGATCACAGCCTGGGAAGCAGGGCCTCAGGGGAGTCTGCCAACAGACTGCCCTCCAGTAGAGCCAGCTGAGAAAAGGTGGCAAGGCTGATGGAACCCGCTTACAACGAAATGTTTCTCTTCAGCAGAGGAGGTTTTGCTGCCACACGTCAGCAGCTCCTCTCCGTCAGAGTGCTGTTCCTGTGTAGACTAGGAAAAGCCACCACGTTCCCCAGCTTAGAAGAGGCTCTTCTCCTAGTTGGTTTCATCCGTGAGAGAGCCAGAAGGGCTGATCTCCACCAGTCGGGCTACACAGCCTGAGTCCTTGGGGCGGGGCAGTCCTGAGCCAATGTGCCACCTAAGGAATGCAAGCCAAGTTTCCTTGCCACAGGAAAGCACACCGAGGCCTGGTGTTTTCTCTATGAAATTGACGTGGGCTTGAAGGGTGAGGCCTTTACTACATTGTGTACGGAGGTACTCGATTTGGGCTGCCTGGTGAAACAACCTGCGCTCACCAGCACCCTGAGTACCTTTCCTGAACTTTGATTCCTAGCTAGGTCAACTCGGCCTTCGGAGGCTAGATGGGACCAAACGTGTTCAGCTTGTGGGGAAAGCCTTTGACCAATGGCCAATATGCTTGTGCTTGTGCGAGGGTTAGGCAGGCACTTGACAACACAGGGTTTTTACCTTACCATAAGCTGTCCCTTTGGGCTGAAGCAGGCGGCGTGTGTGGATCACAGCCTGGGAAGCAGGGCCTCAGGGGAGTCTGCCAACAGACTGCCCTCCAGTATAGCCAGCTGAGAAAAGGTGGCAAGGCTGATGGAACCCGCTTACAACGAAATGTTTCTCTTCAGCAGAGGAGATTTTGCTACCACACGTCAGCAGCTCCTCTCCGTCAGAGTGCTGTTCCTGTGTAGACTAGGAAAAGCCACCACGTTCCCCAGCTTAGAAGAGGCTCTTTTCCTACTTGGTTTCATCCGTGAGAGAGCCAGAAGGGCTGATCTCAACCAGTCGGGCTGCACAGCCTGAGTCCTTGGGGCAGGGCAGTCCTGAGCCAATGTGCCACCTAAGGAATGCAAGCCAAGTTTCCTTGCCACAGGAAAGCACACCGAGGCCTGGTGTTTTCTCTATGAAATTGACGTGGGCTTGAAGGGTGAGGCCTTTACTACATTGTGGAAAAGCTCGGGGTTACGGCTCTCTTTCTCCCTCTCTCGGTCCCATAACCTGGGCTCAGCCTTGAGGGAATGCTGAGTGGCAGAGACTGCCTCTCTGCCGGACTCAGAAGGCTTCTTCCCTTTAGGGCAATGCCGTTTGTGTCTTACTTCGTGGAGGAGGAATGAGGGCGCCCAGAGATATTCTGACATGAAATACCTAACGACAGAGGATCTGGAGGAGCCGGTTTCTCGGTGGAAGGAGCCCAAAAGCCTGCATTGCTAAGGTCTCTTTGAGAGCTGCCAGACACTCTGCCGTCCTAGGCCTAAGAATTGGACATTGTGACGGCATGGCAACACTTGGAATCCTAGGACCCAGTGGAAGCGCACCTCGCAAACTGGATGGAAGAAGCTTCCACGCACAGTGTTCTTTCATGTCCCAAAGAGAACGCTAGTGTCTGAGGCTGGTAGCCTTGTTGCTAGAGAGAACTGGCATCCCCGTGGGCCTGTTGGCTACTTTCCTCTTTCCGACCCTCTCAGGAAACTCCTCCAGAAAGCCTTTAGGACCCGCTTAGAGAGAACAGCTGCGAAGTGGATGCACAGAACATTAACCTAGCTCCCAGCCCAGGGTCCCAAACATCCATCTTTCTCTGGAGGGTACGTACCCCACCCAGGGATTCAAGCACGGAGTTTGCCTTGTACAACTTACACAGGAAATTGGGAGGAGATGTAGGGCCACTCTACTTGCGATCACACTACGTGGCCCGGAGAAGTTATCACGCAGCAGAATTCAACTCCCTTCCTCTACACGTGTGTACCCCAAAGAAGCGCTGGTCAATGGGTGTTCTCAGGCCAAGAGCAGTCCTTGTTCTGGGCTGCACCTGCTCTGTGGTTCAAAGTTTCTCTGACTCTGCTCCTTCGGAAGCATTTCAGAGCTGACGCTATCCCTGGGCTGCCAAAGCAAAGAGGACAAGAGGCCTCTCACACTGAAGGCATGGGCTTGTTTCCCCTGAAGAAAGTGTAAGTCGCCCCTCCCAGGCCTGAGGCGTGTAAGAAGACATCATTTGCTCTGCGCAAGGAAAATGCAAGTAGGTGTACTCGATTTGGGCTGCCTGGTGAAACAACCTGCGCTCACCAGCACCCTGAGTACCTTTCCTGCACTTTGATTCCTAGCTGGGTGAACTCGGCCTTCGGAGGCTAGATGGGACCAAACGTGTTCAGCTTGTAGGGAAAGCCTTTGACCAATGGCCAATATGCTTGTGCTTGTGCGAGGGTTAGGCAGGCACTTGCCAACACAGGGTCTTTACCTTACCATAAGCTGTCCCTTTGGGCTGAAGCAGGCGGCGTGTGTGGATCACAGCCTGGGAAGCAGGGCCTCAGGGGAGTCTGCCAACAGACTGCCCTCCAGTAGAGCCAGCTGAGAAAAGGTGGCAAGGCTGATGGAACCCGCTTACAACGAAATGTTTCTCTTCAGCAGAGGAGGTTTTGCTGCCACACGTCAGCAGCTCCTCTCCGTCAGAGTGCTGTTCCTGTGTAGACTAGGAAAAGCCACCACGTTCCCCAGCTTAGAAGAGGCTCTTCTCCTAGTTGGTTTCATCCGTGAGAGAGCCAGAAGGGCTGATCTCCACCAGTCGGGCTACACAGCCTGAGTCCTTGGGGTGGGGCAGTCCTGAGCCAATGTGCCACCTAAGGAATGCAAGCCAAGTTTCCTTGCCACAGGAAAGCACACCGAGGCCTGGTGTTTTCTCTATGAAATTGACGTGGGCTTGAAGGGTGAGGCCTTTACTACATTGTGGAAAAGCTCGGGGTTACGGCTCTCTTTCTCCCTCTCTCGGTCCCATAACCTGGGCTCAGCCTTGAGGGAATGCTGAGTGGCAGAGACTGCCTCTCTGCCGGACTCAGAAGGCTTCTTCCCTTTAGGGCAATGCCGTTTGTGTCTTACTTCGTGGAGGAGGAATGAGGGCGCCCAGAGATATTCTGACATGAAATACCTAACGACAGAGGATCTGGAGGAGCCGGTTTCTCGGTGGAAGGAGCCCAAAAGCCTGCATTGCTAAGGTCTCTTTGAGAGCTGCCAGACACTCTGCCGTCCTAGGCCTAAGAATTGGACATTGTGACGGCATGGCAACACTTGGAATCCTAGGACCCAGTGGAAGCGCACCTCGCAAACTGGATGGAAGAAGCTTCCAAGCACAGTGTTCTTTCATGTCCCAAAGAGAACGCTAGTGTCTGAGGCTGGTAGCCTTGTTGCTAGAGAGAACTGGCATCCCCGTGGGCCTGTTGGCTACTTTCCTCTTTCCGACCCTCTCAGGAAACTCCTCCAGAAAGCCTTTAGGACCCGCTTAGAGAGAACAGCTGCGACGTGGATGCACAGAACATTAACCTAGCTCCCAGCCCAGGGTCCCAAACATCCATCTTTCTCTGGAGGGTACGTACCCCACCCACGGATTCAAGCACGGAGTTTGCCTTGTACAACTTACACAGGAAATTGGGAGGAGATGTAGGGCCACTCTACTTGCGATCACACTACGTGGCCCGGAGAAGTTATCACGCAGCAGAATTCAACCCCCTTCCTCTACACGTGTGTACCCCAAAGAAGCGCTGGACAGTGGGTGTTCTCAGGCCAAGAGCAGTCCTTGTTCTGGGCTGCACCTGCTCTGTGGTTCAAAGTTTCTCTGACTCTGCTCCTTCGGAAGCATTTCAGAGCTGACGCTATCCCTGGGCTGCCAAAGCAAAGAGGACAAGAGGCCTCTCACACTGAAGGCATGGGCTTGTTTCCCCTGAAGAAAGTGTAAGTCGCCCCTCCCAGGCCTGAGGCGTGTAAGAAGACACCATTTGCTCTGCGCAAGGAAAATGCAAGTAGGTGTACTCGATTTGGGCTGCCTGGTGAAACAACCTGCGCTCACCAGCACCCTGAGTACCTTTCCTGCACTTTGATTCCTAGCTGGGTGAACTCGGCCTTCGGAGGCTAGATGGGACCAAACGTGTTCAGCTTGTAGGGAAAGCCTTTGACCAATGGCCAATATGCTTGTGCTTGTGCGAGGGTTAGGCAGGCACTTGCCAACACAGGGTCTTTACCTTACCATAAGCTGTCCCTTTGGGCTGAAGCAGGCGGCGTGTGTGGATCACAGCCTGGGAAGCAGGGCCTCAGGGGAGTCTGCCAACAGACTGCCCTCCAGTAGAGCCAGCTGAGAAAAGGTGGCAAGGCTGATGGAACCCGCTTACAACGAAATGTTTCTCTTCAGCAGAGGAGGTTTTGCTGCCACACGTCAGCAGCTCCTCTCCCTCAGAGTGCTGTTCCTAGGTAGACTAGGAAAAGCCACCACGTTCCCCAGCTTAGAAGAGGCTCTTCTCCTAGTTGGTTTCATCCGTGAGAGAGCCAGAAGGGCTGATCTCCACCAGTCGGGCTACACAGCCTGAGTCCTTGGGGTGGGGCAGTCCTGAGCCAATGTGCCACCTAAGGAATGCAAGCCAAGTTTCCTTGCCACAGGAAAGCACACCGAGGCCTGGTGTTTTCTCTATGAAATTGACGTGGGCTTGAAGGGTGAGGCCTTTACTACATTGTGTACGGAGGTACTCGATTTGGGCTGCCTGGTGAAACAACCTGCGCTCACCAGCACCCTGAGTACCTTTCCTGAACTTTGATTCCTAGCTAGGTCAACTCGGCCTTCGGAGGCTAGATGGGACCAAACGTGTTCAGCTTGTGGGGAAAGCCTTTGACCAATGGCCAATATGCTTGTGCTTGTGCGAGGGTTAGGCAGGCACTTGACAACACAGGGTTTTTACCTTACCATAAGCTGTCCCTTTGGGCTGAAGCAGGCGGCGTGTGTGGATCACAGCCTGGGAAGCAGGGCCTCAGGGGAGTCTGCCAACAGACTGCCCTCCAGTATAGCCAGCTGAGAAAAGGTGGCAAGGCTGATGGAACCCGCTTACAACGAAATGTTTCTCTTCAGCAGAGGAGATTTTGCTACCACACGTCAGCAGCTCCTCTCCGTCAGAGTGCTGTTCCTGTGTAGACTAGGAAAAGCCACCACGTTCCCCAGCTTAGAAGAGGCTCTTTTCCTAGTTGGTTTCATCCGTGAGAGAGCCAGAAGGGCTGATCTCCACCAGTCGGGCTGCACAGCCTGAGTCCTTGGGGCAGGGCAGTCCTGAGCCAATGTGCCACCTAAGGAATGCAAGCCAAGTTTCCTTGCCACAGGAAAGCACACCGAGGCCTGGTGTTTTCTCTATGAAATTGACGTGGGCTTGAAGGGTGAGGCCTTTACTACATTGTGGAAAAGCTCGGGGTTACGGCTCTCTTTCTCCCTCTCTCGGTCCCATAACCTGGGCTCAGCCTTGAGGGAATGCAGAGTGGCAGAGACTGCCTCTCTGCCGGACTCAGAAGGCTTCTTCCCTTTAGGGCAATGCCGTTTGTGTCTTACTTCGTGGAGGAGGAATGAGGGCGCCCAGAGATATTCTGACATGAAATACCTAACGACAGAGGATCTGGAGGAGCCGGTTTCTCGGTGGAAGGAGCCCAAAAGCCTGCATTGCTAAGGTCTCTTTGAGAGCTGCCAGACACTCTGCCGTCCTAGGCCTAAGAATTGGACATTGTGACGGCATGGCAACACTTGGAATCCTAGGACCCAGTGGAAGCGCACCTCGCAAACTGGATGGAAGAAGCTTCCAAGCACAGTGTTCTTTCATGTCCCAAAGAGAACGCTAGTGTCTGAGGTTGGTAGCCTTGTTGCTAGAGAGAACTGGCATCCCCGTGGGCCTGTTGGCTACTTTCCTCTTTCCGACCCTCTCAGGAAACTCCTCCAGAAAGCCTTTAGGACCCGCTTAGAGAGAACAGCTGCGAAGTGGATGCACAGAACATTAACCTAGCTCCCAGCACAGGGTCCCAAACATCCATCTTTCTCTGGAGGGTACGTACCCCACCCACGGATTCAAGCACGGAGTTTGCCTTGTACAACTTACACAGGAAATTGGGAGGAGATGTAGGGCCACTCTACTTGCGATCACACTACGTGGCCCGGAGAAGTTATCACGCAGCAGAATTCAACCCCCTTCCTCTACACGTGTGTACCCCAAAGAAGCGCTGGACAGTGGGTGTTCTCAGGCCAAGAGCAGTCCTTGTTCTGGGCTGCACCTGCTCTGTGGTTCAAAGTTTCTCTGACTCTGCTCCTTCGGAAGCATTTCAGAGCTGACGCTAACCCTGGGCTGCCAAAGCAAAGAGGACAAGAGGCCTCTCACACTGAAGGCATGGGCTTGTTTCCCCTGAAGAAAGTGTAAGTCGCCCCTCCCAGGCCTGAGGCGTGTAAGAAGACACCATTTGCTCTGCGCAAGGAAAATGCAAGTAGGTGTACTCGATTTGGGCTGCCTGGTGAAACAACCTGCGCTCACCAGCACCCTGAGTACCTTTCCTGAACTTTGATTCCTAGCTAGGTCAACTCGGCCTTCGGAGGCTAGATGGGACCAAACGTGTTCAGCTTGTGGGGAAAGCCTTTGACCAATGGCCAATATGCTTGTGCTTGTGCGAGGGTTAGGCAGGCACTTGACAACACAGGGTTTTTACCTTACCATAAGCTGTCCCTTTGGACTGAAGCAGGCGGCGTGTGTGGATCACAGCCTGGGAAGCAGGGCCTCAGGGGAGTCTGCCAACAGACTGCCCTCCAGTAGAGCCAGCTGAGAAAAGGTGGCAAGGCTGATGGAACCCGCTTACAACGAAATGTTTCTCTTCAGCAGAGGAGATTTTGCTACCACACGTCAGCAGCTCCTCTCCGTCAGAGTGCTGTTCCTGTGTAGACTAGGAAAAGCCACCACGTTCCCCAGCTTAGAAGAGCCTCTTTTCCTAGTTGGTTTCATCCGTGAGAGAGCCAGAAGGGCTGATCTCAACCAGTCGGGCTGCACAGCCTGAGTCCTTGGGGCAGGGCAGTCCTGAGCCAATGTGCCACCTAAGGAATGCAAGCCAAGTTTCCTTGCCACAGGAAAGCACACCGAGGCCTGGTGTTTTCTCTGTGAAATTGACGTGGGCTTGAAGGGTGAGGCCTTTACTACATTGTGGAAAAGCTCGGGGTTACGGCTCTCTTTCTCCCTCTCTCGGTCCCATAACCTGGGCTCAGCCTTGAGGGAATGCAGAGTGGCAGAGACTGCCTCTCTGCCGGACTCAGAAGGCTTCTTCCCTTTAGGGCAATGCCGTTTGTGTCTTACTTCGTGGAGGAGGAATGAGGGCGCCCAGAGATATTCTGACATGAAATACCTAACGACAGAGGATCTGGAGGAGCCGGTTTCTCGGTGGAAGGAGCCCAAAAGCCTGCATTGCTAAGGTCTCTTTGAGAGCTGCCAGACACTCTGCCGTCCTAGGCCTAAGAATTGGACATTGTGACGGCATGGCAACACTTGGAATCCTAGGACCCAGTGGAAGCGCACCTCGCAAACTGGATGGAAGAAGCTTCCAAGCACAGTGTTCTTTCATGTCCCAAAGAGAACGCTAGTGTCTGAGGCTGGTAGCCTTGTTGCTAGAGAGAACTGGCATCCCCGTGGGCCTGTTGGCTACTTTCCTCTTTCCGACCCTCTCAGGAAACTCCTCCAGAAAGCCTTTAGGACCCGCTTAGAGAGAACAGCTGCGACGTGGATGCACAGAACATTAACCTAGCTCCCAGCCCAGGGTCCCAAACATCCATCTTTCTCTGGAGGGTACGTACCCCACCCACGGATTCAAGCACGGAGTTTGCCTTGTACAACTTACACAGGAAATTGGGAGGAGATGTAGGGCCACTCTACTTGCGATCACACTACGTGGCCCGGAGAAGTTATCACGCAGCAGAATTCAACCCCCTTCCTCTACACGTGTGTACCCCAAAGAAGCGCTGGACAGTGGGTGTTCTCAGGCCAAGAGCAGTCCTTGTTCTGGGCTGCACCTGCTCTGTGGTTCAAAGTTTCTCTGACTCTGCTCCTTCGGAAGCATTTCAGAGCTGACGCTATCCCTGGGCTGCCAAAGCAAAGAGGACAAGAGGCCTCTCACACTGAAGGCATGGGCTTGTTTCCCCTGAAGAAAGTGTAAGTCGCCCCTCCCAGGCCTGAGGCGTGTAAGAAGACACCATTTGCTCTGCGCAAGGAAAATGCAAGTAGGTGTACTCGATTTGGGCTGCCTGGTGAAACAACCTGCGCTCACCAGCACCCTGAGTACCTTTCCTGCACTTTGATTCCTAGCTAGGTGAACTCGGCCTTCGGAGGCTAGATGGGACCAAACGTGTTCAGCTTGTAGGGAAAGCCTTTGACCAATGGCCAATATGCTTGTGCTTGTGCGAGGGTTAGGCAGGCACTTGCCAACACAGGGTCTTTACCTTACCATAAGCTGTCCCTTTGGGCTGAAGCAGGCGGCGTGTGTGGATCACAGCCTGGGAAGCAGGGCCTCAGGGGAGTCTGCCAACAGACTGCCCTCCAGTAGAGCCAGCTGAGAAAAGGTGGCAAGGCTGATGGAACCCGCTTACAACGAAATGTTTCTCTTCAGCAGAGGAGATTTTGCTACCACACGTCAGCAGCTCCTCTCCGTCAGAGTGCTGTTCCTGTGTAGACTAGGAAAAGCCACCACGTTCCCCAGCTTAGAAGAGGCTCTTTTCCTAGTTGGTTTCATCCGTGAGAGAGCCAGAAGGGCTGATCTCCACCAGTCGGGCTGCACAGCCTGAGTCCTTGGGGCAGGGCAGTCCTGAGCCAATGTGCCACCTAAGGAATGCAAGCCAAGTTTCCTTGCCACAGGAAAGCACACCGAGGCCTGGTGTTTTCTCTATGAAATTGACGTGGGCTTGAAGGGTGAGGCCTTTACTACATTGTGGAAAAGCTCGGGGTTACGGCTCTCTTTCTCCCTCTCTCGGTCCCATAACCTGGGCTCAGCCTTGAGGGAATGCAGAGTGGCAGAGACTGCCTCTCTGCCGGACTCAGAAGGCTTCTTCCCTTTAGGGCAATGCCGTTTGTGTCTTACTTCGTGGAGGAGGAATGAGGGCGCCCAGAGATATTCTGACATGAAATACCTAACGACAGAGGATCTGGAGGAGCCGGTTTCTCGGTGGAAGGAGCCCAAAAGCCTGCATTGCTAAGGTCTCTTTGAGAGCTGCCAGACACTCTGCCGTCCTAGGCCTAAGAATTGGACATTGTGACGGCATGGCAACACTTGGAATCCTAGGACCCAGTGGAAGCGCACCTCGCAAACTGGATGGAAGAAGCTTCCAAGCACAGTGTTCTTTCGTGTCCCAAAGAGAACGCTAGTGTCTGAGGCTGGTAGCCTTGTTGCTAGAGAGAACTGGCATCCCCGTGGGCCTGTTGGCTACTTTCCTCTTTCCGACCCTCTCAGGAAACTCCTCCAGAAAGCCTTTAGGACCCGCTTAGAGAGAACAGCTGCGACGTGGATGCACAGAACATTAACCTAGCTCCCAGCCCAGGGTCCCAAACATCCATCTTTCTCTGGAGGGTACGTACCCCACCCACGGATTCAAGCACGGAGTTTGCCTTGTACAACTTACACAGGAAATTGGGAGGAGATGTAGGGCCACTCTACTTGCGATCACACTACGTGGCCCGGAGAAGTTATCACGCAGCAGAATTCAACCCCCTTCCTCTACACGTGTGTACCCCAAAGAAGCGCTGGACAGTGGGTGTTCTCAGGCCAAGAGCAGTCCTTGTTCTGGGCTGCACCTGCTCTGTGGTTCAAAGTTTCTCTGACTCTGCTCCTTCGGAAGCATTTCAGAGCTGACGCTAACCCTGGGCTGCCAAAGCAAAGAGGACAAGAGGCCTCTCACACTGAAGGCATGGGCTTGTTTCCCCTGAAGAAAGTGTAAGTCGCCCCTCCCAGGCCTGAGGCGTGTAAGAAGACACCATTTGCTCTGCGCAAGGAAAATGCAAGTAGGTGTACTCGATTTGGGCTGCCTGGTGAAACAACCTGCGCTCACCAGCACCCTGAGTACCTTTCCTGAACTTTGATTCCTAGCTAGGTCAACTCGGCCTTCGGAGGCTAGATGGGACCAAACGTGTTCAGCTTGTGGGGAAAGCCTTTGACCAATGGCCAATATGCTTGTGCTTGTGCGAGGGTTAGGCAGGCACTTGACAACACAGGGTTTTTACCTTACCATAAGCTGTCCCTTTGGACTGAAGCAGGCGGCGTGTGTGGATCACAGCCTGGGAAGCAGGGCCTCAGGGGAGTCTGCCAACAGACTGCCCTCCAGTAGAGCCAGCTGAGAAAAGGTGGCAAGGCTGATGGAACCCGCTTACAACGAAATGTTTCTCTTCAGCAGAGGAGATTTTGCTACCACACGTCAGCAGCTCCTCTCCGTCAGAGTGCTGTTCCTGTGTAGACTAGGAAAAGCCACCACGTTCCCCAGCTTAGAAGAGCCTCTTTTCCTAGTTGGTTTCATCCGTGAGAGAGCCAGAAGGGCTGATCTCAACCAGTCGGGCTGCACAGCCTGAGTCCTTGGGGCAGGGCAGTCCTGAGCCAATGTGCCACCTAAGGAATGCAAGCCAAGTTTCCTTGCCACAGGAAAGCACACCGAGGCCTGGTGTTTTCTCTGTGAAATTGACGTGGGCTTGAAGGGTGAGGCCTTTACTACATTGTGGAAAAGCTCGGGGTTACGGCTCTCTTTCTCCCTCTCTCGGTCCCATAACCTGGGCTCAGCCTTGAGGGAATGCAGAGTGGCAGAGACTGCCTCTCTGCCGGACTCAGAAGGCTTCTTCCCTTTAGGGCAATGCCGTTTGTGTCTTACTTCGTGGAGGAGGAATGAGGGCGCCCAGAGATATTCTGACATGAAATACCTAACGACAGAGGATCTGGAGGAGCCGGTTTCTCGGTGGAAGGAGCCCAAAAGCCTGCATTGCTAAGGTCTCTTTGAGAGCTGCCAGACACTCTGCCGTCCTAGGCCTAAGAATTGGACATTGTGACGGCATGGCAACACTTGGAATCCTAGGACCCAGTGGAAGCGCACCTCGCAAACTGGATGGAAGAAGCTTCCAAGCACAGTGTTCTTTCATGTCCCAAAGAGAACGCTAGTGTCTGAGGCTGGTAGCCTTGTTGCTAGAGAGAACTGGCATCCCCGTGGGCCTGTTGGCTACTTTCCTCTTTCCGACCCTCTCAGGAAACTCCTCCAGAAAGCCTTTAGGACCCGCTTAGAGAGAACAGCTGCGACGTGGATGCACAGAACATTAACCTAGCTCCCAGCCCAGGGTCCCAAACATCCATCTTTCTCTGGAGGGTACGTACCCCACCCACGGATTCAAGCACGGAGTTTGCCTTGTACAACTTACACAGGAAATTGGGAGGAGATGTAGGGCCACTCTACTTGCGATCACACTACGTGGCCCGGAGAAGTTATCACGCAGCAGAATTCAACCCCCTTCCTCTACACGTGTGTACCCCAAAGAAGCGCTGGACAGTGGGTGTTCTCAGGCCAAGAGCAGTCCTTGTTCTGGGCTGCACCTGCTCTGTGGTTCAAAGTTTCTCTGACTCTGCTCCTTCGGAAGCATTTCAGAGCTGACGCTATCCCTGGGCTGCCAAAGCAAAGAGGACAAGAGGCCTCTCACACTGAAGGCATGGGCTTGTTTCCCCTGAAGAAAGTGTAAGTCGCCCCTCCCAGGCCTGAGGCGTGTAAGAAGACACCATTTGCTCTGCGCAAGGAAAATGCAAGTAGGTGTACTCGATTTGGGCTGCCTGGTGAAACAACCTGCGCTCACCAGCACCCTGAGTACCTTTCCTGCACTTTGATTCCTAGCTAGGTGAACTCGGCCTTCGGAGGCTAGATGGGACCAAACGTGTTCAGCTTGTAGGGAAAGCCTTTGACCAATGGCCAATATGCTTGTGCTTGTGCGAGGGTTAGGCAGGCACTTGCCAACACAGGGTCTTTACCTTACCATAAGCTGTCCCTTTGGGCTGAAGCAGGCGGCGTGTGTGGATCACAGCCTGGGAAGCAGGGCCTCAGGGGAGTCTGCCAACAGACTGCCCTCCAGTAGAGCCAGCTGAGAAAAGGTGGCAAGGCTGATGGAACCCGCTTACAACGAAATGTTTCTCTTCAGCAGAGGAGATTTTGCTACCACACGTCAGCAGCTCCTCTCCGTCAGAGTGCTGTTCCTGTGTAGACTAGGAAAAGCCACCACGTTCCCCAGCTTAGAAGAGGCTCTTTTCCTAGTTGGTTTCATCCGTGAGAGAGCCAGAAGGGCTGATCTCCACCAGTCGGGCTGCACAGCCTGAGTCCTTGGGGCAGGGCAGTCCTGAGCCAATGTGCCACCTAAGGAATGCAAGCCAAGTTTCCTTGCCACAGGAAAGCACACCGAGGCCTGGTGTTTTCTCTATGAAATTGACGTGGGCTTGAAGGGTGAGGCCTTTACTACATTGTGGAAAAGCTCGGGGTTACGGCTCTCTTTCTCCCTCTCTCGGTCCCATAAACTGGGCTCAGCCTTGAGGGAATGCAGAGTGGCAGAGACTGCCTCTCTGCCGGACTCAGAAGGCTTCTTCCCTTTAGGGCAATGCCGTTTGTGTCTTACTTCGTGGAGGAGGAATGAGGGCGCCCAGAGATATTCTGACATGAAATACCTAACGACAGAGGATCTGGAGGAGCCGGTTTCTCGGTGGAAGGAGCCCAAAAGCCTGCATTGCTAAGGTCTCTTTGAGAGCTGCCAGACACTCTGCCGTCCTAGGCCTAAGAATTGGACATTGTGACGGCATGGCAACACTTGGAATCCTAGGACCCAGTGGAAGCGCACCTCGCAAACTGGATGGAAGAAGCTTCCAAGCACAGTGTTCTTTCGTGTCCCAAAGAGAACGCTAGTGTCTGAGGCTGGTAGCCTTGTTGCTAGAGAGAACTGGCATCCCCGTGGGCCTGTTGGCTACTTTCCTCTTTCCGACCCTCTCAGGAAACTCCTCCAGAAAGCCTTTAGGACCCGCTTAGAGAGAACAGCTGCGACGTGGATGCACAGAACATTAACCTAGCTCCCAGCCCAGGGTCCCAAACATCCATCTTTCTCTGGAGGGTACGTACCCCACCCACGGATTCAAGCACGGAGTTTGCCTTGTACAACTTACACAGGAAATTGGGAGGAGATGTAGGGCCACTCTACTTGCGATCACACTACGTGGCCCGGAGAAGTTATCACGCAGCAGAACTCAACCCCCTTCCTCTACACGTGTGTACCCCAAAGAAGCGCTGGACAGTGGGTGTTCTCAGGCCAAGAGCAGTCCTTGTTCTGGGCTGCACCTGCTCTGTGGTTCAAAGTTTCTCTGACTCTGCTCCTTCGGAAGCATTTCAGAGCTGACGCTATCCCTGGGCTGCCAAAGCAAAGAGGACAAGAGGCCTCTCACACTGAAGGCATGGGCTTGTTTCCCCTGAAGAAAGTGTAAGTCGCCCCTCCCAGGCCTGAGGCGTGTAAGAAGACACCATTTGCTCTGCGCAAGGAAAATGCAAGTAGGTGTACTCGATTTGGGCTGCCTGGTGAAACAACCTGCGCTCACCAGCACCCTGAGTACCTTTCCTGCACTTTGATTCCTAGCTAGGTGAACTCGGCCTTCGGAGGCTAGATGGGACCAAACGTGTTCAGCTTGTAGGGAAAGCCTTTGACCAATGGCCAATATGCTTGTGCTTGTGCGAGGGTTAGGCAGGCACTTGCCAACACAGGGTCTTTACCTTACCATAAGCTGTCCCTTTGGGCTGAAGCAGGCGGCGTGTGTGGATCACAGCCTGGGAAGCAGGGCCTCAGGGGAGTCTGCCAACAGACTGCCCTCCAGTAGAGCCAGCTGAGAAAAGGTGGCAAGGCTGATGGAACCCGCTTACAACGAAATGTTTCTCTTCAGCAGAGGAGATTTTGCTACCACACGTCAGCAGCTCCTCTCCGTCAGAGTGCTGTTCCTGTGTAGACTAGGAAAAGCCACCACGTTCCCCAGCTTAGAAGAGGCTCTTTTCCTAGTTGGTTTCATCCGTGAGAGAGCCAGAAGGGCTGATCTCCACCAGTCGGGCTGCACAGCCTGAGTCCTTGGGGCAGGGCAGTCCTGAGCCAATGTGCCACCTAAGGAATGCAAGCCAAGTTTCCTTGCCACAGGAAAGCACACCGAGGCCTGGTGTTTTCTCTATGAAATTGACGTGGGCTTGAAGGGTGAGGCCTTTACTACATTGTGGAAAAGCTCGGGGTTACGGCTCTCTTTCTCCCTCTCTCGGTCCCATAACCTGGGCTCAGCCTTGAGGGAATGCTGAGTGGCAGAGACTGCCTCTCTGCCGGACTCAGAAGGCTTCTTCCCTTTAGGGCAATGCCGTTTGTGTCTTACTTCGTGGAGGAGGAATGAGGGCGCCCAGAGATATTCTGACATGAAATACCTAACGACAGAGGATCTGGAGGAGCCGGTTTCTCGGTGGAAGGAGCCCAAAAGCCTGCATTGCTAAGGTCTCTTTGAGAGCTGCCAGACACTCTGCCGTCCTAGGCCTAAGAATTGGACATTGTGACGGCATGGCAACACTTGGAATCCTAGGACCCAGTGGAAGCGCACCTCGCAAACTGGATGGAAGAAGCTTCCAAGCACAGTGTTCTTTCATGTCCCAAAGAGAACGCTAGTGTCTGAGGCTGGTAGCCTTGTTGCTAGAGAGAACTGGCATCCCCGTGGGCCTGTTGGCTACTTTCCTCTTTCCGACCCTCTCAGGAAACTCCTCCAGAAAGCCTTTAGGACCCGCTTAGAGAGAACAGCTGCGACGTGGATGCACAGAACATTAACCTAGCTCCCAGCCCAGGGTCCCAAACATCCATCTTTCTCTGGAGGGTACGTACCCCACCCACGGATTCAAGCACGGAGTTTGCCTTGTACAACTTACACAGGAAATTGGGAGGAGATGTAGGGCCACTCTACTTGCGATCACACTACGTGGCCCGGAGAAGTTATCACGCAGCAGAATTCAACCCCCTTCCTCTACACGTGTGTACCCCAAAGAAGCGCTGGACAGTGGGTGTTCTCAGGCCAAGAGCAGTCCTTGTTCTGGGCTGCACCTGCTCTGTGGTTCAAAGTTTCTCTGACTCTGCTCCTTCGGAAGCATTTCAGAGCTGACGCTATCCCTGGGCTGCCAAAGCAAAGAGGACAAGAGGCCTCTCACACTGAAGGCATGGGCTTGTTTCCCCTGAAGAAAGTGTAAGTCGCCCCTCCCAGGCCTGAGGCGTGTAAGAAGACACCATTTGCTCTGCGCAAGGAAAATGCAAGTAGGTGTACTCGATTTGGGCTGCCTGGTGAAACAACCTGCGCTCACCAGCACCCTGAGTACCTTTCCTGAACTTTGATTCCTAGCTAGGTGAACTCGGCCTTCGGAGGCTAGATGGGACCAAACGTGTTCAGCTTGTAGGGAAAGCCTTTGACCAATGGCCAATATGCTTGTGCTTGTGCGAGGGTTAGGCAGGCACTTGCAACACAGGGTCTTTACCTTACCATAAGCTGTCCCTTTGGGCTGAAGCAGGCGGCGTGTGTGGATCACAGCCTGGGAAGCAGGGCCTCAGGGGAGTCTGCCAACAGACTGCCCTCCAGTAGAGCCAGCTGAGAAAAGGTGGCAAGGCTGATGGAACCCGCTTACAACGAAATGTTTCTCTTCAGCAGAGGAGATTTTGCTACCACACGTCAGCAGCTCCTCTCCGTCAGAGTGCTGTTCCTGTGTAGACTAGGAAAAGCCACCACGTTCCCCAGCTTAGAAGAGGCTCTTTTCCTAGTTGGTTTCATCCGTGAGAGAGCCAGAAGGGCTGATCTCCACCAGTCGGGCTGCACAGCCTGAGTCCTTGGGGCAGGGCAGTCCTGAGCCAATGTGCCACCTAAGGAATGCAAGCCAAGTTTCCTTGCCACAGGAAAGCACACCGAGGCCTGGTGTTTTCTCTATGAAATTGACGTGGGCTTGAAGGGTGAGGCCTTTACTACATTGTGGAAAAGCTCGGGGTTACGGCTCTCTTTCTCCCTCTCTCGGTCCCATAACCTGGGCTCAGCCTTGAGGGAATGCAGAGTGGCAGAGACTGCCTCTCTGCCGGACTCAGAAGGCTTCTTCCCTTTAGGGCAATGCCGTTTGTGTCTTACTTCGTGGAGGAGGAATGAGGGCGCCCAGAGATATTCTGACATGAAATACCTAACGACAGAGGATCTGGAGGAGCCGGTTTCTCGGTGGAAGGAGCCCAAAAGCCTGCATTGCTAAGTTCTCTTTGAGAGCTGCCAGACACTCTGCCGTCCTAGGCCTAAGAATTGGACATTGTGACGGCATGGCAACACTTGGAATCCTAGGACCCAGTGGAAGCGCACCTCGCAAACTGGATGGAAGAAGCTTCCAAGCACAGTGTTCTTTCATGTCCCAAAGAGAACGCTAGTGTCTGAGGCTGGTAGCCTTGTTGCTAGAGAGAACTGGCATCCCCGTGGGCCTGTTGGCTACTTTCCTCTTTCCGACCCTCTCAGGAAACTCCTCCAGAAAGCCTTTAGGACCCGCTTAGAGAGAACAGCTGCGACGTGGATGCACAGAACATTAACCTAGCTCCCAGCCCAGGGTCCCAAACATCCATCTTTCTCTGGAGGGTACGTACCCCACCCACGGATTCAAGCACGGAGTTTGCCTTGTACAACTTACACAGGAAATTGGGAGGAGATGTAGGGCCACTCTACTTGCGATCACACTACGTGGCCCGGAGAAGTTATCACGCAGCAGAATTCAACCCCCTTCCTCTACACGTGTGTACCCCAAAGAAGCGCTGGACAGTGGGTGTTCTCAGGCCAAGAGCAGTCCTTGTTCTGGGCTGCACCTGCTCTGTGGTTCAAAGTTTCTCTGACTCTGCTCCTTCGGAAGCATTTCAGAGCTGACGCTATCCCTGGGCTGCCAAAGCAAAGAGGACAAGAGGCCTCTCACACTGAAGGCATGGGCTTGTTTCCCCTGAAGAAAGTGTAAGTCGCCCCTCCCAGGCCTGAGGCGTGTAAGAAGACACCATTTGCTCTGCGCAAGGAAAATGCAAGTAGGTGTACTCGATTTGGGCTGCCTGGTGAAACAACCTGCGCTCACCAGCACCCTGAGTACCTTTCCTGAACTTTGATTCCTAGCTAGGTGAACTCGGCCTTCGGAGGCTAGATGGGACCAAACGTGTTCAGCTTGTAGGGAAAGCCTTTGACCAATGGCCAATATGCTTGTGCTTGTGCGAGGGTTAGGCAGGCACTTGCCAACACAGGGTCTTTACCTTAACATAAGCTGTCCCTTTGGGCTGAAGCAGGCGGCGTGTGTGGATCACAGCCTGGGAAGCAGGGCCTCAGGGGAGTCTGCCAACAGACTGCCCTCCAGTAGAGCCAGCTGAGAAAAGGTGGCAAGGCTGATGGAACCCAATTACAACGAAATGTTTCTCTTCAGCAGAGGAGGTTTTGCTGCCACACGTCAGCAGCTCCTCTCCCTCAGAGTGCTGTTCCTAGGTAGACTAGGAAAAGCCACCACGTTCCCCAGCTTAGAAGAGGCTCTTCTCCTAGTTGGTTTCATCCGTGAGAGAGCCAGAAGGGCTGATCTCCACCAGTCGGGCTACACAGCCTGAGTCCTTGGGGTGGGGCATCCTGAGCCAATGTGCCACCTAAGGAATGCAAGCCAAGTTTCCTTGCCACAGGAAAGCACACCGAGGCCTGGTGTTTTCTCTATGAAATTGACGTGGGCTTGAAGGGTGAGGCCTTTACTACATTGTGTACGGAGGTACTCGATTTGGGCTGCCTGGTGAAACAACCTGCGCTCACCAGCACCCTGAGTACCTTTCCTGAACTTTGATTCCTAGCTAGGTCAACTCGGCCTTTGGAGGCTAGATGGGACCAAACGTGTTCAGCTTGTGGGGAAAGCCTTTGACCAATGGCCAATATGCTTGTGCTTGTGCGAGGGTTAGGCAGGCACTTGACAACACAGGGTTTTTACCTTACCATAAGCTGTCCCTTTGGGCTGAAGCAGGCGGCGTGTGTGGATCACAGCCTGGGAAGCAGGGCCTCAGGGGAGTCTGCCAACAGACTGCCCTCCAGTAGAGCCAGCTGAGAAAAGGTGGCAAGGCTGATGGAACCCGCTTACAACGAAATGTTTCTCTTCAGCAGAGGAGATTTTGCTACCACACGTCAGCAGCTCCTCTCCGTCAGAGTGCTGTTCCTGTGTAGACTAGGAAAAGCCACCACGTTCCCCAGCTTAGAAGAGGCTCTTTTCCTAGTTGGTTTCATCCGTGAGAGAGCCAGAAGGGCTGATCTCCACCAGTCGGGCTGCACAGCCTGAGTCCTTGGGGCAGGGCAGTCCTGAGCCAATGTGCCACCTAAGGAATGCAAGCCAAGTTTCCTTGCCACAGGAAAGCACACCGAGGCCTGGTGTTTTCTCTATGAAATTGACGTGGGCTTGAAGGGTGAGGCCTTTACTACATTGTGGAAAAGCTCGGGGTTACGGCTCTCTTTCTCCCTCTCTCGGTCCCATAACCTGGGCTCAGCCTTGAGGGAATGCAGAGTGGCAGAGACTGCCTCTCTGCCGGACTCAGAAGGCTTCTTCCCTTTAGGGCAATGCCGTTTGTGTCTTACTTCGTGGAGGAGGAATGAGGGCGCCCAGAGATATTCTGACATGAAATACCTAACGACAGAGGATCTGGAGGAGCCGGTTTCTCGGTGGAAGGAGCCCAAAAGCCTGCATTGCTAAGGTCTCTTTGAGAGCTGCCAGACACTCTGCCGTCCTAGGCCTAAGAATTGGACATTGTGACGGCATGGCAACACTTGGAATCCTAGGACCCAGTGGAAGCGCACCTCGCAAACTGGATGGAAGAAGCTTCCAAGCACAGTGTTCTTTCGTGTCCCAAAGAGAACGCTAGTGTCTGAGGCTGGTAGCCTTGTTGCTAGAGAGAACTGGCATCCCCGTGGGCCTGTTGGCTACTTTCCTCTTTCCGACCCTCTCAGGAAACTCCTCCAGAAAGCCTTTAGGACCCGCTTAGAGAGAACAGCTGCGACGTGGATGCACAGAACATTAACCTAGCTCCCAGCCCAGGGTCCCAAACATCCATCTTTCTCTGGAGGGTACGTACCCCACCCACGGATTCAAGCACGGAGTTTGCCTTGTACAACTTACACAGGAAATTGGGAGGAGATGTAGGGCCACTCTACTTGCGATCACACTACGTGGCCCGGAGAAGTTATCACGCAGCAGAACTCAACCCCCTTCCTCTACACGTGTGTACCCCAAAGAAGCGCTGGACAGTGGGTGTTCTCAGGCCAAGAGCAGTCCTTGTTCTGGGCTGCACCTGCTCTGTGGTTCAAAGTTTCTCTGACTCTGCTCCTTCGGAAGCATTTCAGAGCTGACGCTATCCCTGGGCTGCCAAAGCAAAGAGGACAAGAGGCCTCTCACACTGAAGGCATGGGCTTGTTTCCCCTGAAGAAAGTGTAAGTCGCCCCTCCCAGGCCTGAGGCGTGTAAGAAGACACCATTTGCTCTGCGCAAGGAAAATGCAAGTAGGTGTACTCGATTTGGGCTGCCTGGTGAAACAACCTGCGCTCACCAGCACCCTGAGTACCTTTCCTGCACTTTGATTCCTAGCTAGGTGAACTCGGCCTTCGGAGGCTAGATGGGACCAAACGTGTTCAGCTTGTAGGGAAAGCCTTTGACCAATGGCCAATATGCTTGTGCTTGTGCGAGGGTTAGGCAGGCACTTGCCAACACAGGGTCTTTACCTTACCATAAGCTGTCCCTTTGGGCTGAAGCAGGCGGCGTGTGTGGATCACAGCCTGGGAAGCAGGGCCTCAGGGGAGTCTGCCAACAGACTGCCCTCCAGTAGAGCCAGCTGAGAAAAGGTGGCAAGGCTGATGGAACCCGCTTACAACGAAATGTTTCTCTTCAGCAGAGGAGATTTTGCTACCACACGTCAGCAGCTCCTCTCCGTCAGAGTGCTGTTCCTGTGTAGACTAGGAAAAGCCACCACGTTCCCCAGCTTAGAAGAGGCTCTTTTCCTAGTTGGTTTCATCCGTGAGAGAGCCAGAAGGGCTGATCTCCACCAGTCGGGCTGCACAGCCTGAGTCCTTGGGGCAGGGCAGTCCTGAGCCAATGTGCCACCTAAGGAATGCAAGCCAAGTTTCCTTGCCACAGGAAAGCACACCGAGGCCTGGTGTTTTCTCTATGAAATTGACGTGGGCTTGAAGGGTGAGGCCTTTACTACATTGTGGAAAAGCTCGGGGTTACGGCTCTCTTTCTCCCTCTCTCGGTCCCATAACCTGGGCTCAGCCTTGAGGGAATGCTGAGTGGCAGAGACTGCCTCTCTGCCGGACTCAGAAGGCTTCTTCCCTTTAGGGCAATGCCGTTTGTGTCTTACTTCGTGGAGGAGGAATGAGGGCGCCCAGAGATATTCTGACATGAAATACCTAACGACAGAGGATCTGGAGGAGCCGGTTTCTCGGTGGAAGGAGCCCAAAAGCCTGCATTGCTAAGGTCTCTTTGAGAGCTGCCAGACACTCTGCCGTCCTAGGCCTAAGAATTGGACATTGTGACGGCATGGCAACACTTGGAATCCTAGGACCCAGTGGAAGCGCACCTCGCAAACTGGATGGAAGAAGCTTCCAAGCACAGTGTTCTTTCATGTCCCAAAGAGAACGCTAGTGTCTGAGGCTGGTAGCCTTGTTGCTAGAGAGAACTGGCATCCCCGTGGGCCTGTTGGCTACTTTCCTCTTTCCGACCCTCTCAGGAAACTCCTCCAGAAAGCCTTTAGGACCCGCTTAGAGAGAACAGCTGCGACGTGGATGCACAGAACATTAACCTAGCTCCCAGCCCAGGGTCCCAAACATCCATCTTTCTCTGGAGGGTACGTACCCCACCCACGGATTCAAGCACGGAGTTTGCCTTGTACAACTTACACAGGAAATTGGGAGGAGATGTAGGGCCACTCTACTTGCGATCACACTACGTGGCCCGGAGAAGTTATCACGCAGCAGAATTCAACCCCCTTCCTCTACACGTGTGTACCCCAAAGAAGCGCTGGACAGTGGGTGTTCTCAGGCCAAGAGCAGTCCTTGTTCTGGGCTGCACCTGCTCTGTGGTTCAAAGTTTCTCTGACTCTGCTCCTTCGGAAGCATTTCAGAGCTGACGCTATCCCTGGGCTGCCAAAGCAAAGAGGACAAGAGGCCTCTCACACTGAAGGCATGGGCTTGTTTCCCCTGAAGAAAGTGTAAGTCGCCCCTCCCAGGCCTGAGGCGTGTAAGAAGACACCATTTGCTCTGCGCAAGGAAAATGCAAGTAGGTGTACTCGATTTGGGCTGCCTGGTGAAACAACCTGCGCTCACCAGCACCCTGAGTACCTTTCCTGAACTTTGATTCCTAGCTAGGTGAACTCGGCCTTCGGAGGCTAGATGGGACCAAACGTGTTCAGCTTGTAGGGAAAGCCTTTGACCAATGGCCAATATGCTTGTGCTTGTGCGAGGGTTAGGCAGGCACTTGCAACACAGGGTCTTTACCTTACCATAAGCTGTCCCTTTGGGCTGAAGCAGGCGGCGTGTGTGGATCACAGCCTGGGAAGCAGGGCCTCAGGGGAGTCTGCCAACAGACTGCCCTCCAGTAGAGCCAGCTGAGAAAAGGTGGCAAGGCTGATGGAACCCGCTTACAACGAAATGTTTCTCTTCAGCAGAGGAGATTTTGCTACCACACGTCAGCAGCTCCTCTCCGTCAGAGTGCTGTTCCTGTGTAGACTAGGAAAAGCCACCACGTTCCCCAGCTTAGAAGAGGCTCTTTTCCTAGTTGGTTTCATCCGTGAGAGAGCCAGAAGGGCTGATCTCCACCAGTCGGGCTGCACAGCCTGAGTCCTTGGGGCAGGGCAGTCCTGAGCCAATGTGCCACCTAAGGAATGCAAGCCAAGTTTCCTTGCCACAGGAAAGCACACCGAGGCCTGGTGTTTTCTCTATGAAATTGACGTGGGCTTGAAGGGTGAGGCCTTTACTACATTGTGGAAAAGCTCGGGGTTACGGCTCTCTTTCTCCCTCTCTCGGTCCCATAACCTGGGCTCAGCCTTGAGGGAATGCAGAGTGGCAGAGACTGCCTCTCTGCCGGACTCAGAAGGCTTCTTCCCTTTAGGGCAATGCCGTTTGTGTCTTACTTCGTGGAGGAGGAATGAGGGCGCCCAGAGATATTCTGACATGAAATACCTAACGACAGAGGATCTGGAGGAGCCGGTTTCTCGGTGGAAGGAGCCCAAAAGCCTGCATTGCTAAGGTCACTTTGAGAGCTGCCAGACACTCTGCCGTCCTAGGCCTAAGAATTGGACATTGTGACGGCATGGCAACACTTGGAATCCTAGGACCCAGTGGAAGCGCACCTCGCAAACTGGATGGAAGAAGCTTCCAAGCACAGTGTTCTTTCATGTCCCAAAGAGAACGCTAGTGTCTGAGGCTGGTAGCCTTGTTGCTAGAGAGAACTGGCATCCCCGTGGGCCTGTTGGCTACTTTCCTCTTTCCGACCCTCTCAGGAAACTCCTCCAGAAAGCCTTTAGGACCCGCTTAGAGAGAACAGCTGCGACGTGGATGCACAGAACATTAACCTAGCTCCCAGCCCAGGGTCCCAAACATCCATCTTTCTCTGGAGGGTACGTACCCCACCCACGGATTCAAGCACGGAGTTTGCCTTGTACAACTTACACAGGAAATTGGGAGGAGATGTAGGGCCACTCTACTTGCGATCACACTACGTGGCCCGGAGAAGTTATCACGCAGCAGAATTCAACCCCCTTCCTCTACACGTGTGTACCCCAAAGAAGCGCTGGACAGTGGGTGTTCTCAGGCCAAGAGCAGTCCTTGTTCTGGGCTGCACCTGCTCTGTGGTTCAAAGTTTCTCTGACTCTGCTCCTTCGGAAGCATTTCAGAGCTGACGCTATCCCTGGGCTGCCAAAGCAAAGAGGACAAGAGGCCTCTCACACTGAAGGCATGGGCTTGTTTCCCCTGAAGAAAGTGTAAGTCGCCCCTCCCAGGCCTGAGGCGTGTAAGAAGACACCATTTGCTCTGCGCAAGGAAAATGCAAGTAGGTGTACTCGATTTGGGCTGCCTGGTGAAACAACCTGCGCTCACCAGCACCCTGAGTACCTTTCCTGAACTTTGATTCCTAGCTAGGTGAACTCGGCCTTCGGAGGCTAGATGGGACCAAACGTGTTCAGCTTGTAGGGAAAGCCTTTGACCAATGGCCAATATGCTTGTGCTTGTGCGAGGGTTAGGCAGGCACTTGCCAACACAGGGTCTTTACCTTAACATAAGCTGTCCCTTTGGGCTGAAGCAGGCGGCGTGTGTGGATCACAGCCTGGGAAGCAGGGCCTCAGGGGAGTCTGCCAACAGACTGCCCTCCAGTAGAGCCAGCTGAGAAAAGGTGGCAAGGCTGATGGAACCCGCTTACAACGAAATGTTTCTCTTCAGCAGAGGAGGTTTTGCTGCCACACGTCAGCAGCTCCTCTCCCTCAGAGTGCTGTTCCTAGGTAGACTAGGAAAAGCCACCACGTTCCCCAGCTTAGAAGAGGCTCTTCTCCTAGTTGGTTTCATCCGTGAGAGAGCCAGAAGGGCTGATCTCCACCAGTCGGGCTACACAGCCTGAGTCCTTGGGGTGGGGCATCCTGAGCCAATGTGCCACCTAAGGAATGCAAGCCAAGTTTCCTTGCCACAGGAAAGCACACCGAGGCCTGGTGTTTTCTCTATGAAATTGACGTGGGCTTGAAGGGTGAGGCCTTTACTACATTGTGTACGGAGGTACTCGATTTGGGCTGCCTGGTGAAACAACCTGCGCTCACCAGCACCCTGAGTACCTTTCCTGAACTTTGATTCCTAGCTAGGTCAACTCGGCCTTTGGAGGCTAGATGGGACCAAACGTGTTCAGCTTGTGGGGAAAGCCTTTGACCAATGGCCAATATGCTTGTGCTTGTGCGAGGGTTAGGCAGGCACTTGACAACACAGGGTTTTTACCTTACCATAAGCTGTCCCTTTGGGCTGAAGCAGGCGGCGTGTGTGGATCACAGCCTGGGAAGCAGGGCCTCAGGGGAGTCTGCCAACAGACTGCCCTCCAGTAGAGCCAGCTGAGAAAAGGTGGCAAGGCTGATGGAACCCGCTTACAACGAAATGTTTCTCTTCAGCAGAGGAGATTTTGCTACCACACGTCAGCAGCTCCTCTCCGTCAGAGTGCTGTTCCTGTGTAGACTAGGAAAAGCCACCACGTTCCCCAGCTTAGAAGAGGCTCTTTTCCTAGTTGGTTTCATCCGTGAGAGAGCCAGAAGGGCTGATCTCCACCAGTCGGGCTGCACAGCCTGAGTCCTTGGGGCAGGGCAGTCCTGAGCCAATGTGCCACCTAAGGAATGCAAGCCAAGTTTCCTTGCCACAGGAAAGCACACCGAGGCCTGGTGTTTTCTCTATGAAATTGACGTGGGCTTGAAGGGTGAGGCCTTTACTACATTGTGGAAAAGCTCGGGGTTACGGCTCTCTTTCTCCCTCTCTCGGTCCCATAACCTGGGCTCAGCCTTGAGGGAATGCAGAGTGGCAGAGACTGCCTCTCTGCCGGACTCAGAAGGCTTCTTCCCTTTAGGGCAATGCCGTTTGTGTCTTACTTCGTGGAGGAGGAATGAGGGCGCCCAGAGATATTCTGACATGAAATACCTAACGACAGAGGATCTGGAGGAGCCGGTTTCTCGGTGGAAGGAGCCCAAAAGCCTGCATTGCTAAGGTCTCTTTGAGAGCTGCCAGACACTCTGCCGTCCTAGGCCTAAGAATTGGACATTGTGACGGCATGGCAACACTTGGAATCCTAGGACCCAGTGGAAGCGCACCTCGCAAACTGGATGGAAGAAGCTTCCAAGCACAGTGTTCTTTCGTGTCCCAAAGAGAACGCTAGTGTCTGAGGCTGGTAGCCTTGTTGCTAGAGAGAACTGGCATCCCCGTGGGCCTGTTGGCTACTTTCCTCTTTCCGACCCTCTCAGGAAACTCCTCCAGAAAGCCTTTAGGACCCGCTTAGAGAGAACAGCTGCGACGTGGATGCACAGAACATTAACCTAGCTCCCAGCCCAGGGTCCCAAACATCCATCTTTCTCTGGAGGGTACGTACCCCACCCACGGATTCAAGCACGGAGTTTGCCTTGTACAACTTACACAGGAAATTGGGAGGAGATGTAGGGCCACTCTACTTGCGATCACACTACGTGGCCCGGAGAAGTTATCACGCAGCAGAACTCAACCCCCTTCCTCTACACGTGTGTACCCCAAAGAAGCGCTGGACAGTGGGTGTTCTCAGGCCAAGAGCAGTCCTTGTTCTGGGCTGCACCTGCTCTGTGGTTCAAAGTTTCTCTGACTCTGCTCCTTCGGAAGCATTTCAGAGCTGACGCTATCCCTGGGCTGCCAAAGCAAAGAGGACAAGAGGCCTCTCACACTGAAGGCATGGGCTTGTTTCCCCTGAAGAAAGTGTAAGTCGCCCCTCCCAGGCCTGAGGCGTGTAAGAAGACACCATTTGCTCTGCGCAAGGAAAATGCAAGTAGGTGTACTCGATTTGGGCTGCCTGGTGAAACAACCTGCGCTCACCAGCACCCTGAGTACCTTTCCTGAACTTTGATTCCTAGCTAGGTGAACTCGGCCTTCGGAGGCTAGATGGGACCAAACGTGTTCAGCTTGTAGGGAAAGCCTTTGACCAATGGCCAATATGCTTGTGCTTGTGCGAGGGTTAGGCAGGCACTTGCCAACACAGGGTCTTTACCTTAACATAAGCTGTCCCTTTGGGCTGAAGCAGGCGGCGTGTGTGGATCACAGCCTGGGAAGCAGGGCCTCAGGGGAGTCTGCCAACAGACTGCCCTCCAGTAGAGCCAGCTGAGAAAAGGTGGCAAGGCTGATGGAACCCAATTACAACGAAATGTTTCTCTTCAGCAGAGGAGGTTTTGCTGCCACACGTCAGCAGCTCCTCTCCCTCAGAGTGCTGTTCCTAGGTAGACTAGGAAAAGCCACCACGTTCCCCAGCTTAGAAGAGGCTCTTCTCCTAGTTGGTTTCATCCGTGAGAGAGCCAGAAGGGCTGATCTCCACCAGTCGGGCTACACAGCCTGAGTCCTTGGGGTGGGGCATCCTGAGCCAATGTGCCACCTAAGGAATGCAAGCCAAGTTTCCTTGCCACAGGAAAGCACACCGAGGCCTGGTGTTTTCTCTATGAAATTGACGTGGGCTTGAAGGGTGAGGCCTTTACTACATTGTGTACGGAGGTACTCGATTTGGGCTGCCTGGTGAAACAACCTGCGCTCACCAGCACCCTGAGTACCTTTCCTGAACTTTGATTCCTAGCTAGGTCAACTCGGCCTTCGGAGGCTAGATGGGACCAAACGTGTTCAGCTTGTGGGGAAAGCCTTTGACCAATGGCCAATATGCTTGTGCTTGTGCGAGGGTTAGGCAGGCACTTGACAACACAGGGTTTTTACCTTACCATAAGCTGTCCCTTTGGGCTGAAGCAGGCGGCGTGTGTGGATCACAGCCTGGGAAGCAGGGCCTCAGGGGAGTCTGCCAACAGACTGCCCTCCAGTAGAGCCAGCTGAGAAAAGGTGGCAAGGCTGATGGAACCCGCTTACAACGAAATGTTTCTCTTCAGCAGAGGAGATTTTGCTACCACACGTCAGCAGCTCCTCTCCGTCAGAGTGCTGTTCCTGTGTAGACTAGGAAAAGCCACCACGTTCCCCAGCTTAGAAGAGGCTCTTTTCCTAGTTGGTTTCATCCGTGAGAGAGCCAGAAGGGCTGATCTCCACCAGTCGGGCTGCACAGCCTGAGTCCTTGGGGCAGGGCAGTCCTGAGCCAATGTGCCACCTAAGGAATGCAAGCCAAGTTTCCTTGCCACAGGAAAGCACACCGAGGCCTGGTGTTTTCTCTATGAAATTGACGTGGGCTTGAAGGGTGAGGCCTTTACTACATTGTGGAAAAGCTCGGGGTTACGGCTCTCTTTCTCCCTCTCTCGGTCCCATAACCTGGGCTCAGCCTTGAGGGAATGCAGAGTGGCAGAGACTGCCTCTCTGCCGGACTCAGAAGGCTTCTTCCCTTTAGGGCAATGCCGTTTGTGTCTTACTTCGTGGAGGAGGAATGAGGGCGCCCAGAGATATTCTGACATGAAATACCTAACGACAGAGGATCTGGAGGAGCCGGTTTCTCGGTGGAAGGAGCCCAAAAGCCTGCATTGCTAAGGTCTCTTTGAGAGCTGCCAGACACTCTGCCGTCCTAGGCCTAAGAATTGGACATTGTGACGGCATGGCAACACTTGGAATCCTAGGACCCAGTGGAAGCGCACCTCGCAAACTGGATGGAAGAAACTTCCAAGCACAGTGTTCTTTCATGTCCCAAAGAGAACGCTAGTGTCTGAGGTTGGTAGCCTTGTTGCTAGAGAGAACTGGCATCCCCGTGGGCCTGTTGGCTACTTTCCTCTTTCCGACCCTCTCAGGAAACTCCTCCAGAAAGCCTTTAGGACCCGCTTAGAGAGAACAGCTGCGACGTGGATGCACAGAACATTAACCTAGCTCCCAGCCCAGGGTCCCAAACATCCATCTTTCTCTGGAGGGTACGTACCCCACCCACGGATTCAAGCACGGAGTTTGCCTTGTACAACTTACACAGGAAATTGGGAGGAGATGTAGGGCCACTCTACTTGCGATCACACTACGTGGCCCGGAGAAGTTATCACGCAGCAGAATTCAACCCCCTTCCTCTACACGTGTGTACCCCAAAGAAGCGCTGGACAGTGGGTGTTCTCAGGCCAAGAGCAGTCCTTGTTCTGGGCTGCACCTGCTCTGTGGTTCAAAGTTTCTCTGACTCTGCTCCTTCGGAAGCATTTCAGAGCTGACGCTATCCCTGGGCTGCCAAAGCAAAGAGGACAAGAGGCCTCTCACACTGAAGGCATGGGCTTGTTTCCCCTGAAGAAAGTGTAAGTCGCCCCTCCCAGGCCTGAGGCGTGTAAGAAGACACCATTTGCTCTGTGCAAGGAAAATGCAAGTAGGTGTACTCGATTTGGGCTGCCTGGTGAAACAACCTGCGCTCACCAGCACCCTGAGTACCTTTCCTGAACTTTGATTCCTAGCTAGGTCAACTCGGCCTTCGGAGGCTAGATGGGACCAAACGTGTTCAGCTTGTGGGGAAAGCCTTTGACCAATGGCCAATATGCTCGTGCTTGTGCGAGGGTTAGGCAGGCACTTGACAACACAGGGTTTTTACCTTACCATAAGCTGTCCCTTTGGGCTGAAGCAGGCGGCGTGTGTGGATCACAGCCTGGGAAGCAGGGCCTCAGGGGAGTCTGCCAACAGACTGCCCTCCAGTAGAGCCAGCTGAGAAAAGGTGGCAAGGCTGATGGAACCCGCTTACAACGAAATGTTTCTCTTCAGCAGAGGAGATTTTGCTACCACACGTCAGCAGCTCCTCTCCGTCAGAGTGCTGTTCCTGTGTAGACTAGGAAAAGCCACCACGTTCCCCAGCTTAGAAGAGGCTCTTTTCCTAGTTGGTTTCATCCGTGAGAGAGCCAGAAGGGCTGATCTCCACCAGTCGGGCTGCACAGCCTGAGTCCTTGGGGCAGGGCAGTCCTGAGCCAATGTGCCACCTAAGGAATGCAAGCCAAGTTTCCTTGCCACAGGAAAGCACACCGAGGCCTGGTGTTTTCTGTATGAAATTGACGTGGGCTTGAAGGGTGAGGCCTTTACTACATTGTGGAAAAGCTCGGGGTTACGGCTCTCTTTCTCCCTCTCTCGGTCCCATAACCTGGGCTCAGCCTTGAGGGAATGCTGAGTGGCAGAGACTGCCTCTCTGCCGGACTCAGAAGGCTTCTTCCCTTTAGGGCAATGCCGTTTGTGTCTTACTTCGTGGAGGAGGAATGAGGGCGCCCAGAGATATTCTGACATGAAATACCTAACGACAGAGGATCTGGAGGAGCCGGTTTCTCGGTGGAAGGAGCCCAAAAGCCTGCATTGCTAAGGTCTCTTTGAGAGCTGCCAGACACTCTGCCGTCCTAGGCCTAAGAATTGGACATTGTGACGGCATGGCAACACTTGGAATCCTAGGACCCAGTGGAAGCGCACCTCGCAAACTGGATGGAAGAAGCTTCCAAGCACAGTGTTCTTTCATGTCCCAAAGAGAACGCTAGTGTCTGAGGCTGGTAGCCTTGTTGCTAGAGAGAACTGGCATCCCCGTGGGCCTGTTGGCTACTTTCCTCTTTCCGACCCTCTCAGGAAACTCCTCCAGAAAGCCTTTAGGACCTGCTTAGAGAGAACAGCTGCGACGTGGATGCACAGAACATTAACCTAGCTCCCAGCCCAGGGTCCCAAACATCCATCTTTCTCTGGAGGGTACGTACCCCACCCACGGATTCAAGCACGGAGTTTGCCTTGTACAACTTACACAGGAAATTGGGAGGAGATGTAGGGCCACTCTACTTGCGATCACACTACGTGGCCCGGAGAAGTTATCACGCAGCAGAACTCAACCCCCTTCCTCTACACGTGTGTACCCCAAAGAAGCGCTGGACAGTGGGTGTTCTCAGGCCAAGAGCAGTCCTTGTTCTGGGCTGCACCTGCTCTGTGGTTCAAAGTTTCTCTGACTCTGCTCCTTCGGAAGCATTTCAGAGCTGACGCTATCCCTGGGCTGCCAAAGCAAAGAGGACAAGAGGCCTCTCACACTGAAGGCATGGGCTTGTTTCCCCTGAAGAAAGTGTAAGTCGCCCCTCCCAGGCCTGAGGCGTGTAAGAAGACACCATTTGCTCTGCGCAAGGAAAATGCAAGTAGGTGTACTCGATTTGGGCTGCCTGGTGAAACAACCTGCGCTCACCAGCACCCTGAGTACCTTTCCTGCACTTTGATTCCTAGCTGGGTGAACTCGGCCTTCGGAGGCTAGATGGGACCAAACGTGTTCAGCTTGTAGGGAAAGCCTTTGACCAATGGCCAATATGCTTGTGCTTGTGCGAGGGTTAGGCAGGCACTTGCCAACACAGGGTCTTTACCTTACCATAAGCTGTCCCTTTGGGCTGAAGCAGGCGGCGTGTGTGGATCACAGCCTGGGAAGCAGGGCCTCAGGGGAGTCTGCCAACAGACTGCCCTCCAGTAGAGCCAGCTGAGAAAAGGTGGCAAGGCTGATGGAACCCGCTTACAACGAAATGTTTCTCTTCAGCAGAGGAGGTTTTGCTGCCACACGTCAGCAGCTCCTCTCCCTCAGAGTGCTGTTCCTAGGTAGACTAGGAAAAGCCACCACGTTCCCCAGCTTAGAAGAGGCTCTTCTCCTAGTTGGTTTCATCCGTGAGAGAGCCAGAAGGGCTGATCTCCACCAGTCGGGCTACACAGCCTGAGTCCTTGGGGTGGGGCAGTCCTGAGCCAATGTGCCACCTAAGGAATGCAAGCCAAGTTTCCTTGCCACAGGAAAGCACACCGAGGCCTGGTGTTTTCTCTATGAAATTGACGTGGGCTTGAAGGGTGAGGCCTTTACTACATTGTGTACGGAGGTACTCGATTTGGGCTGCCTGGTGAAACAACCTGCGCTCACCAGCACCCTGAGTACCTTTCCTGAACTTTGATTCCTAGCTAGGTCAACTCGGCCTTCGGAGACTAGATGGGACCAAACGTGTTCAGCTTGTGGGGAAAGCTTTTGACCAATGGCCAATATGCTTGTGCTTGTGCGAGGGTTAGGCAGGCACTTGACAACACAGGGTTTTTACCTTACCATAAGCTGTCCCTTTGGGCTGAAGCAGGCGGCGTGTGTGGATCACAGCCTGGGAAGCAGGGCCTCAGGGGAGTCTGCCAACAGACTGCCCTCCAGTAGAGCCAGCTGAGAAAAGGTGGCAAGGCTGATGGAACCCGCTTACAACGAAATGTTTCTCTTCAGCAGAGGAGATTTTGCTACCACACGTCAGCAGCTCCTCTCCGTCAGAGTGCTGTTCCTGTGTAGACTAGGAAAAGCCACCACGTTCCCCAGCTTAGAAGAGGCTCTTTTCCTAGTTGGTTTCATCCGTGAGAGAGCCAGAAGGGCTGATCTCCACCAGTCGGGCTGCACAGCCTGAGTCCTTGGGGCAGGGCAGTCCTGAGCCAATGTGCCACCTAAGGAATGCAAGCCAAGTTTCCTTGCCACAGGAAAGCACACCGAGGCCTGGTGTTTTCTCTATGAAATTGACGTGGGCTTGAAGGGTGAGGCACATTGTGGAAAAGCTCGGGGTTACGGCTCTCTTTCTCCCTCTCTCGGTCCCATAACCTGGGCTCAGCCTTGAGGGAATGCAGAGTGGCAGAGACTGCCTCTCTGCCGGACCTCAGAAGGCTTCTTCCCTTTAGGGCAATGCCGTTTGTGTCTTACTTCGTGAGGAGGAAAAAAAAATGAGGGCGCCCAGAGATATTCTGACATGAAATACCTAACGACAGAGGATCTGGAGGAGCCGGTTTCTCGGTGGAAGGAGCCCAAAAGCCTGCATTGCTAAGGTCTCTTTGAGAGCTGCCAGACACTCTGCCGTCCTAGGCCTAAGAATTGGACATTGTGACGGCATGGCAACACTTGGAATCCTAGGACCCAGTGGAAGCGCACCTCGCAAACTGGATGGAAGAAGCTTCCAAGCACAGTGTTCTTTCATGTCCCAAAGAGAACGCTAGTGTCTGAGGCTGGTAGCCTTGTTGCTAGAGAGAACTGGCATCCCCGTGGGCCTGTTGGCTACTTTCCTCTTTCCGACCCTCTCAGGAAACTCCTCCAGAAAGCCTTTAGGACCCGCTTAGAGAGAACAGCTGCGACGTGGATGCACAGAACATTAACTTAGCTCCCAGCCCAGGGTCCCAAACATCCATCTTTCTCTGGAGGGTACGTACCCCACCCACGGATTCAAGCACGGAGTTTGCCTTGTACAACTTACACAGGAAATTGGGAGGAGATGTAGGGCCACTCTACTTGCGATCACACTACGTGGCCCGGAGAAGTTAACACGCAGCAGAATTCAACCCCCCTTCCTCTACACGTGTGTACCCCAAAGAAGCGCTGGACAGTGGGTGTTCTCAGGCCAAGAGCAGTCCTTGTTCTGGGCTGCACCTGCTCTGTGGTTCAAAGTTTCTCTGACTCTGCTCCTTCGGAAGCATTTCAGAGCTGACGCTATCCCTGGGCTGCCAAAGCAAAGAGGACAAGAGGCCTCTCACACTGAAGGCATGGGCTTGTTTCCCCTGAAGAAAGTGTAAGTCGCCCCTCCCAGGCCTGAGGCGTGTAAGAAGACACCATTTGCTCTGCGCAAGGAAAATGCAAGTAGGTGTACTCGATTTGGGCTGCCTGGTGAAACAACCTGCGCTCACCAGCACCCTGAGTACCTTTCCTGAACTTTGATTCCTAGCTAGGTGAACTCGGCCTTCGGAGGCTAGATGGGACCAAACGTGTTCAGCTTGTAGGGAAAGCCTTTGACAATGGCCAATATGCTTGTGCTTGTGCGAGGGTTAGGCAGGCACTTGCCAACACAGGGTCTTTACCTTAACATAAGCTGTCCCTTTGGGCTGAAGCAGGCGGCGTGTGTGGATCACAGCCTGGGAAGCAGGGCCTCAGGGGGGAGTCTGCCAACAGACTGCCCTCCAGTAGAGCCAGCTGAGAAAAGGTGGCAAGGCTGATGGAACCCAATTACAACGAAATGTTTCTCTTCAGCAGAGGAGGTTTTGCTGCCACACGTCAGCAGCTCCTCTCCCTCAGAGTGCTGTTCCTAGGTAGACTAGGAAAAGCCACCACGTTCCCCAGCTTAGAAGAGGCTCTTCTCCTAGTTGGTTTCATCCGTGAGAGAGCCAGAAGGGCTGATCTCCACCAGTCGGGCTACACAGCCTGAGTCCTTGGGGTGGGGCATCCTGAGCCAATGTTGCACCTAAGGAATGCAAGCCAAGTTTCCTTGCCACAGGAAAGCACACCGAGGCCTGGTGTTTTCTCTATGAAATTGACGTGGGCTTGAAGGGTGAGGCCTTTACTACATTGTGTACGGAGGTACTCGATTTGGGCTGCCTGGTGAAACAACCTGCGCTCACCAGCACCCTGAGTACCTTTCCTGAACTTTGATTCCTAGCTAGGTCAACTCGGCCTTCGGAGGCTAGATGGGACCAAACGTGTTCAGCTTGTGGGGAAAGCCTTTGACCAATGGCCAATATGCTTGTGCTTGTGCGAGGGTTAGGCAGGCACTTGACAACACAGGGTTTTTACCTTACCATAAGCTGTCCCTTTGGGCTGAAGCAGGCGGCGTGTGTGGATCACAGCCTGGGAAGCAGGGCCTCAGGGGAGTCTGCCAACAGACTGCCCTCCAGTAGAGCCAGCTGAGAAAAGGTGGCAAGGCTGATGGAACCCGCTTACAACGAAATGTTTCTCTTCAGCAGAGGAGATTTTGCTACCACACGTCAGCAGCTCCTCTCCGTCAGAGTGCTGTTCCTGTGTAGACTAGGAAAAGCCACACGTTCCCCAGCTTAGAAGAGGCTCTTTTCTAGTTGGTTTCATCCGTGAGAGAGCCAGAAGGGCTGATCTCCACCAGTCGGGCTGCACAGCCTGAGTCCTTGGGCAGGGCAGTCCTGAGCCAATGTGCCACCTAAGGAATGCAAGCCAAGTTTCCTTGCCACAGGAAAGCACACCGAGGCCTGGTGTTTTCTCTATGAAATTGACGTGGGCTTGAAGGGTGAGGCCTTTACTACATTGTGGAAAAGCTCGGGGTTACGGCTCTCTTTCTCCCTCTCTCGGTCCCATAACCTGGCTCAGCCTTGAGGGAATGCAGAGTGGCAGAGACTGCCTCTCTGCCGGACTCAGAAGGCTTCTTCCCTTTAGGGCAATGCCGTTTGTGTCTTACTTCGTGGAGGAGGATGAGGGCGCCCAGAGATATTCTGACATGAAATACCTAACGACAGAGGATCTGGAGGAGCCGGTTTCTCGGTGGAAGGAGCCCAAAAGCCTGCATTGCTAAGGTCTCTTTGAGAGCTGCCAGACACTCTGCCGTCCTAGGCCTAAGAATTGGACATTGTGACGGCATGGCAACACTTGGAATCCTAGGACCCAGTGGAAGCGCACCTCGCAAACTGGATGGAAGAAACTTCCAAGCACAGTGTTCTTTCATGTCCCAAAGAGAACGCTAGTGTCTGAGGTTGGTAGCCTTGTTGCTAGAGAGAACTGGCATCCCGTGGGCCTGTTGGCTACTTTCCTCTTTCCGACCCTCTCAGGAAACTCCTCCAGAAAGCCTTTAGGACCCGCTTAGAGAGAACAGCTGCGACGTGGATGCACAGAACATTAACCTAGCTCCCAGCCCAGGGTCCCAAACATCCATCTTTCTCTGGAGGGTACGTACCCCACCCACGGATTCAAGCACGGAGTTTGCCTTGTACAACTTACACAGGAAATTGGGAGGAGATGTAGGGCCACTCTACTTGCGATCACACTACGTGGCCCGGAGAAGTTATCACGCAGCAGAATTCAACCCCTTCCTCTACACGTGTGTACCCCAAAGAAGCGCTGGACAGTGGGTGTTCTCAGGCCAAGAGCAGTCCTTGTTCTGGGCTGCACCTGCTCTGTGGTTCAAAGTTTCTCTGACTCTGCTCCTTCGGAAGCATTTCAGAGCTGACGCTATCCCTGGGCTGCCAAAGCAAAGAGGACAAGAGGCCTCTCACACTGAAGGCATGGGCTTGTTTCCCCTGAAGAAAGTGTAAGTCGCCCCTCCCAGGCCTGAGGCGTGTAAGAAGACACCATTTGCTCTGTGCAAGGAAAATGCAAGTAGGTGTACTCGATTTGGGCTGCCTGGTGAAACAACCTGCGCTCACCAGCACCCTGAGTACCTTTCCTGAACTTTGATTCCTAGCTAGGTCAACTCGGCCTTCGGAGGCTAGATGGGACCAAACGTGTTCAGCTTGTGGGGAAAGCCTTTGACCAATGGCCAATATGCTCGTGCTTGTGCGAGGGTTAGGCAGGCACTTGACAACACAGGGTTTTTACCTTACCATAAGCTGTCCCTTTGGGCTGAAGCAGGCGGCGTGTGTGGATCACAGCCTGGGAAGCAGGGCCTCAGGGGAGTCTGCCAACAGACTGCCCTCCAGTAGAGCCAGCTGAGAAAAGGTGGCAAGGCTGATGGAACCCGCTTACAACGAAATGTTTCTCTTCAGCAGAGGAGATTTTGCTACCACACGTCAGCAGCTCCTCTCCGTCAGAGTGCTGTTCCTGTGTAGACTAGGAAAAGCCACCACGTTCCCCAGCTTAGAAGAGGCTCTTTTCCTAGTTGGTTTAATCCGTGAGAGAGCCAGAAGGGCTGATCTCCACCAGTCGGGCTGCACAGCCTGAGTCCTTGGGGCAGGGCAGTCCTGAGCCAATGTGCCACCTAAGGAATGCAAGCCAAGTTTCCTTGCCACAGGAAAGCACACCGAGGCCTGGTGTTTTCTGTATGAAATTGACGTGGGCTTGAAGGGTGAGGCCTTTACTACATTGTGGAAAAGCTCGGGGTTACGGCTCTCTTTCTCCCTCTCTCGGTCCCATAACCTGGGCTCAGCCTTGAGGGAATGCTGAGTGGCAGAGACTGCCTCTCTGCCGGACTCAGAAGGCTTCTTCCCTTTAGGGCAATGCCGTTTGTGTCTTACTTCGTGGAGGAGGAATGAGGGCGCCCAGAGATATTCTGACATGAAATACCTAACGACAGAGGATCTGGAGGAGCCGGTTTCTCGGTGGAAGGAGCCCAAAAGCCTGCATTGCTAAGGTCTCTTTGAGAGCTGCCAGACACTCTGCCGTCCTAGGCCTAAGAATTGGACATTGTGACGGCATGGCAACACTTGGAATCCTAGGACCCAGTGGAAGCGCACCTCGCAAACTGGATGGAAGAAGCTTCCAAGCACAGTGTTCTTTCATGTCCCAAAGAGAACGCTAGTGTCTGAGGCTGGTAGCCTTGTTGCTAGAGAGAACTGGCATCCCCGTGGGCCTGTTGGCTACTTTCCTCTTTCCGACCCTCTCAGGAAACTCCTCCAGAAAGCCTTTAGGACCTGCTTAGAGAGAACAGCTGCGACGTGGATGCACAGAACATTAACCTAGCTCCCAGCCCAGGGTCCCAAACATCCATCTTTCTCTGGAGGGTACGTACCCCACCCACGGATTCAAGCACGGAGTTTGCCTTGTACAACTTACACAGGAAATTGGGAGGAGATGTAGGGCCACTCTACTTGCGATCACACTACGTGGCCCGGAGAAGTTATCACGCAGCAGAACTCAACCCCCTTCCTCTACACGTGTGTACCCCAAAGAAGCGCTGGACAGTGGGTGTTCTCAGGCCAAGAGCAGTCCTTGTTCTGGGCTGCACCTGCTCTGTGGTTCAAAGTTTCTCTGACTCTGCTCCTTCGGAAGCATTTCAGAGCTGACGCTATCCCTGGGCTGCCAAAGCAAAGAGGACAAGAGGCCTCTCACACTGAAGGCATGGGCTTGTTTCCCCTGAAGAAAGTGTAAGTCGCCCCTCCCAGGCCTGAGGCGTGTAAGAAGACACCATTTGCTCTGCGCAAGGAAAATGCAAGTAGGTGTACTCGATTTGGGCTGCCTGGTGAAACAACCTGCGCTCACCAGCACCCTGAGTACCTTTCCTGCACTTTGATTCCTAGCTGGGTGAACTCGGCCTTCGGAGGCTAGATGGGACCAAACGTGTTCAGCTTGTAGGGAAAGCCTTTGACCAATGGCCAATATGCTTGTGCTTGTGCGAGGGTTAGGCAGGCACTTGCCAACACAGGGTCTTTACCTTACCATAAGCTGTCCCTTTGGGCTGAAGCAGGCGGCGTGTGTGGATCACAGCCTGGGAAGCAGGGCCTCAGGGGAGTCTGCCAACAGACTGCCCTCCAGTAGAGCCAGCTGAGAAAAGGTGGCAAGGCTGATGGAACCCGCTTACAACGAAATGTTTCTCTTCAGCAGAGGAGGTTTTGCTGCCACACGTCAGCAGCTCCTCTCCCTCAGAGTGCTGTTCCTAGGTAGACTAGGAAAAGCCACCACGTTCCCCAGCTTAGAAGAGGCTCTTCTCCTAGTTGGTTTCATCCGTGAGAGAGCCAGAAGGGCTGATCTCCACCAGTCGGGCTACACAGCCTGAGTCCTTGGGGTGGGGCAGTCCTGAGCCAATGTGCCACCTAAGGAATGCAAGCCAAGTTTCCTTGCCACAGGAAAGCACACCGAGGCCTGGTGTTTTCTCTATGAAATTGACGTGGGCTTGAAGGGTGAGGCCTTTACTACATTGTGTACGGAGGTACTCGATTTGGGCTGCCTGGTGAAACAACCTGCGCTCACCAGCACCCTGAGTACCTTTCCTGAACTTTGATTCCTAGCTAGGTCAACTCGGCCTTCGGAGACTAGATGGGACCAAACGTGTTCAGCTTGTGGGGAAAGCCTTTGACCAATGGCCAATATGCTTGTGCTTGTGCGAGGGTTAGGCAGGCACTTGACAACACAGGGTTTTTACCTTACCATAAGCTGTCCCTTTGGGCTGAAGCAGGCGGCGTGTGTGGATCACAGCCTGGGAAGCAGGGCCTCAGGGGAGTCTGCCAACAGACTGCCCTCCAGTATAGCCAGCTGAGAAAAGGTGGCAAGGCTGATGGAACCCGCTTACAACGAAATGTTTCTCTTCAGCAGAGGAGATTTTGCTACCACACGTCAGCAGCTCCTCTCCGTCAGAGTGCTGTTCCTGTGTAGACTAGGAAAAGCCACCACGTTCCCCAGGTTAGAAGAGGCTCTTTTCCTAGTTGGTTTCATCCGTGAGAGAGCCAGAAGGGCTGATCTCCACCAGTCGGGCTGCACAGCCTGAGTCCTTGGGGCAGGGCAGTCCTGAGCCAATGTGCCACCTAAGGAATGCAAGCCAAGTTTCCTTGCCACAGGAAAGCACACCGAGGCCTGGTGTTTTCTCTATGAAATTGACGTGGGCTTGAAGGGTGAGGCCTTTACTACATTGTGGAAAAGCTCGGGGTTACGGCTCTCTTTCTCCCTCTCTCGGTCCCATAACCTGGGCTCAGCCTTGAGGGAATGCAGAGTGGCAGAGACTGCCTCTCTGCCGGACTCAGAAGGCTTCTTCCCTTTAGGGCAATGCCGTTTGTGTCTTACTTCGTGGAGGAGGAATGAGGGCGCCCAGAGATATTCTGACATGAAATACCTAACGACAGAGGATCTGGAGGAGCCGGTTTCTCGGTGGAAGGAGCCCAAAAGCCTGCATTGCTAAGGTCTCTTTGAGAGCTGCCAGACACTCTGCCGTCCTAGGCCTAAGAATTGGACATTGTGACGGCATGGCAACACTTGGAATCCTAGGACCCAGTGGAAGCGCACCTCGCAAACTGGATGGAAGAAGCTTCCAAGCACAGTGTTCTTTCATGTCCCAAAGAGAACGCTAGTGTCTGAGGCTGGTAGCCTTGTTGCTAGAGAGAACTGGCATCCCCGTGGGCCTGTTGGCTACTTTCCTCTTTCCGACCCTCTCAGGAAACTCCTCCAGAAAGCCTTTAGGACCCGCTTAGAGAGAACAGCTGCGACGTGGATGCACAGAACATTAACCTAGCTCCCAGCCCAGGGTCCCAAACATCCATCTTTCTCTGGAGGGTACGTACCCCACCCACGGATTCAAGCACGGAGTTTGCCTTGTACAACTTACACAGGAAATTGGGAGGAGATGTAGGGCCACTCTACTTGCGATCACACTACGTGGCCCGGAGAAGTTATCACGCAGCAGAACTCAACCCCCTTCCTCTACACGTGTGTACCCCAAAGAAGCGCTGGACAGTGGGTGTTCTCAGGCCAAGAGCAGTCCTTGTTCTGGGCTGCACCTGTTCTGTGGTTCAAAGTTTCTCTGACTCTGCTCCTTCGGAAGCATTTCAGAGCTGACGCTATCCCTGGGCTGCCAAAGCAAAGAGGACAAGAGGCCTCTCACACTGAAGGCATGGGCTTGTTTCCCCTGAAGAAAGTGTAAGTCGCCCCTCCCAGGCCTGAGGCGTGTAAGAAGACACCATTTGCTCTGCGCAAGGAAAATGCAAGTAGGTGTACTCGATTTGGGCTGCCTGGTGAAACAACCTGCGCTCACCAGCACCCTGAGTACCTTTCCTGCACTTTGATTCCTAGCTGGGTGAACTCGGCCTTCGGAGGCTAGATGGGACCAAACGTGTTCAGCTTGTAGGGAAAGCCTTTGACCAATGGCCAATATGCTTGTGCTTGTGCGAGGGTTAGGCAGGCACTTGCCAACACAGGGTCTTTACCTTACCATAAGCTGTCCCTTTGGGCTGAAGCAGGCGGCGTGTGTGGATCACAGCCTGGGAAGCAGGGCCTCAGGGGAGTCTGCCAACAGACTGCCCTCCAGTAGAGCCAGCTGAGAAAAGGTGGCAAGGCTGATGGAACCCGCTTACAACGAAATGTTTCTCTTCAGCAGAGGAGGTTTTGCTGCCACACGTCAGCAGCTCCTCTCCCTCAGAGTGCTGTTCCTAGGTAGACTAGGAAAAGCCACCACGTTCCCCAGCTTAGAAGAGGCTCTTCTCCTAGTTGGTTTCATCCGTGAGAGAGCCAGAAGGGCTGATCTCCACCAGTCGGGCTACACAGCCTGAGTCCTTGGGGTGGGGCAGTCCTGAGCCAATGTGCCACCTAAGGAATGCAAGCCAAGTTTCCTTGCCACAGGAAAGCACACCGAGGCCTGGTGTTTTCTCTATGAAATTGACGTGGGCTTGAAGGGTGAGGCCTTTACTACATTGTGTACGGAGGTACTCGATTTGGGCTGCCTGGTGAAACAACCTGCGCTCACCAGCACCCTGAGTACCTTTCCTGAACTTTGATTCCTAGCTAGGTCAACTCGGCCTTCGGAGACTAGATGGGACCAAACGTGTTCAGCTTGTGGGGAAAGCTTTTGACCAATGGCCAATATGCTTGTGCTTGTGCGAGGGTTAGGCAGGCACTTGACAACACAGGGTTTTTACCTTACCATAAGCTGTCCCTTTGGGCTGAAGCAGGCGGCGTGTGTGGATCACAGCCTGGGAAGCAGGGCCTCAGGGGAGTCTGCCAACAGACTGCCCTCCAGTATAGCCAGCTGAGAAAAGGTGGCAAGGCTGATGGAACCCGCTTACAACGAAATGTTTCTCTTCAGCAGAGGAGATTTTGCTACCACACGTCAGCAGCTCCTCTCCCTCAGAGTGCTGTTCCTGTGTAGACTAGGAAAAGCCACCACGTTCCCCAGGTTAGAAGAGGCTCTTTTCCTAGTTGGTTTCATCCGTGAGAGAGCCAGAAGGGCTGATCTCCACCAGTCGGGCTGCACAGCCTGAGTCCTTGGGGCAGGGCAGTCCTGAGCCAATGTGCCACCTAAGGAATGCAAGCCAAGTTTCCTTGCCACAGGAAAGCACACCGAGGCCTGGTGTTTTCTCTATGAAATTGACGTGGGCTTGAAGGGTGAGGCCTTTACTACATTGTGGAAAAGCTCGGGGTTACGGCTCTCTTTCTCCCTCTCTCGGTCCCATAACCTGGGCTCAGCCTTGAGGGAATGCAGAGTGGCAGAGACTGCCTCTCTGCCGGACTCAGAAGGCTTCTTCCCTTTAGGGCAATGCCGTTTGTGTCTTACTTCGTGGAGGAGGAATGAGGGCGCCCAGAGATATTCTGACATGAAATACCTAACGACAGAGGATCTGGAGGAGCCGGTTTCTCGGTGGAAGGAGCCCAAAAGCCTGCATTGCTAAGGTCTCTTTGAGAGCTGCCAGACACTCTGCCGTCCTAGGCCTAAGAATTGGACATTGTGACGGCATGGCAACACTTGGAATCCTAGGACCCAGTGGAAGCGCACCTCGCAAACTGGATGGAAGAAGCTTCCAAGCACAGTGTTCTTTCATGTCCCAAAGAGAACGCTAGTGTCTGAGGCTGGTAGCCTTGTTGCTAGAGAGAACTGGCATCCCCGTGGGCCTGTTGGCTACTTTCCTCTTTCCGACCCTCTCAGGAAACTCCTCCAGAAAGCCTTTAGGACCCGCTTAGAGAGAACAGCTGCGACGTGGATGCACAGAACATTAACCTAGCTCCCAGCCCAGGGTCCCAAACATCCATCTTTCTCTGGAGGGTACGTACCCCACCCACGGATTCAAGCACGGAGTTTGCCTTGTACAACTTACACAGGAAATTGGGAGGAGATGTAGGGCCACTCTACTTGCGATCACACTACGTGGCCCGGAGAAGTTATCACGCAGCAGAACTCAACCCCCTTCCTCTACACGTGTGTACCCCAAAGAAGCGCTGGACAGTGGGTGTTCTCAGGCCAAGAGCAGTCCTTGTTCTGGGCTGCACCTGCTCTGTGGTTCAAAGTTTCTCTGACTCTGCTCCTTCGGAAGCATTTCAGAGCTGACGCTATCCCTGGGCTGCCAAAGCAAAGAGGACAAGAGGCCTCTCACACTGAAGGCATGGGCTTGTTTCCCCTGAAGAAAGTGTAAGTCGCCCCTCCCAGGCCTGAGGCGTGTAAGAAGACACCATTTGCTCTGCGCAAGGAAAATGCAAGTAGGTGTACTCGATTTGGGCTGCCTGGTGAAACAACCTGCGCTCACCAGCACCCTGAGTACCTTTCCTGCACTTTGATTCCTAGCTGGGTGAACTCGGCCTTCGGAGGCTAGATGGGACCAAACGTGTTCAGCTTGTAGGGAAAGCCTTTGACCAATGGCCAATATGCTTGTGCTTGTGCGAGGGTTCGGCAGGCACTTGCCAACACAGGGTCTTTACCTTACCATAAGCTGTCCCTTTGGGCTGAAGCAGGCGGCGTGTGTGGATCACAGCCTGGGAAGCAGGGCCTCAGGGGAGTCTGCCAACAGACTGCCCTCCAGTAGAGCCAGCTGAGAAAAGGTGGCAAGGCTGATGGAACCCGCTTACAACGAAATGTTTCTCTTCAGCAGAGGAGGTTTTGCTGCCACACGTCAGCAGCTCCTCTCCGTCAGAGTGCTGTTCCTAGGTAGACTAGGAAAAGCCACCACGTTCCCCAGCTTAGAAGAGGCTCTTCTCCTAGTTGGTTTCATCCGTGAGAGAGCCAGAAGGGCTGATCTCCACCAGTCGGGCTACACAGCCTGAGTCCTTGGGGTGGGGCAGTCCTGAGCCAATGTGCCACCTAAGGAATGCAAGCCAAGTTTCCTTGCCACAGGAAAGCACACCGAGGCCTGGTGTTTTCTCTATGAAATTGACGTGGGCTTGAAGGGTGAGGCCTTTACTACATTGTGTACGGAGGTACTCGATTTGGGCTGCCTGGTGAAACAACCTGCGCTCACCAGCACCCTGAGTACCTTTCCTGAACTTTGATTCCTAGCTAGGTCAACTCGGCCTTCGGAGACTAGATGGGACCAAACGTGTTCAGCTTGTGGGGAAAGCCTTTGACCAATGGCCAATATGCTTGTGCTTGTGCGAGGGTTAGGCAGGCACTTGACAACACAGGGTTTTTACCTTACCATAAGCTGTCCCTTTGGGCTGAAGCAGGCGGCGTGTGTGGATCACAGCCTGGGAAGCAGGGCCTCAGGGGAGTCTGCCAACAGACTGCCCTCCAGTAGAGCCAGCTGAGAAAAGGTGGCAAGGCTGATGGAACCCGCTTACAACGAAATGTTTCTCTTCAGCAGAGGAGATTTTGCTACCACACGTCAGCAGCTCCTCTCCGTCAGAGTGCTGTTCCTGTGTAGACTAGGAAAAGCCACCACGTTCCCCAGCTTAGAAGAGGCTCTTTTCCTAGTTGGTTTCATCCGTGAGAGAGCCAGAAGGGCTGATCTCCACCAGTCGGGCTACACAGCCTGAGTCCTTGGGGTGGGGCAGTCCTGAGCCAATGTGCCACCTAAGGAATGCAAGCCAAGTTTCCTTGCCACAGGAAAGCACACCGAGGCCTGGTGTTTTCTCTATGAAATTGACGTGGGCTTGAAGGGTGAGGCCTTTACTACATTGTGTACGGAGGTACTCGATTTGGGCTGCCTGGTGAAACAACCTGCGCTCACCAGCACCCTGAGTACCTTTCCTGAACTTTGATTCCTAGCTAGGTCAACTCGGCCTTCGGAGGCTAGATGGGACCAAACGTGTTCAGCTTGTGGGGAAAGCCTTTGACCAATGGCCAATATGCTTGTGCTTGTGCGAGGGTTAGGCAGGCACTTGACAACACAGGGTTTTTACCTTACCATAAGCTGTCCCTTTGGGCTGAAGCAGACGGCGTGTGTGGATCACAGCCTGGGAAGCAGGGCCTCAGGGGAGTCTGCCAACAGACTGCCCTCCAGTAGAGCCAGCTGAGAAAAGGTGGCAAGGCTGATGGAACCCGCTTACAACGAAATGTTTCTCTTCAGCAGAGGAGATTTTGCTACCACACGTCAGCAGCTCCTCTCCCTCAGAGTGCTGTTCCTGTGTAGACTAGGAAAAGCCACCACGTTCCCCAGCTTAGAAGAGGCTCTTTTCCTAGTTGGTTTCATCCGTGAGAGAGCCAGAAGGGCTGATCTCAACCAGTCGGGCTGCACAGCCTGAGTCCTTGGGGCAGGGCAGTCCTGAGCCAATGTGCCACCTAAGGAATGCAAGCCAAGTTTCCTTGCCACAGGAAAGCACACCGAGGCCTGGTGTTTTCTGTATGAAATTGACGTGGGCTTGAAGGGTGAGGCCTTTACTACATTGTGGAAAAGCTCGGGGTTACGGCTCTCTTTCTCCCTCTCTCGGTCCCATAACCTGGGCTCAGCCTTGAGGGAATGCTGAGTGGCAGAGACTGCCTCTCTGCCGGACTCAGAAGGCTTCTTCCCTTTAGGGCAATGCCGTTTGTGTCTTACTTCGTGGAGGAGGAATGAGGGCGCCCAGAGATATTCTGACATGAAATACCTAACGACAGAGGATCTGGAGGAGCCGGTTTCTCGGTGGAAGGAGCCCAAAAGCCTGCATTGCTAAGGTCTCTTTGAGAGCTGCCAGACACTCTGCCGTCCTAGGCCTAAGAATTGGACATTGTGACGGCATGGCAACACTTGGAATCCTAGGACCCAGTGGAAGCGCACCTCGCAAACTGGATGGAAGAAGCTTCCAAGCACAGTGTTCTTTCATGTCCCAAAGAGAACGCTAGTGTCTGAGGCTGGTAGCCTTGTTGCTAGAGAGAACTGGCATCCCCGTGGGCCTGTTGGCTACTTTCCTCTTTCCGACCCTCTCAGGAAACTCCTCCAGAAAGCCTTTAGGACCCGCTTAGAGAGAACAGCTGCGAAGTGGATGCACAGAACATTAACCTAGCTCCCAGCCCAGGGTCCCAAACATCCATCTTTCTCTGGAGGGTACGTACCCCACCCAGGGATTCAAGCACGGAGTTTGCCTTGTACAACTTACACAGGAAATTGGGAGGAGATGTAGGGCCACTCTACTTGCGATCACACTACGTGGCCCGGAGAAGTTATCACGCAGCAGAACTCAACCCCCTTCCTCTACACGTGTGTACCCCAAAGAAGCGCTGGACAGTGGGTGTTCTCAGGCCAAGAGCAGTCCTTGTTCTGGGCTGCACCTGCTCTGTGGTTCAAAGTTTCTCTGACTCTGCTCCTTCGGAAGCATTTCAGAGCTGACGCTATCCCTGGGCTGCCAAAGCAAAGAGGACAAGAGGCCTCTCACACTGAAGGCATGGGCTTGTTTCCCCTGAAGAAAGTGTAAGTCGCCCCTCCCAGGCCTGAGACGTGTAAGAAGACACCATTTGCTCTGCGCAAGGAAAATGCAAGTAGGTGTACTCGATTTGGGCTGCCTGGTGAAAAAACCTGCGCTCACCAGCACCCTGAGTACCTTTCCTGCACTTTGATTCCTAGCTGGGTGAACTCGGCCTTCGGAGGCTAGATGGGACCAAACGTGTTCAGCTTGTAGGGAAAGCCTTTGACCAATGGCCAATATGCTTGTGCTTGTGCAAGGGTTAGGCAGGCACTTGCCAACACAGGGTCTTTACCTTACCATAAGCTGTCCCTTTGGGCTGAAGCAGGCGGCGTGTGTGGATCACAGCCTGGGAAGCAGGGCCTCAGGGGAGTCTGCCAACAGACTGCCCTCCAGTAGAGCCAGCTGAGAAAAGGTGGCAAGGCTGATGGAACCCGCTTACAACGAAATGTTTCTCTTCAGCAGAGGAGGTTTTGCTGCCACACGTCAGCAGCTCCTCTCCCTCAAAGTGCTGTTCCTAGGTAGACTAGGAAAAGCCACCACGTTCCCCAGCTTAGAAGAGGCTCTTCTCCTAGTTGGTTTCATCCGTGAGAGAGCCAGAAGGGCTGATCTCCACCAGTCGGGCTACACAGCCTGAGTCCTTGGGGTGGGGCAGTCCTGAGCCAATGTGCCACCTAAGGAATGCAAGCCAAGTTTCTTTGCCACAGGAAAGCACACCGAGGCCTGGTGTTTTCTCTATGAAATTGACGTGGGCTTGAAGGGTGAGGCCTTTACTACATTGTGTACGGAGGTACTCGATTTGGGCTGCCTGGTGAAACAACCTGCGCTCACCAGCACCCTGAGTACCTTTCCTGAACTTTGATTCCTAGCTAGGTCAACTCGGTCTTCGGAGGCTAGATGGGACCAAACGTGTTCAGCTTGTGGGGAAAGCCTTTGACCAATGGCCAATATGCTTGTGCTTGTGCGAGGGTTAGGCAGGCACTTGACAACACAGGGTTTTTACCTTACCATAAGCTGTCCCTTTGGGCTGAAGCAGGCGGCGTGTGTGGATCACAGCCTGGGAAGCAGGGCCTCAGGGGAGTCTGCCAACAGACTGCCCTCCAGTAGAGCCAGCTGAGAAAAGGTGGCAAGGCTGATGGAACCCGCTTACAACGAAATGTTTCTCTTCAGCAGAGGAGATTTTGCTACCACACGTCAGCAGCTCCTCTCCGTCAGAGTGCTGTTCCTGTGTAGACTAGGAAAAGCCACCACGTTCCCCAGCTTAGAAGAGGCTCTTTTCCTAGTTGGTTTCATCCGTGAGAGAGCCAGAAGGGCTGATCTCAACCAGTCGGGCTACACAGCCTGAGTCCTTGGGGCAGGGCAGTCCTGAGCCAATGTGCCACCTAAGGAATGCAAGCCAAGTTTCCTTGCCACAGGAAAGCACACCGAGGCCTGGTGTTTTCTCTATGAAATTGACGTGGGCTTGAAGGGTGAAGCCTTTACTACATTGTGGAAAAGCTCGGGGTTACGGCTCTCTTTCTCCCTCTCTCGGTCCCATAACCTGGGCTCAGCCTTGAGGGAATGCTGAGTGGCAGAGACTGCCTCTCTGCCGGACTCAGAAGGCTTCTTCCCTTTAGGGCAATGCCGTTTGTGTCTTACTTCGTGGAGGAGGAATGAGGGCGCCCAGAGATATTCTGACATGAAATACCTAACGACAGATGATCTGGAGGAGCCGGTTTCTCGGTGGAAGGAGCCCAAAAGCCTGCATTGCTAAGGTCTCTTTGAGAGCTGCCAGACACTCTGCCGTCCTAGGCCTAAGAATTGGACATTGTGACGGCATGGCAACACTTGGAATCCTAGGACCCAGTGGAAGCGCACCTCGCAAACTGGATGGAAGAAGCTTCCAAGCACAGTGTTCTTTCATGTCCCAAAGAGAACGCTAGTGTCTGAGGCTGGTAGCCTTGTTGCTAGAGAGAACTGGCATCCCCGTGGGCCTGTTGGCTACTTTCCTCTTTCCGACCCTCTCAGGAAACTCCTCCAGAAAGCCTTTAGGACCCGCTTAGAGAGAACAGCTGCGACGTGGATGCACAGAACATTAACCTAGCTCCCAGCCCAGGGTCCCAAACATCCATCTTTCTCTGGAGGGTACGTACCCCACCCAGGGATTCAAGCACGGAGTTTGCCTTGTACAACTTACACAGGAAATTGGGAGGAGATGTAGGGCCACTCTACTTGCGATCACACTACGTGGCCCGGAGAAGTTATCACGCAGCAGAATTCAACCCCCTTCCTCTACACGTGTGTACCCCAAAGAAGCGCTGGACAGTGGGTGTTCTCAGGCCAAGAGCAGTCCTTGTTCTGGGCTGCACCTGCTCTGTGGTTCAAAGTTTCTCTGACTCTGCTCCTTCGGAAGCATTTCAGAGCTGACACTATCCCTGGGCTGCCAAAGCAAAGAGGCCTAGAGGCCTTTCACACTGAAGGCATGGGTTTGTTTCCCCTGAAGAAAGTGTACCTGGCCCCTCCCAAGCCTGAGGCGTGTAAGATGACACCATTTGCTCTGCGCATGGAAAATGCAAGTAGGTGTACTCGATTTGGGCTGCCTGGTGAAACAACCTGCGCTCACCAGCACCCTGAGTACCTTTCCTGAACTTTGATTCCTAGCTAGGTCAACTCGGCCTTCGGAGGCTAGATGGGACCAAACGTGTTCAGCTTGTGGGGAAAGCCTTTGACCAATGGCCAATATGCTTGTGCTTGTGCAAGGGTTAGGCAGGCACTTGACAACACAGGGTTTTTACCTTACCATAAGCTGTCCCTTTGGGCTGAAGCAGGCGGCGTGTGTGGATCACAGCCTGGGAAGCAGGGCCTCAGGGGAGTCTGCCAACAGACTGCCCTCCAGTAGAGCCAGCTGAGAAAAGGTGGCAAGGCTGATGGAACCCGCTTACAACGAAATGTTTCTCTTCAGCAGAGGAGATTTTGCTACCACACGTCAGCAGCTCCTCTCCGTCAGAGTGCTGTTCCTGTGTAGACTAGGAAAAGCCACCACGTTCCCCAGCTTAGAAGAGGCTCTTTTCCTAGTTGGTTTCATCCGTGAGAGAGCCAGAAGGGCTGATCTCAACCAGTCGGGCTGCACAGCCTGAGTCCTTGGGGCAGGGCAGTCCTGAGCCAATGTGCCACCTAAGGAATGCAAGCCAAGTTTCCTTGCCACAGGAAAGCACACCGAGGCCTGGTGTTTTCTCTATGAAATTGACGTGGGCTTGAAGGGTGAGGCCTTTACTACATTGTGGAAAAGCTCGGGGTTACGGCTCTCTTTCTCCCTCTCTCGGTCCCATAACCTGGGCTCAGCCTTGAGGGAATGCTGAGTGGCAGAGACTGCCTCTCTGCCGGACTCAGAAGGCTTCTTCCCTTTAGGGCAATGCCGTTTGTGTCTTACTTCGTGGAGGAGGAATGAGGGCGCCCAGAGATATTCTGACATGAAATACCTAACGACAGAGGATCTGGAGGAGCCGGTTTCTCGGTGGAAGGAGCCCAAAAGCCTGCATTGCTAAGGTCTCTTTGAGAGCTGCCAGACACTCTGCCGTCCTAGGCCTAAGAATTGGACATTGTGACGGCATGGCAACACTTGGAATCCTAGGACCCAGTGGAAGCGCACCTCGCAAACTGGATGGAAGAAGCTTCCAAGCACAGTGTTCTTTCATGTCCCAAAGAGAACGCTAGTGTCTGAGGCTGGTAGCCTTGTTGCTAGAGAGAACTGGCATCCCCGTGGGCCTGTTGGCTACTTTCCTCTTTCCGACCCTCTCAGGAAACTCCTCCAGAAAGCCTTTAGGACCCGCTTAGAGAGAACAGCTGCGAAGTGGATGCACAGAACATTAACCTAGCTCCCAGCCCAGGGTCCCAAACATCCATCTTTCTCTGGAGGGTACGTACCCCACCCAGGGATTCAAGCACGGAGTTTGCCTTGTACAACTTACACAGGAAATTGGGAGGAGATGTAGGGCCACTCTACTTGCGATCACACTACGTGGCCCGGAGAAGTTATCACGCAGCAGAACTCAACCCCCTTCCTCTACACGTGTGTACCCCAAAGAAGCGCTGGACAGTGGGTGTTCTCAGGCCAAGAGCAGTCCTTGTTCTGGGCTGCACCTGCTCTGTGGTTCAAAGTTTCTCTGACTCTGCTCCTTCGGAAGCATTTCAGAGCTGACGCTATCCCTGGGCTGCCAAAGCAAAGAGGACAAGAGGCCTCTCACACTGAAGGCATGGGCTTGTTTCCCCTGAAGAAAGTGTAAGTCGCCCCTCCCAGGCCTGAGGCGTGTAAGAAGACACCATTTGCTCTGCGCAAGGAAAATGCAAGTAGGTGTACTCGATTTGGGCTGCCTGGTGAAACAACCTGCGCTCACCAGCACCCTGAGTACCTTTCCTGCACTTTGATTCCTAGCTGGGTGAACTCGGCCTTCGGAGGCTAGATGGGACCAAACGTGTTCAGCTTGTAGGGAAAGCCTTTGACCAATGGCCAATATGCTTGTGCTTGTGCGAGGGTTAGGCAGGCACTTGCCAACACAGGGTCTTTACCTTACCATAAGCTGTCCCTTTGGGCTGAAGCAGGCGGCGTGTGTGGATCACAGCCTGGGAAGCAGGGCCTCAGGGGAGTCTGCCAACAGACTGCCCTCCAGTAGAGCCAGCTGAGAAAAGGTGGCAAGGCTGATGGAACCCGCTTACAACGAAATGTTTCTCTTCAGCAGAGGAGGTTTTGCTGCCACACGTCAGCAGCTCCTCTCCCTCAGAGTGCTGTTCCTAGGTAGACTAGGAAAAGCCACCACGTTCCCCAGCTTAGAAGAGGCTCTTCTCCTAGTTGGTTTCATCCGTGAGAGAGCCAGAAGGGCTGATCTCCACCAGTCGGGCTACACAGCCTGAGTCCTTGGGGTGGGGCAGTCCTGAGCCAATGTGCCACCTAAGGAATGCAAGCCAAGTTTCCTTGCCACAGGAAAGCACACCGAGGCCTGGTGTTTTCTCTATGAAATTGACGTGGGCTTGAAGGGTGAGGCCTTTACTACATTGTGTACGGAGGTACTCGATTTGGGCTGCCTGGTGAAACAACCTGCGCTCACCAGCACCCTGAGTACCTTTCCTGAACTTTGATTCCTAGCTAGGTCAACTCGGCCTTCGGAGGCTAGATGGGACCAAACGTGTTCAGCTTGTGGGGAAAGCCTTTGACCAATGGCCAATATGCTTGTGCTTGTGCGAGGGTTAGGCAGGCACTTGACAACACAGGGTTTTTACCTTACCATAAGCTGTCCCTTTGGGCTGAAGCAGGCGGCGTGTGTGGATCACAGCCTGGGAAGCAGGGCCTCAGGGGAGTCTGCCAACAGACTGCCCTCCAGTAGAGCCAGCTGAGAAAAGGTGGCAAGGCTGATGGAACCCGCTTACAACGAAATGTTTCTCTTCAGCAGAGGAGATTTTGCTACCACACGTCAGCAGCTCCTCTCCCTCAGAGTGCTGTTCCTGTGTAGACTAGGAAAAGCCACCACGTTCCCCAGCTTAGAAGAGGCTCTTTTCCTAGTTGGTTTCATCCGTGAGAGAGCCAGAAGGGCTGATCTCAACCAGTCGGGCTGCACAGCCTGAGTCCTTGGGGCAGGGCAGTCCTGAGCCAATGTGCCACCTAAGGAATGCAAGCCAAGTTTCCTTGCCACAGGAAAGCACACCGAGGCCTGGTGTTTTCTCTATGAAATTGACGTGGGCTTGAAGGGTGAGGCCTTTACTACATTGTGGAAAAGCTCGGGGTTACGGCTCTCTTTCTCCCTCTCTCGGTCCCATAACCTGGGCTCAGCCTTGAGGGAATGCTGAGTGGCAGAGACTGCCTCTCTGCCGGACTCAGAAGGCTTCTTCCCTTTAGGGCAATGCCGTTTGTGTCTTACTTCGTGGAGGAGGAATGAGGGCGCCCAGAGATATTCTGACATGAAATACCTAACGACAGAGGATCTGGAGGAGCCGGTTTCTCGGTGGAAGGAGCCCAAAAGCCTGCATTGCTAAGGTCTCTTTGAGAGCTGCCAGACACTCTGCCGTCCTAGGCCTAAGAATTGGACATTGTGACGGCATGGCAACACTTGGAATCCTAGGACCCAGTGGAAGCGCACCTCGCAAACTGGATGGAAGAAGCTTCCAAGCACAGTGTTCTTTCATGTCCCAAAGAGAACGCTAGTGTCTGAGGCTGGTAGCCTTGTTGCTAGAGAGAACTGGCATCCCCGTGGGCCTGTTGGCTACTTTCCTCTTTCCGACCCTCTCAGGAAACTCCTCCAGAAAGCCTTTAGGACCCGCTTAGAGAGAACAGCTGCGAAGTGGATGCACAGAACATTAACCTAGCTCCCAGCCCAGGGTCCCAAACATCCATCTTTCTCTGGAGGGTACGTACCCCACCCAGGGATTCAAGCACGGAGTTTGCCTTGTACAACTTACACAGGAAATTGGGAGGAGATGTAGGGCCACTCTACTTGCGATCACACTACGTGGCCCGGAGAAGTTATCACGCAGCAGAACTCAACCCCCTTCCTCTACACGTGTGTACCCCAAAGAAGCGCTGGACAGTGGGTGTTCTCAGGCCAAGAGCAGTCCTTGTTCTGGGCTGCACCTGCTCTGTGGTTCAAAGTTTCTCTGACTCTGCTCCTTCGGAAGCATTTCAGAGCTGACGCTATCCCTGGGCTGCCAAAGCAAAGAGGACAAGAGGCCTCTCACACTGAAGGCATGGGCTTGTTTCCCCTGAAGAAAGTGTAAGTCGCCCCTCCCAGGCCTGAGGCGTGTAAGAAGACACCATTTGCTCTGCGCAAGGAAAATGCAAGTAGGTGTACTCGATTTGGGCTGCCTGGTGAAACAACCTGCGCTCACCAGCACCCTGAGTACCTTTCCTGAACTTTGATTCCTAGCTAGGTCAACTCGGCCTTCGGAGGCTAGATGGGACCAAACGTGTTCAGCTTGTGGGGAAAGCCTTTGACCAATGGCCAATATGCTTGTGCTTGTGCAAGGGTTAGGCAGGCACTTGACAACACAGGGTTTTTACCTTACCATAAGCTGTCCCTTTGGGCTGAAGCAGGCGGCGTGTGTGGATCACAGCCTGGGAAGCAGGGCCTCAGGGGAGTCTGCCAACAGACTGCCCTCCAGTAGAGCCAGCTGAGAAAAGGTGGCAAGGCTGATGGAACCCGCTTACAACGAAATGTTTCTCTTCAGCAGAGGAGATTTTGCTACCACACGTCAGCAGCTCCTCTCCCTCAGAGTGCTGTTCCTGTGTAGACTAGGAAAAGCCACCACGTTCCCCAGCTTAGAAGAGGCTCTTTTCCTAGTTGGTTTCATCCGTGAGAGAGCCAGAAGGGCTGATCTCAACCAGTCGGGCTGCACAGCCTGAGTCCTTGGGGCAGGGCAGTCCTGAGCCAATGTGCCACCTAAGGAATGCAAGCCAAGTTTCCTTGCCACAGGAAAGCACACCGAGGCCTGGTGTTTTCTCTATGAAATTGACGTGGGCTTGAAGGGTGAGGCCTTTACTACATTGTGGAAAAGCTCGGGGTTACGGCTCTCTTTCTCCCTCTCTCGGTCCCATAACCTGGGCTCAGCCTTGAGGGAATGCTGAGTGGCAGAGACTGCCTCTCTGCCGGACTCAGAAGGCTTCTTCCCTTTAGGGCAATGCCGTTTGTGTCTTACTTCGTGGAGGAGGAATGAGGGCGCCCAGAGATATTCTGACATGAAATACCTAACGACAGAGGATCTGGAGGAGCCGGTTTCTCGGTGGAAGGAGCCCAAAAGCCTGCATTGCTAAGGTCTCTTTGAGAGCTGCCAGACACTCTGCCGTCCTAGGCCTAAGAATTGGACATTGTGACGGCATGGCAACACTTGGAATCCTAGGACCCAGTGGAAGCGCACCTCGCAAACTGGATGGAAGAAGCTTCCAAGCACAGTGTTCTTTCATGTCCCAAAGAGAACGCTAGTGTCTGAGGCTGGTAGCCTTGTTGCTAGAGAGAACTGGCATCCCCGTGGGCCTGTTGGCTACTTTCCTCTTTCCGACCCTCTCAGGAAACTCCTCCAGAAAGCCTTTAGGACCCGCTTAGAGAGAACAGCTGCGAAGTGGATGCACAGAACATTAACCTAGCTCCCAGCCCAGGGTCCCAAACATCCATCTTTCTCTGGAGGGTACGTACCCCACCCAGGGATTCAAGCACGGAGTTTGCCTTGTACAACTTACACAGGAAATTGGGAGGAGATGTAGGGCCACTCTACTTGCGATCACACTACGTGGCCCGGAGAAGTTATCACGCAGCAGAACTCAACCCCCTTCCTCTACACGTGTGTACCCCAAAGAAGCGCTGGACAGTGGGTGTTCTCAGGCCAAGAGCAGTCCTTGTTCTGGGCTGCACCTGCTCTGTGGTTCAAAGTTTCTCTGACTCTGCTCCTTCGGAAGCATTTCAGAGCTGACGCTATCCCTGGGCTGCCAAAGCAAAGAGGACAAGAGGCCTCTCACACTGAAGGCATGGGCTTGTTTCCCCTGAAGAAAGTGTAAGTCGCCCCTCCCAGGCCTGAGGCGTGTAAGAAGACACCATTTGCTCTGCGCAAGGAAAATGCAAGTAGGTGTACTCGATTTGGGCTGCCTGGTGAAACAACCTGCGCTCACCAGCACCCTGAGTACCTTTCCTGCACTTTGATTCCTAGCTGGGTGAACTCGGCCTTCGGAGGCTAGATGGGACCAAACGTGTTCAGCTTGTAGGGAAAGCCTTTGACCAATGGCCAATATGCTTGTGCTTGTGCGAGGGTTAGGCAGGCACTTGCCAACACAGGGTCTTTACCTTACCATAAGCTGTCCCTTTGGGCTGAAGCAGGCGGCGTGTGTGGATCACAGCCTGGGAAGCAGGGCCTCAGGGGAGTCTGCCAACAGACTGCCCTCCAGTAGAGCCAGCTGAGAAAAGGTGGCAAGGCTGATGGAACCCGCTTACAACGAAATGTTTCTCTTCAGCAGAGGAGGTTTTGCTGCCACACGTCAGCAGCTCCTCTCCCTCAGAGTGCTGTTCCTAGGTAGACTAGGAAAAGCCACCACGTTCCCCAGCTTAGAAGAGGCTCTTCTCCTAGTTGGTTTCATCCGTGAGAGAGCCAGAAGGGCTGATCTCCACCAGTCGGGCTACACAGCCTGAGTCCTTGGGGTGGGGCAGTCCTGAGCCAATGTGCCACCTAAGGAATGCAAGCCAAGTTTCCTTGCCACAGGAAAGCACACCGAGGCCTGGTGTTTTCTCTATGAAATTGACGTGGGCTTGAAGGGTGAGGCCTTTACTACATTGTGTACGGAGGTACTCGATTTGGGCTGCCTGGTGAAACAACCTGCGCTCACCAGCACCCTGAGTACCTTTCCTGAACTTTGATTCCTAGCTAGGTCAACTCGGCCTTCGGAGGCTAGATGGGACCAAACGTGTTCAGCTTGTGGGGAAAGCCTTTGACCAATGGCCAATATGCTTGTGCTTGTGCGAGGGTTAGGCAGGCACTTGACAACACAGGGTTTTTACCTTACCATAAGCTGTCCCTTTGGGCTGAAGCAGGCGGCGTGTGTGGATCACAGCCTGGGAAGCAGGGCCTCAGGGGAGTCTGCCAACAGACTGCCCTCCAGTAGAGCCAGCTGAGAAAAGGTGGCAAGGCTGATGGAACCCGCTTACAACGAAATGTTTCTCTTCAGCAGAGGAGATTTTGCTACCACACGTCAGCAGCTCCTCTCCCTCAGAGTGCTGTTCCTGTGTAGACTAGGAAAAGCCACCACGTTCCCCAGCTTAGAAGAGGCTCTTTTCCTAGTTGGTTTCATCCGTGAGAGAGCCAGAAGGGCTGATCTCAACCAGTCGGGCTGCACAGCCTGAGTCCTTGGGGCAGGGCAGTCCTGAGCCAATGTGCCACCTAAGGAATGCAAGCCAAGTTTCCTTGCCACAGGAAAGCACACCGAGGCCTGGTGTTTTCTCTATGAAATTGACGTGGGCTTGAAGGGTGAGGCCTTTACTACATTGTGGAAAAGCTCGGGGTTACGGCTCTCTTTCTCCCTCTCTCGGTCCCATAACCTGGGCTCAGCCTTGAGGGAATGCTGAGTGGCAGAGACTGCCTCTCTGCCGGACTCAGAAGGCTTCTTCCCTTTAGGGCAATGCCGTTTGTGTCTTACTTCGTGGAGGAGGAATGAGGGCGCCCAGAGATATTCTGACATGAAATACCTAACGACAGAGGATCTGGAGGAGCCGGTTTCTCGGTGGAAGGAGCCCAAAAGCCTGCATTGCTAAGGTCTCTTTGAGAGCTGCCAGACACTCTGCCGTCCTAGGCCTAAGAATTGGACATTGTGACGGCATGGCAACACTTGGAATCCTAGGACCCAGTGGAAGCGCACCTCGCAAACTGGATGGAAGAAGCTTCCAAGCACAGTGTTCTTTCATGTCCCAAAGAGAACGCTAGTGTCTGAGGCTGGTAGCCTTGTTGCTAGAGAGAACTGGCATCCCCGTGGGCCTGTTGGCTACTTTCCTCTTTCCGACCCTCTCAGGAAACTCCTCCAGAAAGCCTTTAGGACCCGCTTAGAGAGAACAGCTGCGAAGTGGATGCACAGAACATTAACCTAGCTCCCAGCCCAGGGTCCCAAACATCCATCTTTCTCTGGAGGGTACGTACCCCACCCAGGGATTCAAGCACGGAGTTTGCCTTGTACAACTTACACAGGAAATTGGGAGGAGATGTAGGGCCACTCTACTTGCGATCACACTACGTGGCCCGGAGAAGTTATCACGCAGCAGAACTCAACCCCCTTCCTCTACACGTGTGTACCCCAAAGAAGCGCTGGACAGTGGGTGTTCTCAGGCCAAGAGCAGTCCTTGTTCTGGGCTGCACCTGCTCTGTGGTTCAAAGTTTCTCTGACTCTGCTCCTTCGGAAGCATTTCAGAGCTGACGCTATCCCTGGGCTGCCAAAGCAAAGAGGACAAGAGGCCTCTCACACTGAAGGCATGGGCTTGTTTCCCCTGAAGAAAGTGTAAGTCGCCCCTCCCAGGCCTGAGGCGTGTAAGAAGACACCATTTGCTCTGCGCAAGGAAAATGCAAGTAGGTGTACTCGATTTGGGCTGCCTGGTGAAACAACCTGCGCTCACCAGCACCCTGAGTACCTTTCCTGCACTTTGATTCCTAGCTGGGTGAACTCGGCCTTCGGAGGCTAGATGGGACCAAACGTGTTCAGCTTGTAGGGAAAGCCTTTGACCAATGGCCAATATGCTTGTGCTTGTGCGAGGGTTAGGCAGGCACTTGCCAACACAGGGTCTTTACCTTACCATAAGCTGTCCCTTTGGGCTGAAGCAGGCGGCGTGTGTGGATCACAGCCTGGGAAGCAGGGCCTCAGGGGAGTCTGCCAACAGACTGCCCTCCAGTAGAGCCAGCTGAGAAAAGGTGGCAAGGCTGATGGAACCCGCTTACAACGAAATGTTTCTCTTCAGCAGAGGAGGTTTTGCTGCCACACGTCAGCAGCTCCTCTCCCTCAGAGTGCTGTTCCTAGGTAGACTAGGAAAAGCCACCACGTTCCCCAGCTTAGAAGAGGCTCTTCTCCTAGTTGGTTTCATCCGTGAGAGAGCCAGAAGGGCTGATCTCCACCAGTCGGGCTACACAGCCTGAGTCCTTGGGGTGGGGCAGTCCTGAGCCAATGTGCCACCTAAGGAATGCAAGCCAAGTTTCCTTGCCACAGGAAAGCACACCGAGGCCTGGTGTTTTCTCTATGAAATTGACGTGGGCTTGAAGGGTGAGGCCTTTACTACATTGTGTACGGAGGTACTCGATTTGGGCTGCCTGGTGAAACAACCTGCGCTCACCAGCACCCTGAGTACCTTTCCTGAACTTTGATTCCTAGCTAGGTCAACTCGGCCTTCGGAGGCTAGATGGGACCAAACGTGTTCAGCTTGTGGGGAAAGCCTTTGACCAATGGCCAATATGCTTGTGCTTGTGCGAGGGTTAGGCAGGCACTTGACAACACAGGGTTTTTACCTTACCATAAGCTGTCCCTTTGGGCTGAAGCAGGCGGCGTGTGTGGATCACAGCCTGGGAAGCAGGGCCTCAGGGGAGTCTGCCAACAGACTGCCCTCCAGTAGAGCCAGCTGAGAAAAGGTGGCAAGGCTGATGGAACCCGCTTACAACGAAATGTTTCTCTTCAGCAGAGGAGATTTTGCTACCACACGTCAGCAGCTCCTCTCCCTCAGAGTGCTGTTCCTGTGTAGACTAGGAAAAGCCACCACGTTCCCCAGCTTAGAAGAGGCTCTTTTCCTAGTTGGTTTCATCCGTGAGAGAGCCAGAAGGGCTGATCTCAACCAGTCGGGCTGCACAGCCTGAGTCCTTGGGGCAGGGCAGTCCTGAGCCAATGTGCCACCTAAGGAATGCAAGCCAAGTTTCCTTGCCACAGGAAAGCACACCGAGGCCTGGTGTTTTCTCTATGAAATTGACGTGGGCTTGAAGGGTGAGGCCTTTACTACATTGTGGAAAAGCTCGGGGTTACGGCTCTCTTTCTCCCTCTCTCGGTCCCATAACCTGGGCTCAGCCTTGAGGGAATGCTGAGTGGCAGAGACTGCCTCTCTGCCGGACTCAGAAGGCTTCTTCCCTTTAGGGCAATGCCGTTTGTGTCTTACTTCGTGGAGGAGGAATGAGGGCGCCCAGAGATATTCTGACATGAAATACCTAACGACAGAGGATCTGGAGGAGCCGGTTTCTCGGTGGAAGGAGCCCAAAAGCCTGCATTGCTAAGGTCTCTTTGAGAGCTGCCAGACACTCTGCCGTCCTAGGCCTAAGAATTGGACATTGTGACGGCATGGCAACACTTGGAATCCTAGGACCCAGTGGAAGCGCACCTCGCAAACTGGATGGAAGAAGCTTCCAAGCACAGTGTTCTTTCATGTCCCAAAGAGAACGCTAGTGTCTGAGGCTGGTAGCCTTGTTGCTAGAGAGAACTGGCATCCCCGTGGGCCTGTTGGCTACTTTCCTCTTTCCGACCCTCTCAGGAAACTCCTCCAGAAAGCCTTTAGGACCCGCTTAGAGAGAACAGCTGCGAAGTGGATGCACAGAACATTAACCTAGCTCCCAGCCCAGGGTCCCAAACATCCATCTTTCTCTGGAGGGTACGTACCCCACCCAGGGATTCAAGCACGGAGTTTGCCTTGTACAACTTACACAGGAAATTGGGAGGAGATGTAGGGCCACTCTACTTGCGATCACACTACGTGGCCCGGAGAAGTTATCACGCAGCAGAACTCAACCCCCTTCCTCTACACGTGTGTACCCCAAAGAAGCGCTGGACAGTGGGTGTTCTCAGGCCAAGAGCAGTCCTTGTTCTGGGCTGCACCTGCTCTGTGGTTCAAAGTTTCTCTGACTCTGCTCCTTCGGAAGCATTTCAGAGCTGACGCTATCCCTGGGCTGCCAAAGCAAAGAGGACAAGAGGCCTCTCACACTGAAGGCATGGGCTTGTTTCCCCTGAAGAAAGTGTAAGTCGCCCCTCCCAGGCCTGAGGCGTGTAAGAAGACACCATTTGCTCTGCGCAAGGAAAATGCAAGTAGGTGTACTCGATTTGGGCTGCCTGGTGAAACAACCTGCGCTCACCAGCACCCTGAGTACCTTTCCTGCACTTTGATTCCTAGCTGGGTGAACTCGGCCTTCGGAGGCTAGATGGGACCAAACGTGTTCAGCTTGTAGGGAAAGCCTTTGACCAATGGCCAATATGCTTGTGCTTGTGCGAGGGTTAGGCAGGCACTTGCCAACACAGGGTCTTTACCTTACCATAAGCTGTCCCTTTGGGCTGAAGCAGGCGGCGTGTGTGGATCACAGCCTGGGAAGCAGGGCCTCAGGGGAGTCTGCCAACAGACTGCCCTCCAGTAGAGCCAGCTGAGAAAAGGTGGCAAGGCTGATGGAACCCGCTTACAACGAAATGTTTCTCTTCAGCAGAGGAGGTTTTGCTGCCACACGTCAGCAGCTCCTCTCCCTCAGAGTGCTGTTCCTAGGTAGACTAGGAAAAGCCACCACGTTCCCCAGCTTAGAAGAGGCTCTTCTCCTAGTTGGTTTCATCCGTGAGAGAGCCAGAAGGGCTGATCTCCACCAGTCGGGCTACACAGCCTGAGTCCTTGGGGTGGGGCAGTCCTGAGCCAATGTGCCACCTAAGGAATGCAAGCCAAGTTTCCTTGCCACAGGAAAGCACACCGAGGCCTGGTGTTTTCTCTATGAAATTGACGTGGGCTTGAAGGGTGAGGCCTTTACTACATTGTGTACGGAGGTACTCGATTTGGGCTGCCTGGTGAAACAACCTGCGCTCACCAGCACCCTGAGTACCTTTCCTGAACTTTGATTCCTAGCTAGGTCAACTCGGCCTTCGGAGGCTAGATGGGACCAAACGTGTTCAGCTTGTGGGGAAAGCCTTTGACCAATGGCCAATATGCTTGTGCTTGTGCGAGGGTTAGGCAGGCACTTGACAACACAGGGTTTTTACCTTACCATAAGCTGTCCCTTTGGGCTGAAGCAGGCGGCGTGTGTGGATCACAGCCTGGGAAGCAGGGCCTCAGGGGAGTCTGCCAACAGACTGCCCTCCAGTAGAGCCAGCTGAGAAAAGGTGGCAAGGCTGATGGAACCCGCTTACAACGAAATGTTTCTCTTCAGCAGAGGAGATTTTGCTACCACACGTCAGCAGCTCCTCTCCCTCAGAGTGCTGTTCCTGTGTAGACTAGGAAAAGCCACCACGTTCCCCAGCTTAGAAGAGGCTCTTTTCCTAGTTGGTTTCATCCGTGAGAGAGCCAGAAGGGCTGATCTCAACCAGTCGGGCTGCACAGCCTGAGTCCTTGGGGCAGGGCAGTCCTGAGCCAATGTGCCACCTAAGGAATGCAAGCCAAGTTTCCTTGCCACAGGAAAGCACACCGAGGCCTGGTGTTTTCTCTATGAAATTGACGTGGGCTTGAAGGGTGAGGCCTTTACTACATTGTGGAAAAGCTCGGGGTTACGGCTCTCTTTCTCCCTCTCTCGGTCCCATAACCTGGGCTCAGCCTTGAGGGAATGCTGAGTGGCAGAGACTGCCTCTCTGCCGGACTCAGAAGGCTTCTTCCCTTTAGGGCAATGCCGTTTGTGTCTTACTTCGTGGAGGAGGAATGAGGGCGCCCAGAGATATTCTGACATGAAATACCTAACGACAGAGGATCTGGAGGAGCCGGTTTCTCGGTGGAAGGAGCCCAAAAGCCTGCATTGCTAAGGTCTCTTTGAGAGCTGCCAGACACTCTGCCGTCCTAGGCCTAAGAATTGGACATTGTGACGGCATGGCAACACTTGGAATCCTAGGACCCAGTGGAAGCGCACCTCGCAAACTGGATGGAAGAAGCTTCCAAGCACAGTGTTCTTTCATGTCCCAAAGAGAACGCTAGTGTCTGAGGCTGGTAGCCTTGTTGCTAGAGAGAACTGGCATCCCCGTGGGCCTGTTGGCTACTTTCCTCTTTCCGACCCTCTCAGGAAACTCCTCCAGAAAGCCTTTAGGACCCGCTTAGAGAGAACAGCTGCGAAGTGGATGCACAGAACATTAACCTAGCTCCCAGCCCAGGGTCCCAAACATCCATCTTTCTCTGGAGGGTACGTACCCCACCCAGGGATTCAAGCACGGAGTTTGCCTTGTACAACTTACACAGGAAATTGGGAGGAGATGTAGGGCCACTCTACTTGCGATCACACTACGTGGCCCGGAGAAGTTATCACGCAGCAGAACTCAACCCCCTTCCTCTACACGTGTGTACCCCAAAGAAGCGCTGGACAGTGGGTGTTCTCAGGCCAAGAGCAGTCCTTGTTCTGGGCTGCACCTGCTCTGTGGTTCAAAGTTTCTCTGACTCTGCTCCTTCGGAAGCATTTCAGAGCTGACGCTATCCCTGGGCTGCCAAAGCAAAGAGGACAAGAGGCCTCTCACACTGAAGGCATGGGCTTGTTTCCCCTGAAGAAAGTGTAAGTCGCCCCTCCCAGGCCTGAGGCGTGTAAGAAGACACCATTTGCTCTGCGCAAGGAAAATGCAAGTAGGTGTACTCGATTTGGGCTGCCTGGTGAAACAACCTGCGCTCACCAGCACCCTGAGTACCTTTCCTGCACTTTGATTCCTAGCTGGGTGAACTCGGCCTTCGGAGGCTAGATGGGACCAAACGTGTTCAGCTTGTAGGGAAAGCCTTTGACCAATGGCCAATATGCTTGTGCTTGTGCGAGGGTTAGGCAGGCACTTGCCAACACAGGGTCTTTACCTTACCATAAGCTGTCCCTTTGGGCTGAAGCAGGCGGCGTGTGTGGATCACAGCCTGGGAAGCAGGGCCTCAGGGGAGTCTGCCAACAGACTGCCCTCCAGTAGAGCCAGCTGAGAAAAGGTGGCAAGGCTGATGGAACCCGCTTACAACGAAATGTTTCTCTTCAGCAGAGGAGGTTTTGCTGCCACACGTCAGCAGCTCCTCTCCCTCAGAGTGCTGTTCCTAGGTAGACTAGGAAAAGCCACCACGTTCCCCAGCTTAGAAGAGGCTCTTCTCCTAGTTGGTTTCATCCGTGAGAGAGCCAGAAGGGCTGATCTCCACCAGTCGGGCTACACAGCCTGAGTCCTTGGGGTGGGGCAGTCCTGAGCCAATGTGCCACCTAAGGAATGCAAGCCAAGTTTCCTTGCCACAGGAAAGCACACCGAGGCCTGGTGTTTTCTCTATGAAATTGACGTGGGCTTGAAGGGTGAGGCCTTTACTACATTGTGTACGGAGGTACTCGATTTGGGCTGCCTGGTGAAACAACCTGCGCTCACCAGCACCCTGAGTACCTTTCCTGAACTTTGATTCCTAGCTAGGTCAACTCGGCCTTCGGAGGCTAGATGGGACCAAACGTGTTCAGCTTGTGGGGAAAGCCTTTGACCAATGGCCAATATGCTTGTGCTTGTGCGAGGGTTAGGCAGGCACTTGACAACACAGGGTTTTTACCTTACCATAAGCTGTCCCTTTGGGCTGAAGCAGGCGGCGTGTGTGGATCACAGCCTGGGAAGCAGGGCCTCAGGGGAGTCTGCCAACAGACTGCCCTCCAGTAGAGCCAGCTGAGAAAAGGTGGCAAGGCTGATGGAACCCGCTTACAACGAAATGTTTCTCTTCAGCAGAGGAGATTTTGCTACCACACGTCAGCAGCTCCTCTCCCTCAGAGTGCTGTTCCTGTGTAGACTAGGAAAAGCCACCACGTTCCCCAGCTTAGAAGAGGCTCTTTTCCTAGTTGGTTTCATCCGTGAGAGAGCCAGAAGGGCTGATCTCAACCAGTCGGGCTGCACAGCCTGAGTCCTTGGGGCAGGGCAGTCCTGAGCCAATGTGCCACCTAAGGAATGCAAGCCAAGTTTCCTTGCCACAGGAAAGCACACCGAGGCCTGGTGTTTTCTCTATGAAATTGACGTGGGCTTGAAGGGTGAGGCCTTTACTACATTGTGGAAAAGCTCGGGGTTACGGCTCTCTTTCTCCCTCTCTCGGTCCCATAACCTGGGCTCAGCCTTGAGGGAATGCTGAGTGGCAGAGACTGCCTCTCTGCCGGACTCAGAAGGCTTCTTCCCTTTAGGGCAATGCCGTTTGTGTCTTACTTCGTGGAGGAGGAATGAGGGCGCCCAGAGATATTCTGACATGAAATACCTAACGACAGAGGATCTGGAGGAGCCGGTTTCTCGGTGGAAGGAGCCCAAAAGCCTGCATTGCTAAGGTCTCTTTGAGAGCTGCCAGACACTCTGCCGTCCTAGGCCTAAGAATTGGACATTGTGACGGCATGGCAACACTTGGAATCCTAGGACCCAGTGGAAGCGCACCTCGCAAACTGGATGGAAGAAGCTTCCAAGCACAGTGTTCTTTCATGTCCCAAAGAGAACGCTAGTGTCTGAGGCTGGTAGCCTTGTTGCTAGAGAGAACTGGCATCCCCGTGGGCCTGTTGGCTACTTTCCTCTTTCCGACCCTCTCAGGAAACTCCTCCAGAAAGCCTTTAGGACCCGCTTAGAGAGAACAGCTGCGAAGTGGATGCACAGAACATTAACCTAGCTCCCAGCCCAGGGTCCCAAACATCCATCTTTCTCTGGAGGGTACGTACCCCACCCAGGGATTCAAGCACGGAGTTTGCCTTGTACAACTTACACAGGAAATTGGGAGGAGATGTAGGGCCACTCTACTTGCGATCACACTACGTGGCCCGGAGAAGTTATCACGCAGCAGAACTCAACCCCCTTCCTCTACACGTGTGTACCCCAAAGAAGCGCTGGACAGTGGGTGTTCTCAGGCCAAGAGCAGTCCTTGTTCTGGGCTGCACCTGCTCTGTGGTTCAAAGTTTCTCTGACTCTGCTCCTTCGGAAGCATTTCAGAGCTGACGCTATCCCTGGGCTGCCAAAGCAAAGAGGACAAGAGGCCTCTCACACTGAAGGCATGGGCTTGTTTCCCCTGAAGAAAGTGTAAGTCGCCCCTCCCAGGCCTGAGGCGTGTAAGAAGACACCATTTGCTCTGCGCAAGGAAAATGCAAGTAGGTGTACTCGATTTGGGCTGCCTGGTGAAACAACCTGCGCTCACCAGCACCCTGAGTACCTTTCCTGCACTTTGATTCCTAGCTGGGTGAACTCGGCCTTCGGAGGCTAGATGGGACCAAACGTGTTCAGCTTGTAGGGAAAGCCTTTGACCAATGGCCAATATGCTTGTGCTTGTGCGAGGGTTAGGCAGGCACTTGCCAACACAGGGTCTTTACCTTACCATAAGCTGTCCCTTTGGGCTGAAGCAGGCGGCGTGTGTGGATCACAGCCTGGGAAGCAGGACCTCAGGGGAGTCTGCCAACAGACTGCCCTCCAGTAGAGCCAGCTGAGAAAAGGTGGCAAGGCTGATGGAACCCGCTTACAACGAAATGTTTCTCTTCAGCAGAGGAGGTTTTGCTGCCACACGTCAGCAGCTCCTCTCCCTCAGAGTGCTGTTCCTAGGTAGACTAGGAAAAGCCACCACGTTCCCCAGCTTAGAAGAGGCTCTTCTCCTAGTTGGTTTCATCCGTGAGAGAGCCAGAAGGGCTGATCTCCACCAGTCGGGCTACACAGCCTGAGTCCTTGGGGTGGGGCAGTCCTGAGCCAATGTGCCACCTAAGGAATGCAAGCCAAGTTTCCTTGCCACAGGAAAGCACACCGAGGCCTGGTGTTTTCTCTATGAAATTGACGTGGGCTTGAAGGGTGAGGCCTTTACTACATTGTGTACGGAGGTACTCGATTTGGGCTGCCTGGTGAAACAACCTGCGCTCACCAGCACCCTGAGTACCTTTCCTGAACTTTGATTCCTAGCTAGGTCAACTCGGCCTTCGGAGGCTAGATGGGACCAAACGTGTTCAGCTTGTGGGGAAAGCCTTTGACCAATGGCCAATATGCTTGTGCTTGTGCGAGGGTTAGGCAGGCACTTGACAACACAGGGTTTTTACCTTACCATAAGCTGTCCCTTTGGGCTGAAGCAGGCGGCGTGTGTGGATCACAGCCTGGGAAGCAGGGCCTCAGGGGAGTCTGCCAACAGACTGCCCTCCAGTAGAGCCAGCTGAGAAAAGGTGGCAAGGCTGATGGAACCCGCTTACAACGAAATGTTTCTCTTCAGCAGAGGAGATTTTGCTACCACACGTCAGCAGCTCCTCTCCCTCAGAGTGCTGTTCCTGTGTAGACTAGGAAAAGCCACCACGTTCCCCAGCTTAGAAGAGGCTCTTTTCCTAGTTGGTTTCATCCGTGAGAGAGCCAGAAGGGCTGATCTCAACCAGTCGGGCTGCACAGCCTGAGTCCTTGGGGCAGGGCAGTCCTGAGCCAATGTGCCACCTAAGGAATGCAAGCCAAGTTTCCTTGCCACAGGAAAGCACACCGAGGCCTGGTGTTTTCTCTATGAAATTGACGTGGGCTTGAAGGGTGAGGCCTTTACTACATTGTGGAAAAGCTCGGGGTTACGGCTCTCTTTCTCCCTCTCTCGGTCCCATAACCTGGGCTCAGCCTTGAGGGAATGCTGAGTGGCAGAGACTGCCTCTCTGCCGGACTCAGAAGGCTTCTTCCCTTTAGGGCAATGCCGTTTGTGTCTTACTTCGTGGAGGAGGAATGAGGGCGCCCAGAGATATTCTGACATGAAATACCTAACGACAGAGGATCTGGAGGAGCCGGTTTCTCGGTGGAAGGAGCCCAAAAGCCTGCATTGCTAAGGTCTCTTTGAGAGCTGCCAGACACTCTGCCGTCCTAGGCCTAAGAATTGGACATTGTGACGGCATGGCAACACTTGGAATCCTAGGACCCAGTGGAAGCGCACCTCGCAAACTGGATGGAAGAAGCTTCCAAGCACAGTGTTCTTTCATGTCCCAAAGAGAACGCTAGTGTCTGAGGCTGGTAGCCTTGTTGCTAGAGAGAACTGGCATCCCCGTGGGCCTGTTGGCTACTTTCCTCTTTCCGACCCTCTCAGGAAACTCCTCCAGAAAGCCTTTAGGACCCGCTTAGAGAGAACAGCTGCGAAGTGGATGCACAGAACATTAACCTAGCTCCCAGCCCAGGGTCCCAAACATCCATCTTTCTCTGGAGGGTACGTACCCCACCCAGGGATTCAAGCACGGAGTTTGCCTTGTACAACTTACACAGGAAATTGGGAGGAGATGTAGGGCCACTCTACTTGCGATCACACTACGTGGCCCGGAGAAGTTATCACGCAGCAGAACTCAACCCCCTTCCTCTACACGTGTGTACCCCAAAGAAGCGCTGGACAGTGGGTGTTCTCAGGCCAAGAGCAGTCCTTGTTCTGGGCTGCACCTGCTCTGTGGTTCAAAGTTTCTCTGACTCTGCTCCTTCGGAAGCATTTCAGAGCTGACGCTATCCCTGGGCTGCCAAAGCAAAGAGGACAAGAGGCCTCTCACACTGAAGGCATGGGCTTGTTTCCCCTGAAGAAAGTGTAAGTCGCCCCTCCCAGGCCTGAGGCGTGTAAGAAGACACCATTTGCTCTGCGCAAGGAAAATGCAAGTAGGTGTACTCGATTTGGGCTGCCTGGTGAAACAACCTGCGCTCACCAGCACCCTGAGTACCTTTCCTGCACTTTGATTCCTAGCTGGGTGAACTCGGCCTTCGGAGGCTAGATGGGACCAAACGTGTTCAGCTTGTAGGGAAAGCCTTTGACCAATGGCCAATATGCTTGTGCTTGTGCGAGGGTTAGGCAGGCACTTGCCAACACAGGGTCTTTACCTTACCATAAGCTGTCCCTTTGGGCTGAAGCAGGCGGCGTGTGTGGATCACAGCCTGGGAAGCAGGGCCTCAGGGGAGTCTGCCAACAGACTGCCCTCCAGTAGAGCCAGCTGAGAAAAGGTGGCAAGGCTGATGGAACCCGCTTACAACGAAATGTTTCTCTTCAGCAGAGGAGGTTTTGCTGCCACACGTCAGCAGCTCCTCTCCCTCAGAGTGCTGTTCCTAGGTAGACTAGGAAAAGCCACCACGTTCCCCAGCTTAGAAGAGGCTCTTCTCCTAGTTGGTTTCATCCGTGAGAGAGCCAGAAGGGCTGATCTCCACCAGTCGGGCTACACAGCCTGAGTCCTTGGGGTGGGGCAGTCCTGAGCCAATGTGCCACCTAAGGAATGCAAGCCAAGTTTCCTTGCCACAGGAAAGCACACCGAGGCCTGGTGTTTTCTCTATGAAATTGACGTGGGCTTGAAGGGTGAGGCCTTTACTACATTGTGTACGGAGGTACTCGATTTGGGCTGCCTGGTGAAACAACCTGCGCTCACCAGCACCCTGAGTACCTTTCCTGAACTTTGATTCCTAGCTAGGTCAACTCGGCCTTCGGAGGCTAGATGGGACCAAACGTGTTCAGCTTGTGGGGAAAGCCTTTGACCAATGGCCAATATGCTTGTGCTTGTGCGAGGGTTAGGCAGGCACTTGACAACACAGGGTTTTTACCTTACCATAAGCTGTCCCTTTGGGCTGAAGCAGGCGGCGTGTGTGGATCACAGCCTGGGAAGCAGGGCCTCAGGGGAGTCTGCCAACAGACTGCCCTCCAGTAGAGCCAGCTGAGAAAAGGTGGCAAGGCTGATGGAACCCGCTTACAACGAAATGTTTCTCTTCAGCAGAGGAGATTTTGCTACCACACGTCAGCAGCTCCTCTCCCTCAGAGTGCTGTTCCTGTGTAGACTAGGAAAAGCCACCACGTTCCCCAGCTTAGAAGAGGCTCTTTTCCTAGTTGGTTTCATCCGTGAGAGAGCCAGAAGGGCTGATCTCAACCAGTCGGGCTGCACAGCCTGAGTCCTTGGGGCAGGGCAGTCCTGAGCCAATGTGCCACCTAAGGAATGCAAGCCAAGTTTCCTTGCCACAGGAAAGCACACCGAGGCCTGGTGTTTTCTCTATGAAATTGACGTGGGCTTGAAGGGTGAGGCCTTTACTACATTGTGGAAAAGCTCGGGGTTACGGCTCTCTTTCTCCCTCTCTCGGTCCCATAACCTGGGCTCAGCCTTGAGGGAATGCTGAGTGGCAGAGACTGCCTCTCTGCCGGACTCAGAAGGCTTCTTCCCTTTAGGGCAATGCCGTTTGTGTCTTACTTCGTGGAGGAGGAATGAGGGCGCCCAGAGATATTCTGACATGAAATACCTAACGACAGAGGATCTGGAGGAGCCGGTTTCTCGGTGGAAGGAGCCCAAAAGCCTGCATTGCTAAGGTCTCTTTGAGAGCTGCCAGACACTCTGCCGTCCTAGGCCTAAGAATTGGACATTGTGACGGCATGGCAACACTTGGAATCCTAGGACCCAGTGGAAGCGCACCTCGCAAACTGGATGGAAGAAGCTTCCAAGCACAGTGTTCTTTCATGTCCCAAAGAGAACGCTAGTGTCTGAGGCTGGTAGCCTTGTTGCTAGAGAGAACTGGCATCCCCGTGGGCCTGTTGGCTACTTTCCTCTTTCCGACCCTCTCAGGAAACTCCTCCAGAAAGCCTTTAGGACCCGCTTAGAGAGAACAGCTGCGAAGTGGATGCACAGAACATTAACCTAGCTCCCAGCCCAGGGTCCCAAACATCCATCTTTCTCTGGAGGGTACGTACCCCACCCAGGGATTCAAGCACGGAGTTTGCCTTGTACAACTTACACAGGAAATTGGGAGGAGATGTAGGGCCACTCTACTTGCGATCACACTACGTGGCCCGGAGAAGTTATCACGCAGCAGAACTCAACCCCCTTCCTCTACACGTGTGTACCCCAAAGAAGCGCTGGACAGTGGGTGTTCTCAGGCCAAGAGCAGTCCTTGTTCTGGGCTGCACCTGCTCTGTGGTTCAAAGTTTCTCTGACTCTGCTCCTTCGGAAGCATTTCAGAGCTGACGCTATCCCTGGGCTGCCAAAGCAAAGAGGACAAGAGGCCTCTCACACTGAAGGCATGGGCTTGTTTCCCCTGAAGAAAGTGTAAGTCGCCCCTCCCAGGCCTGAGGCGTGTAAGAAGACACCATTTGCTCTGCGCAAGGAAAATGCAAGTAGGTGTACTCGATTTGGGCTGCCTGGTGAAACAACCTGCGCTCACCAGCACCCTGAGTACCTTTCCTGCACTTTGATTCCTAGCTGGGTGAACTCGGCCTTCGGAGGCTAGATGGGACCAAACGTGTTCAGCTTGTAGGGAAAGCCTTTGACCAATGGCCAATATGCTTGTGCTTGTGCGAGGGTTAGGCAGGCACTTGCCAACACAGGGTCTTTACCTTACCATAAGCTGTCCCTTTGGGCTGAAGCAGGCGGCGTGTGTGGATCACAGCCTGGGAAGCAGGGCCTCAGGGGAGTCTGCCAACAGACTGCCCTCCAGTAGAGCCAGCTGAGAAAAGGTGGCAAGGCTGATGGAACCCGCTTACAACGAAATGTTTCTCTTCAGCAGAGGAGGTTTTGCTGCCACACGTCAGCAGCTCCTCTCCCTCAGAGTGCTGTTCCTAGGTAGACTAGGAAAAGCCACCACGTTCCCCAGCTTAGAAGAGGCTCTTCTCCTAGTTGGTTTCATCCGTGAGAGAGCCAGAAGGGCTGATCTCCACCAGTCGGGCTACACAGCCTGAGTCCTTGGGGTGGGGCAGTCCTGAGCCAATGTGCCACCTAAGGAATGCAAGCCAAGTTTCCTTGCCACAGGAAAGCACACCGAGGCCTGGTGTTTTCTCTATGAAATTGACGTGGGCTTGAAGGGTGAGGCCTTTACTACATTGTGTACGGAGGTACTCGATTTGGGCTGCCTGGTGAAACAACCTGCGCTCACCAGCACCCTGAGTACCTTTCCTGAACTTTGATTCCTAGCTAGGTCAACTCGGCCTTCGGAGGCTAGATGGGACCAAACGTGTTCAGCTTGTGGGGAAAGCCTTTGACCAATGGCCAATATGCTTGTGCTTGTGCGAGGGTTAGGCAGGCACTTGACAACACAGGGTTTTGACCTTACCATAAGCTGTCCCTTTGGGCTGAAGCAGGCGGCGTGTGTGGATCACAGCCTGGGAAGCAGGGCCTCAGGGGAGTCTGCCAACAGACTGCCCTCCAGTAGAGCCAGCTGAGAAAAGGTGGCAAGGCTGATGGAACCCGCTTACAACGAAATGTTTCTCTTCAGCAGAGGAGATTTTGCTACCACACGTCAGCAGCTCCTCTCCCTCAGAGTGCTGTTCCTGTGTAGACTAGGAAAAGCCACCACGTTCCCCAGCTTAGAAGAGGCTCTTTTCCTAGTTGGTTTCATCCGTGAGAGAGCCAGAAGGGCTGATCTCAACCAGTCGGGCTGCACAGCCTGAGTCCTTGGGGCAGGGCAGTCCTGAGCCAATGTGCCACCTAAGGAATGCAAGCCAAGTTTCCTTGCCACAGGAAAGCACACCGAGGCCTGGTGTTTTCTCTATGAAATTGACGTGGGCTTGAAGGGTGAGGCCTTTACTACATTGTGGAAAAGCTCGGGGTTACGGCTCTCTTTCTCCCTCTCTCGGTCCCATAACCTGGGCTCAGCCTTGAGGGAATGCTGAGTGGCAGAGACTGCCTCTCTGCCGGACTCAGAAGGCTTCTTCCCTTTAGGGCAATGCCGTTTGTGTCTTACTTCGTGGAGGAGGAATGAGGGCGCCCAGAGATATTCTGACATGAAATACCTAACGACAGAGGATCTGGAGGAGCCGGTTTCTCGGTGGAAGGAGCCCAAAAGCCTGCATTGCTAAGGTCTCTTTGAGAGCTGCCAGACACTCTGCTGTCCTAGGCCTAAGAATTGGACATTGTGACGGCATGGCAACACTTGGAATCCTAGGACCCAGTGGAAGCGCACCTCGCAAACTGGATGGAAGAAGCTTCCAAGCACAGTGTTCTTTCATGTCCCAAAGAGAACGCTAGTGTCTGAGGCTGGTAGCCTTGTTGCTAGAGAGAACTGGCATCCCCGTGGGCCTGTTGGCTACTTTCCTCTTTCCGACCCTCTCAGGAAACTCCTCCAGAAAGCCTTTAGGACCCGCTTAGAGAGAACAGCTGCGAAGTGGATGCACAGAACATTAACCTAGCTCCCAGCCCAGGGTCCCAAACATCCATCTTTCTCTGGAGGGTACGTACCCCACCCAGGGATTCAAGCACGGAGTTTGCCTTGTACAACTTACACAGGAAATTGGGAGGAGATGTAGGGCCACTCTACTTGCGATCACACTACGTGGCCCGGAGAAGTTATCACGCAGCAGAATTCAACCCCCTTCCTCTACACGTGTGTACCCCAAAGAAGCGCTGGACAGTGGGTGTTCTCAGGCCAAGAGCAGTCCTTGTTCTGGGCTGCACCTGCTCTGTGGTTCAAAGTTTCTCTGACTCTGCTCCTTCGGAAGCATTTCAGAGCTGACGCTATCCCTGGGCTGCCAAAGCAAAGAGGACAAGAGGCCTCTCACACTGAAGGCATGGGCTTGTTTCCCCTGAAGAAAGTGTAAGTCGCCCCTCCCAGGCCTGAGGCGTGTAAGAAGACACCATTTGCTCTGCGCAAGGAAAATGCAAGTAGGTGTACTCGATTTGGGCTGCCTGGTGAAACAACCTGCGCTCACCAGCACCCTGAGTACCTTTCCTGCACTTTGATTCCTAGCTGGGTGAACTCGGCCTTCGGAGGCTAGATGGGACCAAACGTGTTCAGCTTGTAGGGAAAGCCTTTGACCAATGGCCAATATGCTTGTGCTTGTGCGAGGGTTAGGCAGGCACTTGCCAACACAGGGTCTTTACCTTACCATAAGCTGTCCCTTTGGGCTGAAGCAGGCGGCGTGTGTGGATCACAGCCTGGGAAGCAGGGCCTCAGGGGAGTCTGCCAACAGACTGCCCTCCAGTAGAGCCAGCTGAGAAAAGGTGGCAAGGCTGATGGAACCCGCTTACAACGAAATGTTTCTCTTCAGCAGAGGAGGTTTTGCTGCCACACGTCAGCAGCTCCTCTCCCTCAGAGTGCTGTTCCTAGGTAGACTAGGAAAAGCCACCACGTTCCCCAGCTTAGAAGAGGCTCTTCTCCTAGTTGGTTTCATCCGTGAGAGAGCCAGAAGGGCTGATCTCCACCAGTCGGGCTACACAGCCTGAGTCCTTGGGGTGGGGCAGTCCTGAGCCAATGTGCCACCTAAGGAATGCAAGCCAAGTTTCCTTGCCACAGGAAAGCACACCGAGGCCTGGTGTTTTCTCTATGAAATTGACGTGGGCTTGAAGGGTGAGGCCTTTACTACATTGTGTACGGAGGTACTCGATTTGGGCTGCCTGGTGAAACAACCTGCGCTCACCAGCACCCTGAGTACCTTTCCTGAACTTTGATTCCTAGCTAGGTCAACTCGGCCTTCGGAGGCTAGATGGGACCAAACGTGTTCAGCTTGTGGGGAAAGCCTTTGACCAATGGCCAATATGCTTGTGCTTGTGCGAGGGTTAGGCAGGCACTTGACAACACAGGGTTTTTACCTTACCATAAGCTGTCCCTTTGGGCTGAAGCAGGCGGCGTGTGTGGATCACAGCCTGGGAAGCAGGGCCTCAGGGGAGTCTGCCAACAGACTGCCCTCCAGTAGAGCCAGCTGAGAAAAGGTGGCAAGGCTGATGGAACCCGCTTACAACGAAATGTTTCTCTTCAGCAGAGGAGGTTTTGCTGCCACACGTCAGCAGCTCCTCTCCCTCAGAGTGCTGTTCCTGTGTAGACTAGGAAAAGCCACCACGTTCCCCAGCTTAGAAGAGGCTCTTTTCCTAGTTGGTTTCATCCGTGAGAGAGCCAGAAGGGCTGATCTCAACCAGTCGGGCTGCACAGCCTGAGTCCTTGGGGCAGGGCAGTCCTGAGCCAATGTGCCACCTAAGGAATGCAAGCCAAGTTTCCTTGCCACAGGAAAGCACACCGAGGCCTGGTGTTTTCTCTATGAAATTGACGTGGGCTTGAAGGGTGAGGCCTTTACTACATTGTGGAAAAGCTCGGGGTTACGGCTCTCTTTCTCCCTCTCTCGGTCCCATAACCTGGGCTCAGCCTTGAGGGAATGCTGAGTGGCAGAGACTGCCTCTCTGCCGGACTCAGAAGGCTTCTTCCCTTTAGGGCAATGCCGTTTGTGTCTTACTTCGTGGAGGAGGAATGAGGGCGCCCAGAGATATTCTGACATGAAATACCTAACGACAGAGGATCTGGAGGAGCCGGTTTCTCGGTGGAAGGAGCCCAAAAGCCTGCATTGCTAAGGTCTCTTTGAGAGCTGCCAGACACTCTGCCGTCCTAGGCCTAAGAATTGGACATTGTGACGGCATGGCAACACTTGGAATCCTAGGACCCAGTGGAAGCGCACCTCGCAAACTGGATGGAAGAAGCTTCCAAGCACAGTGTTCTTTCATGTCCCAAAGAGAACGCTAGTGTCTGAGGCTGGTAGCCTTGTTGCTAGAGAGAACTGGCATCCCCGTGGGCCTGTTGGCTACTTTCCTCTTTCCGACCCTCTCAGGAAACTCCTCCAGAAAGCCTTTAGGACCCGCTTAGAGAGAACAGCTGCGAAGTGGATGCACAGAACATTAACCTAGCTCCCAGCCCAGGGTCCCAAACATCCATCTTTCTCTGGAGGGTACGTACCCCACCCAGGGATTCAAGCACGGAGTTTGCCTTGTACAACTTACACAGGAAATTGGGAGGAGATGTAGGGCCACTCTACTTGCGATCACACTACGTGGCCCGGAGAAGTTATCACGCAGCAGAATTCAACCCCCTTCCTCTACACGTGTGTACCCCAAAGAAGCGCTGGACAGTGGGTGTTCTCAGGCCAAGAGCAGTCCTTGTTCTGGGCTGCACCTGCTCTGTGGTTCAAAGTTTCTCTGACTCTGCTCCTTCGGAAGCATTTCAGAGCTGACGCTATCCCTGGGCTGCCAAAGCAAAGAGGACAAGAGGCCTCTCACACTGAAGGCATGGGCTTGTTTCCCCTGAAGAAAGTGTAAGTCGCCCCTCCCAGGCCTGAGGCGTGTAAGAAGACACCATTTGCTCTGCGCAAGGAAAATGCAAGTAGGTGTACTCGATTTGGGCTGCCTGGTGAAACAACCTGCGCTCACCAGCACCCTGAGTACCTTTCCTGCACTTTGATTCCTAGCTGGGTGAACTCGGCCTTCGGAGGCTAGATGGGACCAAACGTGTTCAGCTTGTAGGGAAAGCCTTTGACCAATGGCCAATATGCTTGTGCTTGTGCGAGGGTTAGGCAGGCACTTGCCAACACAGGGTCTTTACCTTACCATAAGCTGTCCCTTTGGGCTGAAGCAGGCGGCGTGTGTGGATCACAGCCTGGGAAGCAGGGCCTCAGGGGAGTCTGCCAACAGACTGCCCTCCAGTAGAGCCAGCTGAGAAAAGGTGGCAAGGCTGATGGAACCCGCTTACAACGAAATGTTTCTCTTCAGCAGAGGAGGTTTTGCTGCCACACGTCAGCAGCTCCTCTCCCTCAGAGTGCTGTTCCTAGGTAGACTAGGAAAAGCCACCACGTTCCCCAGCTTAGAAGAGGCTCTTCTCCTAGTTGGTTTCATCCGTGAGAGAGCCAGAAGGGCTGATCTCCACCAGTCGGGCTACACAGCCTGAGTCCTTGGGGTGGGGCAGTCCTGAGCCAATGTGCCACCTAAGGAATGCAAGCCAAGTTTCCTTGCCACAGGAAAGCACACCGAGGCCTGGTGTTTTCTCTATGAAATTGACGTGGGCTTGAAGGGTGAGGCCTTTACTACATTGTGTACGGAGGTACTCGATTTGGGCTGCCTGGTGAAACAACCTGCGCTCACCAGCACCCTGAGTACCTTTCCTGAACTTTGATTCCTAGCTAGGTCAACTCGGCCTTCGGAGGCTAGATGGGACCAAACGTGTTCAGCTTGTGGGGAAAGCCTTTGACCAATGGCCAATATGCTTGTGCTTGTGCGAGGGTTAGGCAGGCACTTGACAACACAGGGTTTTGACCTTACCATAAGCTGTCCCTTTGGGCTGAAGCAGGCGGCGTGTGTGGATCACAGCCTGGGAAGCAGGGCCTCAGGGGAGTCTGCCAACAGACTGCCCTCCAGTAGAGCCAGCTGAGAAAAGGTGGCAAGGCTGATGGAACCCGCTTACAACGAAATGTTTCTCTTCAGCAGAGGAGATTTTGCTACCACACGTCAGCAGCTCCTCTCCCTCAGAGTGCTGTTCCTGTGTAGACTAGGAAAAGCCACCACGTTCCCCAGCTTAGAAGAGGCTCTTTTCCTAGTTGGTTTCATCCGTGAGAGAGCCAGAAGGGCTGATCTCAACCAGTCGGGCTGCACAGCCTGAGTCCTTGGGGCAGGGCAGTCCTGAGCCAATGTGCCACCTAAGGAATGCAAGCCAAGTTTCCTTGCCACAGGAAAGCACACCGAGGCCTGGTGTTTTCTCTATGAAATTGACGTGGGCTTGAAGGGTGAGGCCTTTACTACATTGTGGAAAAGCTCGGGGTTACGGCTCTCTTTCTCCCTCTCTCGGTCCCATAACCTGGGCTCAGCCTTGAGGGAATGCTGAGTGGCAGAGACTGCCTCTCTGCCGGACTCAGAAGGCTTCTTCCCTTTAGGGCAATGCCGTTTGTGTCTTACTTCGTGGAGGAGGAATGAGGGCGCCCAGAGATATTCTGACATGAAATACCTAACGACAGAGGATCTGGAGGAGCCGGTTTCTCGGTGGAAGGAGCCCAAAAGCCTGCATTGCTAAGGTCTCTTTGAGAGCTGCCAGACACTCTGCCGTCCTAGGCCTAAGAATTGGACATTGTGACGGCATGGCAACACTTGGAATCCTAGGACCCAGTGGAAGCGCACCTCGCAAACTGGATGGAAGAAGCTTCCAAGCACAGTGTTCTTTCATGTCCCAAAGAGAACGCTAGTGTCTGAGGCTGGTAGCCTTGTTGCTAGAGAGAACTGGCATCCCCGTGGGCCTGTTGGCTACTTTCCTCTTTCCGACCCTCTCAGGAAACTCCTCCAGAAAGCCTTTAGGACCCGCTTAGAGAGAACAGCTGCGAAGTGGATGCACAGAACATTAACCTAGCTCCCAGCCCAGGGTCCCAAACATCCATCTTTCTCTGGAGGGTACGTACCCCACCCAGGGATTCAAGCACGGAGTTTGCCTTGTACAACTTACACAGGAAATTGGGAGGAGATGTAGGGCCACTCTACTTGCGATCACACTACGTGGCCCGGAGAAGTTATCACGCAGCAGAACTCAACCCCCTTCCTCTACACGTGTGTACCCCAAAGAAGCGCTGGACAGTGGGTGTTCTCAGGCCAAGAGCAGTCCTTGTTCTGGGCTGCACCTGCTCTGTGGTTCAAAGTTTCTCTGACTCTGCTCCTTCGGAAGCATTTCAGAGCTGACGCTATCCCTGGGCTGCCAAAGCAAAGAGGACAAGAGGCCTCTCACACTGAAGGCATGGGCTTGTTTCCCCTGAAGAAAGTGTAAGTCGCCCCTCCCAGGCCTGAGGCGTGTAAGAAGACACCATTTGCTCTGCGCAAGGAAAATGCAAGTAGGTGTACTCGATTTGGGCTGCCTGGTGAAACAACCTGCGCTCACCAGCACCCTGAGTACCTTTCCTGCACTTTGATTCCTAGCTGGGTGAACTCGGCCTTCGGAGGCTAGATGGGACCAAACGTGTTCAGCTTGTAGGGAAAGCCTTTGACCAATGGCCAATATGCTTGTGCTTGTGCGAGGGTTAGGCAGGCACTTGCCAACACAGGGTCTTTACCTTACCATAAGCTGTCCCTTTGGGCTGAAGCAGGCGGCGTGTGTGGATCACAGCCTGGGAAGCAGGGCCTCAGGGGAGTCTGCCAACAGACTGCCCTCCAGTAGAGCCAGCTGAGAAAAGGTGGCAAGGCTGATGGAACCCGCTTACAACGAAATGTTTCTCTTCAGCAGAGGAGGTTTTGCTGCCACACGTCAGCAGCTCCTCTCCCTCAGAGTGCTGTTCCTAGGTAGACTAGGAAAAGCCACCACGTTCCCCAGCTTAGAAGAGGCTCTTCTCCTAGTTGGTTTCATCCGTGAGAGAGCCAGAAGGGCTGATCTCCACCAGTCGGGCTACACAGCCTGAGTCCTTGGGGTGGGGCAGTCCTGAGCCAATGTGCCACCTAAGGAATGCAAGCCAAGTTTCCTTGCCACAGGAAAGCACACCGAGGCCTGGTGTTTTCTCTATGAAATTGACGTGGGCTTGAAGGGTGAGGCCTTTACTACATTGTGGAAAAGCTCGGGGTTACGGCTCTCTTTCTCCCTCTCTCGGCCCCATAACCTGGGCTCAGCCTTGAGGGAATGCTGAGTGGCAGAGACTGCCTCTCTGCCGGACTCAGAAGGCTTCTTCCCTTTAGGGCAATGCCGTTTGTGTCTTACTTCGTGGAGGAGGAATGAGGGCGCCCAGAGATATTCTGACATGAAATACCTAACGACAGAGGATCTGGAGGAGCCGGTTTCTCGGTGGAAGGAGCCCAAAAGCCTGCATTGCTAAGGTCTCTTTGAGAGCTGCCAGACACTCTGCCGTCCTAGGCCTAAGAATTGGACATTGTGACGGCATGGCAACACTTGGAATCCTAGGACCCAGTGGAAGCGCACCTCGCAAACTGGATGGAAGAAGCTTCCAAGCACAGTGTTCTTTCATGTCCCAAAGAGAACGCTAGTGTCTGAGGCTGGTAGCCTTGTTGCTAGAGAGAACTGGCATCCCCGTGGGCCTGTTGGCTACTTTCCTGTTTCCGACCCTCTCAGGAAACTCCTCCAGAAAGCCTTTAGGACCCGCTTAGAGAGAACAGCTGCGAAGTGGATGCACAGAACATTAACCTAGCTCCCAGCCCAGGGTCCCAAACATCCATCTTTCTCTGGAGGGTACGTACCCCACCCAGGGATTCAAGCACGGAGTTTGCCTTGTACAACTTACACAGGAAATTGGGAGGAGATGTAGGGCCACTCTACTTGCGATCACACTACGTGGCCCGGAGAAGTTATCACGCAGCAGAATTCAACCCCCTTCCTCTACACGTGTGTACCCCAAAGAAGCGCTGGACAGTGGGTGTTCTCAGGCCAAGAGCAGTCCTTGTTCTGGGCTGCACCTGCTCTGTGGTTCAAAGTTTCTCTGACTCTGCTCCTTCGGAAGCATTTCAGAGCTGACGCTATCCCTGGGCTGCCAAAGCAAAGAGGCCTAGAGGCCTTTCACACTGAAGGCATGGGTTTGTTTCCCCTGAAGAAAGTGTACCTGGCCCCTCCCAAGCCGGAGGCGTGTAAGATGACACCATTTGCTCTGCGCATGGAAAATGCAAGTAGGTGTACTCCATTTGGGCTGCCTGGTGAAACAACCTGCAGTCACCAGCACCCTGAGTACCTTTCCTGAACCTTGATTCCGAGCTAGGTGAACTCGGCCTTCGGAGGCTAGATGGGACCAAACGTGTTCAGCTTGTGGGGAAAGCTTTTGACCAATGGCCAATATGCTTGTGCTTGTGCGAGGGTTCGGCAGGCACTTGCCAACACAGGGTCTTTACCTTACCATAAGCTGTCCCTTTGGGCTGAAGCAGGCGGCGTGTGTGGATCACAGCCTGGGAAGCAGGGCCTCAGGGGAGTCTGCCAACAGACTGCCCTCCAGTATAGCCAGCTGAGAAAAGGTGGCAAGGCTGATGGAACCCGCTTACAACGAAATGTTTCTTTCAGCAGAGGAGATTTTGCTGCCACACGTCAGCAGCTCCTCTCCATCAGAGTGCTGTTCCTGGGTAGACTAGGTAAAGCCACCACGTTCCCCAGCGTAGGAGAGGCTCTTTTCCTAGTTGGTTTCATCCGTGAGAGAGCCAGAAGGGCTGATCTCCACCAGTCGGGCTGCACAGCCTGAGTGCTTGGGGTAGGGCAGTCCTGAGCCAATGTGCCACCTTAGGAATGCAAGCCAAGTTTCCTTGCCACAGGAAGGCACACCGAGGCCTGGTGTTTTCTCTATGAAACTGACGTGGGCTTGAAGGGTGAGGCCTTTACAACAATGTGTATGGAGGTACTCGATTTGGGCTGCCTGGTGAAAGAACCTGCGCTCACCAGCACCCTGAGTACCTTTCCTGAACTTTGATTCCTAGCTGGGTGAACTCGCCCTTCGGAGGCTAGATGGGACCAAACGTGTTAAGCTTGTGGGGAAAGCCTTTGACCAATGGCCAATATGCCTGTGCTTGTGCGAGGGTTACGCAGGCACTTGCCAACACAGGGTTTTGACCTTACCATAAGCTGTCCCTTTGGGCTGAAGCAGGCGGCGTGTGTGGATCACAGCCTGGGAAGCAGGACCTCAGGGGAGTCTGCCAACAGACTGCCCTCCAGTATAGCCAGCTGAGAAAAGGTGGCAAGGCTGATGGATCCCGCTTACAACGAAATGTTTCTCTTCAGCAGAGGAGATTTTGCTACCACACGTCAGCAGCTCCTCTCCCTCAGAGTGCTGTTCCTAGGTAGACTAGGAAAAGCCACCACGTTCCCCAGCTTAGAAGAGGCTCTTCTCCTAGTTGGTTTCATCCGTGAGAGAGCCAGAAGGGCTGATCTCCACCAGTCGGGCTACACAGCCTGAGTCCTTGGGGTGGGGCAGTCCTGAGCCAATGTGCCACCTAAGGAATGCAAGCCAAGTTTCCTTGCCACAGGAAAGCACACCGAGCCCTGGTGTTTTCTCTATGAAATTGACGTGGGCTTGAAGGGTGAGGCCTTTACTACATTGTGTACGGAGGTACTCGATTTGGGCTGCCTGGTGAAACAACCTGCGCTCACCAGCACCCTGAGTACCTTTCCTGAACTTTGATTCCTAGCTAGGTCAACTCGGCCTTCGGAGGCTAGATGGGACCAAACGTGTTCAGCTTGTGGGGAAAGCCTTTGACCAATGGCCAATATGCTTGTGCTTGTGCGAGGGTTAGGCAGGCACTTGACAACACAGGGTTTTTACCTTACCATAAGCTGTCCCTTTGGGCTGAAGCAGGCGGCGTGTGTGGATCACAGCCTGGGAAGCAGGGCCTCAGGGGAGTCTGCCAACAGACTGCCCTCCAGTAGAGCCAGCTGAGAAAAGGTGGCAAGGCTGATGGAACCCGCTTACAACGAAATGTTTCTCTTCAGCAGAGGAGATTTTGCTACCACACGTCAGCAGCTCCTCTCCCTCAGAGTGCTGTTCCTGTGTAGACTAGGAAAAGCCACCACGTTCCCCAGCTTAGAAGAGGCTCTTTTCCTAGTTGGTTTCATCCGTGAGAGAGCCAGAAGGGCTGATCTCAACCAGTCGGGCTGCACAGCCTGAGTCCTTGGGGCAGGGCAGTCCTGAGCCAATGTGCCACCTAAGGAATGCAAGCCAAGTTTCCTTGCCACAGGAAAGCACACCGAGGCCTGGTGTTTTCTCTATGAAATTGACGTGGGCTTGAAGGGTGAGGCCTTTACTACATTGTGGAAAAGCTCGGGGTTACGGCTCTCTTTCTCCCTCTCTCGGTCCCATAACCTGGGCTCAGCCTTGAGGGAATGCTGAGTGGCAGAGACTGCCTCTCTGCCGGACTCAGAAGGCTTCTTCCCTTTAGGGCAATGCCGTTTGTGTCTTACTTCGTGGAGGAGGAATGAGGGCGCCCAGAGATATTCTGACATGAAATACCTAACGACAGAGGATCTGGAGGAGCCGGTTTCTCGGTGGAAGGAGCCCAAAAGCCTGCATTGCTAAGGTCTCTTTGAGAGCTGCCAGACACTCTGCCGTCCTAGGCCTAAGAATTGGACATTGTGACGGCATGGCAACACTTGGAATCCTAGGACCCAGTGGAAGCGCACCTCGCAAACTGGATGGAAGAAGCTTCCAAGCACAGTGTTCTTTCATGTCCCAAAGAGAACGCTAGTGTCTGAGGCTGGTAGCCTTGTTGCTAGAGAGAACTGGCATCCCCGTGGGCCTGTTGGCTACTTTCCTCTTTCCGACCCTCTCAGGAAACTCCTCCAGAAAGCCTTTAGGACCCGCTTAGAGAGAACAGCTGCGAAGTGGATGCACAGAACATTAACCTAGCTCCCAGCCCAGGGTCCCAAACATCCATCTTTCTCTGGAGGGTACGTACCCCACCCAGGGATTCAAGCACGGAGTTTGCCTTGTACAACTTACACAGGAAATTGGGAGGAGATGTAGGGCCACTCTACTTGCGATCACACTACGTGGCCCGGAGAAGTTATCACGCAGCAGAATTCAACCCCCTTCCTCTACACGTGTGTACCCCAAAGAAGCGCTGGACAGTGGGTGTTCTCAGGCCAAGAGCAGTCCTTGTTCTGGGCTGCACCTGCTCTGTGGTTCAAAGTTTCTCTGACTCTGCTCCTTCGGAAGCATTTCAGAGCTGACGCTATCCCTGGGCTGCCAAAGCAAAGAGGCCTAGAGGCCTTTCACACTGAAGGCATGGGTTTGTTTCCCCTGAAGAAAGTGTACCTGGCCCCTCCCAAGCCGGAGGCTTGTAAGATGACACCATTTGCTCTGCGCATGGAAAATGCAAGTAGGTGTACTCCATTTGGGCTGCCTGGTGAAACAACCTGCAGTCACCAGCACCCTGAGTACCTTTCCTGAACCTTGATTCCGAGCTAGGTGAACTCGACCTTCGGAGGCTAGATGGGACCAAACGTGTTCAGCTTGTGGGGAAAGCTTTTGACCAATGGCCAATATGCTTGTGCTTGTGCGAGGGTTCGGCAGGCACTTGCCAACACAGGGTCTTTACCTTACAATAAGCTGTCCCTTTGGGCTGAAGCAGGCGGCGTGTGTGGATCACAGCCTGGGAAGCAGGGCCTCAGGGGAGTCTGCCAACAGACTGCCCTCCAGTATAGCCAGCTGAGAAAAGGTGGCAAGGCTGATGGAACCCGCTTACAACGAAATGTTTCTTTCAGCAGAGGAGATTTTGCTGCCACACGTCAGCAGCTCCTCTCCATCAGAGTGCTGTTCCTGGGTAGACTAGGTAAAGCCACCACGTTCCCCAGCGTAGGAGAGGCTCTTTTCCTAGTTGGTTTCATCCGTGAGAGAGCCAGAAGGGCTGATCTCCACCAGTCGGGCTGCACAGCCTGAGTGCTTGGGGTAGGGCAGTCCTGAGCCAATGTGCCACCTTAGGAATGCAAGCCAAGTTTCCTTGCCACAGGAAGGCACACCGAGGCCTGGTGTTTTCTCTATGAAACTGACGTGGGCTTGAAGGGTGAGGCCTTTACAACAATGTGTATGGAGGTACTCGATTTGGGCTGCCTGGTGAAAGAACCTGCGCTCACCAGCACCCTGAGTACCTTTCCTGAACTTTGATTCCTAGCTGGGTGAACTCGCCCTTCGGAGGCTAGATGGGACCAAACGTGTTAAGCTTGTGGGGAAAGCCTTTGACCAATGGCCAATATGCCTGTGCTTGTGCGAGGGTTACGCAGGCACTTGCCAACACAGGGTTTTGACCTTACCATAAGCTGTCCCTTTGGGCTGAAGCAGGCGGCGTGTGTGGATCACAGCCTGGGAAGCAGGACCTCAGGGGAGTCTGCCAACAGACTGCCCTCCAGTAGAGCCAGCTGAGAAAAGGTGGCAAGGCTGATGGATCCCGCTTACAACGAAATGTTTCTCTTCAGCAGAGGAGATTTTGCTACCACACGTCAGCAGCTCCTCTCCCTCAGAGTGCTGTTCCTAGGTAGACTAGGAAAAGCCACCACGTTCCCCAGCTTAGAAGAGGCTCTTCTCCTAGTTGGTTTCATCCGTGAGAGAGCCAGAAGGGCTGATCTCCACCAGTCGGGCTACACAGCCTGAGTCCTTGGGGTGGGGCAGTCCTGAGCCAATGTGCCACCTAAGGAATGCAAGCCAAGTTTCCTTGCCACAGGAAAGCACACCGAGGCCTGGTGTTTTCTCTATGAAATTGACGTGGGCTTGAAGGGTGAGGCCTTTACTACATTGTGTACGGAGGTACTCGATTTGGGCTGCCTGGTGAAACAACCTGCGCTCACCAGCACCCTGAGTACCTTTCCTGAACTTTGATTCCTAGCTAGGTCAACTCGGCCTTCGGAGGCTAGATGGGACCAAACGTGTTCAGCTTGTGGGGAAAGCCTGTGACCAATGGCCAATATGCTTGTGCTTGTGCGAGGGTTAGGCAGGCACTTGACAACACAGGGTTTTTACCTTACCATAAGCTGTCCCTTTGGGCTGAAGCAGGCGGCGTGTGTGGATCACAGCCTGGGAAGCAGGGCCTCAGGGGAGTCTGCCAACAGACTGCCCTCCAGTAGAGCCAGCTGAGAAAAGGTGGCAAGGCTGATGGAACCCGCTTACAACGAAATGTTTCTCTTCAGCAGAGGAGATTTTGCTACCACACGTCAGCAGCTCCTCTCCCTCAGAGTGCTGTTCCTGTGTAGACTAGGAAAAGCCACCACGTTCCCCAGCTTAGAAGAGGCTCTTTTCCTAGTTGGTTTCATCCGTGAGAGAGCCAGAAGGGCTGATCTCAACCAGTCGGGCTGCACAGCCTGAGTCCTTGGGGCAGGGCAGTCCTGAGCCAATGTGCCACCTAAGGAATGCAAGCCAAGTTTCCTTGCCACAGGAAAGCACACCGAGGCCTGGTGTTTTCTCTATGAAATTGACGTGGGCTTGAAGGGTGAGGCCTTTACTACATTGTGGAAAAGCTCGGGGTTACGGCTCTCTTTCTCCCTCTCTCGGTCCCATAACCTGGGCTCAGCCTTGAGGGAATGCTGAGTGGCAGAGACTGCCTCTCTGCCGGACTCAGAAGGCTTCTTCCCTTTAGGGCAATGCCGTTTGTGTCTTACTTCGTGGAGGAGGAATGAGGGCGCCCAGAGATATTCTGACATGAAATACCTAACGACAGAGGATCTGGAGGAGCCGGTTTCTCGGTGGAAGGAGCCCAAAAGCCTGCATTGCTAAGGTCTCTTTGAGAGCTGCCAGACACTCTGCCGTCCTAGGCCTAAGAATTGGACATTGTGACGGCATGGCAACACTTGGAATCCTAGGACCCAGTGGAAGCGCACCTCGCAAACTGGATGGAAGAAGCTTCCAAGCACAGTGTTCTTTCATGTCCCAAAGAGAACGCTAGTGTCTGAGGCTGGTAGCCTTGTTGCTAGAGAGAACTGGCATCCCCGTGGGCCTGTTGGCTACTTTCCTCTTTCCGACCCTCTCAGGAAACTCCTCCAGAAAGCCTTTAGGACCCGCTTAGAGAGAACAGCTGCGAAGTGGATGCACAGAACATTAACCTAGCTCCCAGCCCAGGGTCCCAAACATCCATCTTTCTCTGGAGGGTACGTACCCCACCCAGGGATTCAAGCACGGAGTTTGCCTTGTACAACTTACACAGGAAATTGGGAGGAGATGTAGGGCCACTCTACTTGCGATCACACTACGTGGCCCGGAGAAGTTATCACGCAGCAGAATTCAACCCCCTTCCTCTACACGTGTGTACCCCAAAGAAGCGCTGGACAGTGGGTGTTCTCAGGCCAAGAGCAGTCCTTGTTCTGGGCTGCACCTGCTCTGTGGTTCAAAGTTTCTCTGACTCTGCTCCTTCGGAAGCATTTCAGAGCTGACGCTATCCCTGGGCTGCCAAAGCAAAGAGGCCTAGAGGCCTTTCACACTGAAGGCATGGGTTTGTTTCCCCTGAAGAAAGTGTACCTGGCCCCTCCCAAGCCGGAGGCATGTAAGATGACACCATTTGCTCTGCGCATGGAAAATGCAAGTAGGTGTACTCGATTTGGGCTGCCTGGTGAAACAACCTGCAGTCACCAGCACCCTGAGTACCTTTCCTGAACCTTGATTCCGAGCTAGGTCAACTCGACCTTCGGAGGCTAGATGGGACCAAACGTGTTCAGCTTGTGGGGAAAGCTTTTGACCAATGGCCAATATGCTTGTGCTTGTGCGAGGGTTCGGCAGGCACTTGCCAACACAGGGTCTTTACCTTACAATAAGCTGTCCCTTTGGGCTGAAGCAGGCGGCGTGTGTGGATCACAGCCTGGGAAGCAGGGCCTCAGGGGAGTCTGCCAACAGACTGCCCTCCAGTATAGCCAGCTGAGAAAAGGTGGCAAGGCTGATGGAACCCGCTTACAACGAAATGTTTCTTTCAGCAGAGGAGATTTTGCTGCCACACGTCAGCAGCTCCTCTCCATCAGAGTGCTGTTCCTGGGTAGACTAGGTAAAGCCACCACGTTCCCCAGCGTAGGAGAGGCTCTTTTCCTAGTTGGTTTCATCCGTGAGAGAGACAGAAGGGCTGATCTCCACCAGTCGGGCTGCACAGCCTGAGTGCTTGGGGTAGGGCAGTCCTGAGCCAATGTGCCACCTTAGGAATGCAAGCCAAGTTTCCTTGCCACAGGAAGGCACACCGAGGCCTGGTGTTTTCTCTATGAAACTGACGTGGGCTTGAAGGGTGAGGCCTTTACAACAATGTGTATGGAGGTACTCGATTTGGGCTGCCTGGTGAAAGAACCTGCGCTCACCAGCACCCTGAGTACCTTTCCTGTACTTTGATTCCTAGCTGGGTGAACTCGCCCTTCGGAGGCTAGATGGGACCAAACGTGTTAAGCTTGTGGGGAAAGCCTTTGACCAATGGCCAATATGCCTGTGCTTGTGCGAGGGTTACGCAGGCACTTGCCAACACAGGGTTTTGACCTTACCATAAGCTGTCCCTTTGGGCTGAAGCAGGCGGCGTGTGTGGATCACAGCCTGGGAAGCAGGACCTCAGGGGAGTCTGCCAACAGACTGCCCTCCAGTATAGCCAGCTGAGAAAAGGTGGCAAGGCTGATGGATCCCGCTTACAACGAAATGTTTCTCTTCAGCAGAGGAGATTTTGCTACCACACGTCAGCAGCTCCTCTCCCTCAGAGTGCTGTTCCTGGGTAGACTAGGAAAAGCCACCACGTTCCCAGCTTAGGAGAGGCTCTTTTCCTACTTGGTTTCAACCTTGAGAGAGCCAGAAGGGCTGATCTCCACCAGTCGGGCTGCACAGCCTGAATGCTTCGGGTAGGGCAGTCCTGAGCCAATGTGCCACCTTAGGAATGCAAGCCAAGTTTCCTTGCCACAGGAAGGCACACCGAGGCCTGGTGTTTTCTCTATGAAACTGACGTGGGCTTGAAGGGTGAGGCCTTTACAACAATGTGTATGGAGGTACTCGATTTGGGCTGCCTGGTGAAAGAACCTGCGCTCACCAGCACCCTGAGTACCTTTCCTGAACTTTGATTCCTAGCTGGGTGAACTCGCCCTTCGGAGGCTAGATGGGACCAAACGTGTTAAGCTTGTGGGGAAAGCCTTTGACCAATGGCCAATATGCTTGTGCTTGTGCGAGGGTTACGCAGGCACTTGCAACACAGCGTTTTTACCTTACCATAAGCTGTCCCTTTGGGCTGAAGCAGGCGGCGTGTGTGGATCACAGCCTGGGAAGCAGGACCTCAGGGGAGTCTGCCAACAGACTGCCCTCCAGTATAGCCAGCTGAGAAAAGGTGGCAAGGCTGATGGATCCCGCTTACAACGAAATGTTTCTCTTCAGCAGAGGAGATTTTGCTACCACACGTCAGCAGCTCCTCTCCCTCAGAGTGCTGTTCCTGGGTAGACTAGGAAAAGCCACCACGTTCCCAGCTTAGGAGAGGCTCTTTTCCTAGTTGGTTTCAACCGTGAGAGAGCCAGAAGGGCTGATCTCCACCAGCCGGGCTGCACAGCCGGAGTGCTTGGGGTAGGGCAGTCCTGAGCCAATGTGCCACCTTGGGAATGCAAGCCAAGTTTACTTGCCACAGGAAGGCACACCGAGGCCTGGTGTTTTCTCTATGAAACTGACGTGGGCATGAAGGGTGAGGCCTTTACAACAATGTGTATGGAGGTATTCGATTTGGGCTGCCTGGTGAAAGAACCTGCGCTCACCAGCACCCTGAGTACCTTTCCTGAACTTTGATTCCTAGCTGGGTGAACTCGCCCTTCGGAGGCTAGATGGGACCAAACGTGTTAAGCTTGTGGGGAAAGCCTTTGACCAATGGCCAATATGCTTGTGCTTGTGCGAGGGTTACGCAGGCACTTGCCAACACAGGGTTTTGACCTTACCATAAGCTGTCCCTTTGGGCTGAAGCAGGCGGCGTGTGTGGATCACAGCCTGGGAAGCAGGACCTCAGGGGAGTCTGCCAACAGACTGCCCTCCAGTATAGCCAGCTGAGAAAAGGTGGCAAGGCTGATGGATCCCGCTTACAACGAAATGTTTCTCTTCAGCAGAGGAGATTTTGCTACCACACGTCAGCAGCTCCTCTCCCTCAGAGTGCTGTTCCTGGGTAGACTAGGAAAAGCCACCACGTTCCCCAGCTTAGGAGAGGCACTTTTCCTAGTTGGTTTCATCCGTGAGAGAGCCAGAAGGGCTGATCTCCACCAGTCGGGCTGCACAGCCTGAGTGCTTCGGGTAGGGCAGTCCTGAGCCAATGTGCCACCTTAGGAATGCAAGCCAAGTTTCCTTGCCACAGGAAGGCACACCGAGGCCTGGTGTTTTCTCTATGAAACTGACGTGGGCTTGAAGGGTGAGGCCTTTACAACAATGTGTATGGAGGTACTCGATTTGGGCTGCCTGGTGAAAGAACCTGCGCTCACCAGCACCCTGAGTACCTTTCCTGAACTTTGATTCCTAGCTGGGTGAACTCGCCCTTCGGAGGCTAGATGGGACCAAACGTGTTAAGCTTATGGGGAAAGCCTTTGACCAATGGCCAATATGCTTGTGCTTGTGCGAGGGTTACGCAGGCACTTGCAACACAGGGTTTTTACCTTACCATAAGCTGTCCCTTTGGGCTGAAGCAGGCGGCGTGTGTGGATCACAGCCTGGGAAGCAGGACCTCAGGGGAGTCTGCCAACAGACTGCCCTCCAGTAGAGCCAGCTGAGAAAAGGTGGCAAGGCTGATGGATCCCGCTTACAACGAAATGTTTCTCTTCAGCAGAGGAGATTTTGCTACCACACGTCAGCAGCTCCTCTCCCTCAGAGTGCTGTTCCTGGGTAGACTAGGAAAAGCCACCACGTTCCCAGCTTAGGAGAGGCTCTTTTCCTACTTGGTTTCAACCTTGAGAGAGCCAGAAGGGCTGATCTCCACCAGTCGGGCTGCACAGCCTGAGTGCTTGGGGTAGGGCAGTCCTGAGCCAATGTGCCACCTTAGGAATGCAAGCCAAGTTTCCTTGCCACAGGAAGGCACACCGAGGCCTGGTGTTTTCTCTATGAAACTGACGTGGGCTTGAAGGGTGAGGCCTTTACAACAATGTGTATGGAGGTACTCGATTTGGGCTGCCTGGTGAAAGAACCTGCGCTCACCAGCACCCTGAGTACCTTTACTGAACTTTGATTCCTAGCTGGGTGAACTCGCCCTTCGGAGGCTAGATGGGACCAAACGTGTTAAGCTTGTGGGGAAAGCCTTTGACCAATGGCCAATATGCTTGTGCTTGTGCGAGGGTTACGCAGGCACTTGCCAACACAGGGTTTTTACCTTACCATAAGCTGTCCCTTTGGGCTGAAGCAGGCGGCGTGTGTGGATCACAGCCTGGGAAGCAGGACCTCAGGGGAGTCTGCCAACAGACTGCCCTCCAGTATAGCCAGCTGAGAAAAGGTGGCAAGGCTGATGGATCCCGCTTACAACGAAATGTTTCTCTTCAGCAGAGGAGATTTTGCTACCACACGTCAGCAGCTCCTCTCCCTCAGAGTGCTGTTCCTGGGTAGACTAGGAAATGCCACCACGTTCCCCAGCTTAGGAGAGGCTCTTTTCCTAGTTGGTTTCATCCGTGAGAGAGCCAGAAGGGCTGATCTCCACCAGTCGGGCTGCACAGCCTGAGTGCTTGGGGTAGGGCAGTCCTGAGCCAATGTGCCACCTTAGGAATGCAAGCCAAGTTTCCTTGCCACAGGAAGGCACACCGAGGCCTGGTGTTTTCTCTATGAAATTGACGTGGGCTTGAAGGGTGAGGCCTTTACAACAATGTGTATGGAGGTACTCGATTTGGGCTGCCTGGTGAAAGAACCTGCGCTCACCAGCACCCTGAGTACCTTTCCTGAACTTTGATTCCTAGCTGGGTGAACTCGCCCTTCGGAGGCTAGATGGGACCAAACGTGTTAAGCTTGTGGGGAAAGCCTTTGACCAATGGCCAATATGCTTGTGCTTGTGCGAGGGTTACGCAGGCACTTGCCAACACAGGGTTTTGACCTTACCATAAGCTGTCCCTTTGGGCTGAAGCAGGCGGCGTGTGTGGATCACAGCCTGGGAAGCAGGACCTCAGGGGAGTCTGCCAACAGACTGCCCTCCAGTATAGCCAGCTGAGAAAAGGTGGCAAGGCTGATGGATCCCGCTTACAACGAAATGTTTCTCTTCAGCAGAGGAGATTTTGCTACCACACGTCAGCAGCTCCTCTCCCTCAGAGTGCTGTTCCTGGGTAGACTAGGAAAAGCCACCACGTTCCCCAGCTTAGGAGAGGCTCTTTTCCTAGTTGGTTTCATCCGTGAGAGAGCCAGAAGGGCTGATCTCCACCAGTCGGGCTGCACAGCCTGAGTGCTTGGGGTAGGGCAGTCCTGAGCCAATGTGCCACCTTAGGAATGCAAGCCAAGTTTCCTTGCCACAGGAAGGCACACCGAGGCCTGGTGTTTTCTCTATGAAACTGACGTGGGCTTGAAGGGTGAGGCCTTTACAACAATGTGTATGGAGGTACTCGATTTGGGCTGCCTGGTGAAAGAACCTGCGCTCACCAGCACCCTGAGTACCTTTCCTGTACTTTGATTCCTAGCTGGGTGAACTCGCCCTTCGGAGGCTAGATGGGACCAAACGTGTTAAGCTTGTGGGGAAAGCCTTTGACCAATGGCCAATATGCCTGTGCTTGTGCGAGGGTTACGCAGGCACTTGCCAACACAGGGTTTTGACCTTACCATAAGCTGTCCCTTTGGGCTGAAGCAGGCGGCGTGTGTGGATCACAGCCTGGGAAGCAGGACCTCAGGGGAGTCTGCCAACAGACTGCCCTCCAGTATAGCCAGCTGAGAAAAGGTGGCAAGGCTGATGGATCCCGCTTACAACGAAATGTTTCTCTTCAGCAGAGGAGATTTTGCTACCACACGTCAGCAGCTCCTCTCCCTCAGAGTGCTGTTCCTGGGTAGACTAGGAAAAGCCACCACGTTCCCAGCTTAGGAGAGGCTCTTTTCCTACTTGGTTTCAACCTTGAGAGAGCCAGAAGGGCTGATCTCCACCAGTCGGGCTGCACAGCCTGAATGCTTCGGGTAGGGCAGTCCTGAGCCAATGTGCCACCTTAGGAATGCAAGCCAAGTTTCCTTGCCACAGGAAGGCACACCGAGGCCTGGTGTTTTCTCTATGAAACTGACGTGGGCTTGAAGGGTGAGGCCTTTACAACAATGTGTATGGAGGTACTCGATTTGGGCTGCCTGGTGAAAGAACCTGCGCTCACCAGCACCCTGAGTACCTTTCCTGAACTTTGATTCCTAGCTGGGTGAACTCGCCCTTTGGAGGCTAGATGGGACCAAACGTGTTAAGCTTGTGGGGAAAGCCTTTGACCAATGCCAATAGGCTTGTGCTTGTGCGAGGGTTACGCAGGCACTTGCCAACACAGGGTTTTTACCTTACCATAAGCTGTCCCTTTGGGCTGAAGCAGGCGGCGTGTGTGGATCACAGCCTGGGAAGCAGGACCTCAGGGGAGTCTGCCAACAGACTGCCCTCCAGTATAGCCAGCTGAGAAAAGGTGGCAAGGCTGATGGATCCCGCTTACAACGAAATGTTTCTCTTCAGCAGAGGAGATTTTGCTACCACACGTCAGCAGCTCCTCTCCCTCAGAGTGCTGTTCCTGGGTAGACTAGGAAATGCCACCACGTTCCCCAGCTTAGGAGAGGCTCTTTTCCTAGTTGGTTTCATCCGTGAGAGAGCCAGAAGGGCTGATCTCCACCAGTCGGGCTGCACAGCCTGAGTGCTTGGGGTAGGGCAGTCCTGAGCCAATGAGCCACCTTAGGAATGCAAGCCAAGTTTCCTTGCCACAGGAAGGCACACCGAGGCCTGGTGTTTTCTCTATGAAACTGACGTGGGCTTGAAGGGTGAGGCCTTTACAACAATGTGTATGGAGGTACTCGATTTGGGCTGCCTGGTGAAAGAACCTGCGCTCACCAGCACCCTGAGTACCTTTACTGAACTTTGATTCCTAGCTGGGTGAACTCGCCCTTCGGAGGCTAGATGGGACCAAACGTGTTAAGCTTGTGGGGAAAGCCTTTGACCAATGGCCAATATGCTTGTGCTTGTGCGAGGGTTACGCAGGCACTTGCCAACACAGGGTTTTTACCTTACCATAAGCTGTCCCTTTGGGCTGAAGCAGGCGGCGTGTGTGGATCACAGCCTGGGAAGCAGGACCTCAGGGGAGTCTGCCAACAGACTGCCCTCCAGTATAGCCAGCTGAGAAAAGGTGGCAAGGCTGATGGATCCCGCTTACAACGAAATGTTTCTCTTCAGCAGAGGAGATTTTGCTACCACACGTCAGCAGCTCCTCTCCCTCAGAGTGCTGTTCCTGGGTAGACTAGGAAATGCCACCACGTTCCCCAGCTTAGGAGAGGCTCTTTTCCTAGTTGGTTTCATCCGTGAGAGAGCCAGAAGGGCTGATCTCCACCAGTCGGGCTGCACAGCCTGAGTGCTTGGGGTAGGGCAGTCCTGAGCCAATGTGCCACCTTAGGAATGCAAGCCAAGTTTCCTTGCCACAGGAAGGCACACCGAGGCCTGGTGTTTTCTCTATGAAATTGACGTGGGCTTGAAGGGTGAGGCCTTTACAACAATGTGTATGGAGGTACTCGATTTGGGCTGCCTGGTGAAAGAACCTGCGCTCACCAGCACCCTGAGTACCTTTCCTGAACTTTGATTCCTAGCTGGGTGAACTCGCCCTTCGGAGGCTAGATGGGACCAAACGTGTTAAGCTTGTGGGGAAAGCCTTTGACCAATGGCCAATATGCTTGTGCTTGTGCGAGGGTTACGCAGGCACTTGCCAACACAGGGTTTTGACCTTACCATAAGCTGTCCCTTTGGGCTGAAGCAGGCGGCGTGTGTGGATCACAGCCTGGGAAGCAGGACCTCAGGGGAGTCTGCCAACAGACTGCCCTCCAGTATAGCCAGCTGAGAAAAGGTGGCAAGGCTGATGGATCCCGCTTACAACGAAATGTTTCTCTTCAGCAGAGGAGATTTTGCTACCACACGTCAGCAGCTCCTCTCCCTCAGAGTGCTGTTCCTGGGTAGACTAGGAAAAGCCACCACGTTCCCCAGCTTAGGAGAGGCTCTTTTCCTAGTTGGTTTCATCCGTGAGAGAGCCAGAAGGGCTGATCTCCACCAGTCGGGCTGCACAGCCTGAGTGCTTGGGGTAGGGCAGTCCTGAGCCAATGTGCCACCTTAGGAATGCAAGCCAAGTTTCCTTGCCACAGGAAGGCACACCGAGGCCTGGTGTTTTCTCTATGAAACTGACGTGGGCTTGAAGGGTGAGGCCTTTACAACAATGTGTATGGAGGTACTCGATTTGGGCTGCCTGGTGAAAGAACCTGCGCTCACCAGCACCCTGAGTACCTTTCCTGTACTTTGATTCCTAGCTGGGTGAACTCGCCCTTCGGAGGCTAGATGGGACCAAACGTGTTAAGCTTGTGGGGAAAGCCTTTGACCAATGGCCAATATGCCTGTGCTTGTGCGAGGGTTACGCAGGCACTTGCCAACACAGGGTTTTGACCTTACCATAAGCTGTCCCTTTGGGCTGAAGCAGGCGGCGTGTGTGGATCACAGCCTGGGAAGCAGGACCTCAGGGGAGTCTGCCAACAGACTGCCCTCCAGTATAGCCAGCTGAGAAAAGGTGGCAAGGCTGATGGATCCCGCTTACAACGAAATGTTTCTCTTCAGCAGAGGAGATTTTGCTACCACACGTCAGCAGCTCCTCTCCCTCAGAGTGCTGTTCCTGGGTAGACTAGGAAAAGCCACCACGTTCCCAGCTTAGGAGAGGCTCTTTTCCTACTTGGTTTCAACCTTGAGAGAGCCAGAAGGGCTGATCTCCACCAGTCGGGCTGCACAGCCTGAATGCTTCGGGTAGGGCAGTCCTGAGCCAATGTGCCACCTTAGGAATGCAAGCCAAGTTTCCTTGCCACAGGAAGGCACACCGAGGCCTGGTGTTTTCTCTATGAAACTGACGTGGGCTTGAAGGGTGAGGCCTTTACAACAATGTGTATGGAGGTACTCGATTTGGGCTGCCTGGTGAAAGAACCTGCGCTCACCAGCACCCTGAGTACCTTTCCTGAACTTTGATTCCTAGCTGGGTGAACTCGCCCTTTGGAGGCTAGATGGGACCAAACGTGTTAAGCTTGTGGGGAAAGCCTTTGACCAATGCCAATAGGCTTGTGCTTGTGCGAGGGTTACGCAGGCACTTGCCAACACAGGGTTTTTACCTTACCATAAGCTGTCCCTTTGGGCTGAAGCAGGCGGCGTGTGTGGATCACAGCCTGGGAAGCAGGACCTCAGGGGAGTCTGCCAACAGACTGCCCTCCAGTATAGCCAGCTGAGAAAAGGTGGCAAGGCTGATGGATCCCGCTTACAACGAAATGTTTCTCTTCAGCAGAGGAGATTTTGCTACCACACGTCAGCAGCTCCTCTCCCTCAGAGTGCTGTTCCTGGGTAGACTAGGAAATGCCACCACGTTCCCCAGCTTAGGAGAGGCTCTTTTCCTAGTTGGTTTCATCCGTGAGAGAGCCAGAAGGGCTGATCTCCACCAGTCGGGCTGCACAGCCTGAGTGCTTGGGGTAGGGCAGTCCTGAGCCAATGAGCCACCTTAGGAATGCAAGCCAAGTTTCCTTGCCACAGGAAGGCACACCGAGGCCTGGTGTTTTCTCTATGAAACTGACGTGGGCTTGAAGGGTGAGGCCTTTACAACAATGTGTATGGAGGTACTCGATTTGGGCTGCCTGGTGAAAGAACCTGCGCTCACCAGCACCCTGAGTACCTTTACTGAACTTTGATTCCTAGCTGGGTGAACTCGCCCTTCGGAGGCTAGATGGGACCAAACGTGTTAAGCTTGTGGGGAAAGCCTTTGACCAATGGCCAATATGCTTGTGCTTGTGCGAGGGTTACGCAGGCACTTGCCAACACAGGGTTTTTACCTTACCATAAGCTGTCCCTTTGGGCTGAAGCAGGCGGCGTGTGTGGATCACAGCCTGGGAAGCAGGACCTCAGGGGAGTCTGCCAACAGACTGCCCTCCAGTATAGCCAGCTGAGAAAAGGTGGCAAGGCTGATGGATCCCGCTTACAACGAAATGTTTCTCTTCAGCAGAGGAGATTTTGCTACCACACGTCAGCAGCTCCTCTCCCTCAGAGTGCTGTTCCTGGGTAGACTAGGAAATGCCACCACGTTCCCCAGCTTAGGAGAGGCTCTTTTCCTAGTTGGTTTCATCCGTGAGAGAGCCAGAAGGGCTGATCTCCACCAGTCGGGCTGCACAGCCTGAGTGCTTGGGGTAGGGCAGTCCTGAGCCAATGTGCCACCTTAGGAATGCAAGCCAAGTTTCCTTGCCACAGGAAGGCACACCGAGGCCTGGTGTTTTCTCTATGAAATTGACGTGGGCTTGAAGGGTGAGGCCTTTACAACAATGTGTATGGAGGTACTCGATTTGGGCTGCCTGGTGAAAGAACCTGCGCTCACCAGCACCCTGAGTACCTTTCCTGAACTTTGATTCCTAGCTGGGTGAACTCGCCCTTCGGAGGCTAGATGGGACCAAACGTGTTAAGCTTGTGGGGAAAGCCTTTGACCAATGGCCAATATGCTTGTGCTTGTGCGAGGGTTACGCAGGCACTTGCCAACACAGGGTTTTGACCTTACCATAAGCTGTCCCTTTGGGCTGAAGCAGGCGGCGTGTGTGGATCACAGCCTGGGAAGCAGGACCTCAGGGGAGTCTGCCAACAGACTGCCCTCCAGTATAGCCAGCTGAGAAAAGGTGGCAAGGCTGATGGATCCCGCTTACAACGAAATGTTTCTCTTCAGCAGAGGAGATTTTGCTACCACACGTCAGCAGCTCCTCTCCCTCAGAGTGCTGTTCCTGGGTAGACTAGGAAAAGCCACCACGTTCCCCAGCTTAGGAGAGGCTCTTTTCCTAGTTGGTTTCATCCGTGAGAGAGCCAGAAGGGCTGATCTCCACCAGTCGGGCTGCACAGCCTGAGTGCTTGGGGTAGGGCAGTCCTGAGCCAATGTGCCACCTTAGGAATGCAAGCCAAGTTTCCTTGCCACAGGAAGGCACACCGAGGCCTGGTGTTTTCTCTATGAAACTGACGTGGGCTTGAAGGGTGAGGCCTTTACAACAATGTGTATGGAGGTACTCGATTTGGGCTGCCTGGTGAAAGAACCTGCGCTCACCAGCACCCTGAGTACCTTTCCTGTACTTTGATTCCTAGCTGGGTGAACTCGCCCTTCGGAGGCTAGATGGGACCAAACGTGTTAAGCTTGTGGGGAAAGCCTTTGACCAATGGCCAATATGCCTGTGCTTGTGCGAGGGTTACGCAGGCACTTGCCAACACAGGGTTTTGACCTTACCATAAGCTGTCCCTTTGGGCTGAAGCAGGCGGCGTGTGTGGATCACAGCCTGGGAAGCAGGACCTCAGGGGAGTCTGCCAACAGACTGCCCTCCAGTATAGCCAGCTGAGAAAAGGTGGCAAGGCTGATGGATCCCGCTTACAACGAAATGTTTCTCTTCAGCAGAGGAGATTTTGCTACCACACGTCAGCAGCTCCTCTCCCTCAGAGTGCTGTTCCTGGGTAGACTAGGAAAAGCCACCACGTTCCCAGCTTAGGAGAGGCTCTTTTCCTACTTGGTTTCAACCTTGAGAGAGCCAGAAGGGCTGATCTCCACCAGTCGGGCTGCACAGCCTGAATGCTTCGGGTAGGGCAGTCCTGAGCCAATGTGCCACCTTAGGAATGCAAGCCAAGTTTCCTTGCCACAGGAAGGCACACCGAGGCCTGGTGTTTTCTCTATGAAACTGACGTGGGCTTGAAGGGTGAGGCCTTTACAACAATGTGTATGGAGGTACTCGATTTGGGCTGCCTGGTGAAAGAACCTGCGCTCACCAGCACCCTGAGTACCTTTCCTGAACTTTGATTCCTAGCTGGGTGAACTCGCCCTTTGGAGGCTAGATGGGACCAAACGTGTTAAGCTTGTGGGGAAAGCCTTTGACCAATGCCAATAGGCTTGTGCTTGTGCGAGGGTTACGCAGGCACTTGCCAACACAGGGTTTTTACCTTACCATAAGCTGTCCCTTTGGGCTGAAGCAGGCGGCGTGTGTGGATCACAGCCTGGGAAGCAGGACCTCAGGGGAGTCTGCCAACAGACTGCCCTCCAGTATAGCCAGCTGAGAAAAGGTGGCAAGGCTGATGGATCCCGCTTACAACGAAATGTTTCTCTTCAGCAGAGGAGATTTTGCTACCACACGTCAGCAGCTCCTCTCCCTCAGAGTGCTGTTCCTGGGTAGACTAGGAAATGCCACCACGTTCCCCAGCTTAGGAGAGGCTCTTTTCCTAGTTGGTTTCATCCGTGAGAGAGCCAGAAGGGCTGATCTCCACCAGTCGGGCTGCACAGCCTGAGTGCTTGGGGTAGGGCAGTCCTGAGCCAATGAGCCACCTTAGGAATGCAAGCCAAGTTTCCTTGCCACAGGAAGGCACACCGAGGCCTGGTGTTTTCTCTATGAAACTGACGTGGGCTTGAAGGGTGAGGCCTTTACAACAATGTGTATGGAGGTACTCGATTTGGGCTGCCTGGTGAAAGAACCTGCGCTCACCAGCACCCTGAGTACCTTTACTGAACTTTGATTCCTAGCTGGGTGAACTCGCCCTTCGGAGGCTAGATGGGACCAAACGTGTTAAGCTTGTGGGGAAAGCCTTTGACCAATGGCCAATATGCTTGTGCTTGTGCGAGGGTTACGCAGGCACTTGCCAACACAGGGTTTTTACCTTACCATAAGCTGTCCCTTTGGGCTGAAGCAGGCGGCGTGTGTGGATCACAGCCTGGGAAGCAGGACCTCAGGGGAGTCTGCCAACAGACTGCCCTCCAGTATAGCCAGCTGAGAAAAGGTGGCAAGGCTGATGGATCCCGCTTACAACGAAATGTTTCTCTTCAGCAGAGGAGATTTTGCTACCACACGTCAGCAGCTCCTCTCCCTCAGAGTGCTGTTCCTGGGTAGACTAGGAAATGCCACCACGTTCCCCAGCTTAGGAGAGGCTCTTTTCCTAGTTGGTTTCATCCGTGAGAGAGCCAGAAGGGCTGATCTCCACCAGTCGGGCTGCACAGCCTGAGTGCTTGGGGTAGGGCAGTCCTGAGCCAATGTGCCACCTTAGGAATGCAAGCCAAGTTTCCTTGCCACAGGAAGGCACACCGAGGCCTGGTGTTTTCTCTATGAAATTGACGTGGGCTTGAAGGGTGAGGCCTTTACAACAATGTGTATGGAGGTACTCGATTTGGGCTGCCTGGTGAAAGAACCTGCGCTCACCAGCACCCTGAGTACCTTTCCTGAACTTTGATTCCTAGCTGGGTGAACTCGCCCTTCGGAGGCTAGATGGGACCAAACGTGTTAAGCTTATGGGGAAAGCCTTTGACCAATGGCCAATATGCTTGTGCTTGTGCGAGGGTTACGCAGGCACTTGCAACACAGGGTTTTTACCTTACCATAAGCTGTCCCTTTGGGCTGAAGCAGGCGGCGTGTGTGGATCACAGCCTGGGAAGCAGGACCTCAGGGGAGTCTGCCAACAGACTGCCCTCCAGTAGAGCCAGCTGAGAAAAGGTGGCAAGGCTGATGGATCCCGCTTACAACGAAATGTTTCTCTTCAGCAGAGGAGATTTTGCTACCACACGTCAGCAGCTCCTCTCCCTCAGAGTGCTGTTCCTGGGTAGACTAGGAAAAGCCACCACGTTCCCAGCTTAGGAGAGGCTCTTTTCCTAGTTGGTTTCAACCGTGAGAGAGCCAGAAGGGCTGATCTCCACCAGCCGGGCTGCACAGCCGGAGTGCTTGGGGTAGGGCAGTCCTGAGCCAATGTGCCACCTTGGGAATGCAAGCCAAGTTTACTTGCCACAGGAAGGCACACCGAGGCCTGGTGTTTTCTCTATGAAACTGACGTGGGCATGAAGGGTGAGGCCTTTACAACAATGTGTATGGAGGTACTCGATTTGGGCTGCCTGGTGAAAGAACCTGCGCTCACCAGCACCCTGAGTACCTTTACTGAACTTTGATTCCTAGCTGGGTGAACTCGCCCTTCGGAGGCTAGATGGGACCAAACGTGTTAAGCTTGTGGGGAAAGCCTTTGACCAATGGCCAATATGCTTGTGCTTGTGCGAGGGTTACGCAGGCACTTGCCAACACAGGGTTTTTACCTTACCATAAGCTGTCCCTTTGGGCTGAAGCAGGCGGCGTGTGTGGATCACAGCCTGGGAAGCAGGACCTCAGGGGAGTCTGCCAACAGACTGCCCTCCAGTATAGCCAGCTGAGAAAAGGTGGCAAGGCTGATGGATCCCGCTTACAACGAAATGTTTCTCTTCAGCAGAGGAGATTTTGCTACCACACGTCAGCAGCTCCTCTCCCTCAGAGTGCTGTTCCTGGGTAGACTAGGAAAAGCCACCACGTTCCCCAGCTTAGGAGAGGCTCTTTTCCTAGTTGGTTTCATCCGTGAGAGAGCCAGAAGGGCTGATCTCCACCAGTCGGGCTGCACAGCCTGAGTGCTTGGGGTAGGGCAGTCCTGAGCCAATGTGCCACCTTAGGAATGCAAGCCAAGTTTCCTTGCCACAGGAAGGCACACCGAGGCCTGGTGTTTTCTCTATGAAATTGACGTGGGCTTGAAGGGTGAGGCCTTTACAACAATGTGTATGGAGGTACTCGATTTGGGCTGCCTGGTGAAAGAACCTGCGCTCACCAGCACCCTGAGTACCTTTCCTGAACTTTGATTCCTAGCTGGGTGAACTCGCCCTTCGGAGGCTAGATGGGACCAAACGTGTTAAGCTTATGGGGAAAGCCTTTGACCAATGGCCAATATGCTTGTGCTTGTGCGAGGGTTACGCAGGCACTTGCAACACAGGGTTTTTACCTTACCATAAGCTGTCCCTTTGGGCTGAAGCAGGCGGCGTGTGTGGATCACAGCCTGGGAAGCAGGACCTCAGGGGAGTCTGCCAACAGACTGCCCTCCAGTATAGCCAGCTGAGAAAAGGTGGCAAGGCTGATGGATCCCGCTTACAACGAAATGTTTCTCTTCAGCAGAGGAGATTTTGCTACCACACGTCAGCAGCTCCTCTCCCTCAGAGTGCTGTTCCTGGGTAGACTAGGAAAAGCCACCACGTTCCCCAGCTTAGGAGAGGCTCTTTTCCTAGTTGGTTTCATCCGTGAGAGAGCCAAAAGGGCTGATCTCCACCAGTCGGGCTGCACAGCCTGAGTGCTTGGGGTAGGGCAGTCCTGAGCCAATGTGCCACCTTAGGAATGCAAGCCAAGTTTCCTTGCCACAGGAAGGCACACCGAGGCCTGGTGTTTTCTCTATGAAACTGACGTGGGCTTGAAGGGTGAGGCCTTTACAACAATGTGTATGGAGGTACTCGATTTGGGCTGCCTGGTGAAAGAACCTGCGCTCACCAGCACCCTGAGTACCTTTCCTGAACTTTGATTCCTAGCTGGGTGAACTCGCCCTTCGGAGGCTAGATGGGACCAAACGTGTTAAGCTTATGGGGAAAGCCTTTGACCAATGGCCAATATGCCTGTGCTTGTGCGAGGGTTACGCAGGCACTTGCCAACACAGGGTTTTGACCTTACCATAAGCTGTCCCTTTGGGCTGAAGCAGGCGGCGTGTGTGGATCACAGCCTGGGAAGCAGGACCTCAGGGGAGTCTGCCAACAGACTGCCCTCCAGTATAGCCAGCTGAGAAAAGGTGGCAAGGCTGATGGATCCCGCTTACAACGAAATGTTTCTCTTCAGCAGAGGAGATTTTGCTACCACACGTCAGCAGCTCCTCTCCCTTAGAGTGTTGTTCCTGGGTAGACTAGGAAATGCCACCACGTTCCCAGCTTAGGAGATGCTCTTTTCCTACTTGGTTTCAACCTTGAGAGAGCCAGAAGGGCTGATCTCCACCAGTCGGGCTGCACAGCCTGAATGCTTCGGGTAGGGCAGTCCTGAGCCAATGTGCCACCTTAGGAATGCAAGCCAAGTTTCCTTGCCACAGGAAGGCACACCGAGGCCTGGTGTTTTCTCTATGAAACTGACGTGGGCTTGAAGGGTGAGGCCTTTACAACAATGTATATGGAGGTACTCGATTTGGGCGGCCTGGTGAAAGAACCTGCGCTCACCAGCACCCTGAGTACCTTTCCTGAACTTTGATTCCTAGCTAGGTCAACTCGGCCTTCGGAGGCTAGATGGGACCAAACGTGTTAAGCTTGTGGGGAAAGCCTTTGACCAATGGCCAATATGCCTGTGCTTGTGCGAGGGTTACGCAGGCACTTGCCAACACAGGGTTTTGACCTTACCATAAGCTGTCCCTTTGGGCTGAAGCAGGCGGCGTGTGTGGATCACAGCCTGGGAAGCAGGACCTCAGGGGAGTCTGCCAACAGACTGCCCTCCAGTATAGCCAGCTGAGAAAAGGTGGCAAGGCTGATGGATCCCGCTTACAACGAAATGTTTCTCTTCAGCAGAGGAGATTTTGCTACCACACGTCAGCAGCTCCTCTCCCTCAGAGTGCTGTTCCTAGGTAGACTAGGAAAAGCCACCACGTTCCCCAGCTTAGAAGAGGCTCTTCTCCTAGTTGGTTTCATCCGTGAGAGAGCCAGAAGGGCTGATCTCCACCAGTCGGGCTACACAGCCTGAGTCCTTGGGGTGGGGCAGTCCTGAGCCAATGTGCCACCTAAGGAATGCAAGCCAAGTTTCCTTGCCACAGGAAAGCACACCGAGGCCTGGTGTTTTCTCTATGAAATTGACGTGGGCTTGAAGGGTGAGGCCTTTACTACATTGTGTACGGAGGTACTCGATTTGGGCTGCCTGGTGAAACAACCTGCGCTCACCAGCACCCTGAGTACCTTTCCTGAACTTTGATTCCTAGCTAGGTCAACTCGGCCTTCGGAGGCTAGATGGGACCAAACGTGTTCAGCTTGTGGGGAAAGCCTTTGACCAATGGCCAATATGCTTGTGCTTGTGCGAGGGTTAGGCAGGCACTTGACAACACAGGGTTTTTACCTTACCATAAGCTGTCCCTTTGGGCTGAAGCAGGCGGCGTGTGTGGATCACAGCCTGGGAAGCAGGGCCTCAGGGGAGTCTGCCAACAGACTGCCCTCCAGTAGAGCCAGCTGAGAAAAGGTGGCAAGGCTGATGGAACCCGCTTACAACGAAATGTTTCTCTTCAGCAGAGGAGATTTTGCTACCACACGTCAGCAGCTCCTCTCCCTCAGAGTGCTGTTCCTGTGTAGACTAGGAAAAGCCACCACGTTCCCCAGCTTAGAAGAGGCTCTTTTCCTAGTTGGTTTCATCCGTGAGAGAGCCAGAAGGGCTGATCTCAACCAGTCGGGCTGCACAGCCTGAGTCCTTGGGGCAGGGCAGTCCTGAGCCAATGTGCCACCTAAGGAATGCAAGCCAAGTTTCCTTGCCACAGGAAAGCACACCGAGGCCTGGTGTTTTCTCTATGAAATTGACGTGGGCTTGAAGGGTGAGGCCTTTACTACATTGTGGAAAAGCTCGGGGTTACGGCTCTCTTTCTCCCTCTCTCGGTCCCATAACCTGGGCTCAGCCTTGAGGGAATGCTGAGTGGCAGAGACTGCCTCTCTGCCGGACTCAGAAGGCTTCTTCCCTTTAGGGCAATGCCGTTTGTGTCTTACTTCGTGGAGGAGGAATGAGGGCGCCCAGAGATATTCTGACATGAAATACCTAACGACAGAGGATCTGGAGGAGCCGGTTTCTCGGTGGAAGGAGCCCAAAAGCCTGCATTGCTAAGGTCTCTTTGAGAGCTGCCAGACACTCTGCCGTCCTAGGCCTAAGAATTGGACATTGTGACGGCATGGCAACACTTGGAATCCTAGGACCCAGTGGAAGCGCACCTCGCAAACTGGATGGAAGAAGCTTCCAAGCACAGTGTTCTTTCATGTACCAAAGAGAACGCTAGTGTCTGAGGCTGGTAGCCTTGTTGCTAGAGAGAACTGGCATCCCCGTGGGCCTGTTGGCTACTTTCCTCTTTCCGACCCTCTCAGGAAACTCCTCCAGAAAGCCTTTAGGACCCGCTTAGAGAGAACAGCTGCGAAGTGGATGCACAGAACATTAACCTAGCTCCCAGCCCAGGGTCCCAAACATCCATCTTTCTCTGGAGGGTACGTACCCCACCCAGGGATTCAAGCACGGAGTTTGCCTTGTACAACTTACACAGGAAATTGGGAGGAGATGTAGGGCCACTCTACTTGCGATCACACTACGTGGCCCGGAGAAGTTATCACGCAGCAGAATTCAACCCCCTTCCTCTACACGTGTGTACCCCAAAGAAGCGCTGGACAGTGGGTGTTCTCAGGCCAAGAGCAGTCCTTGTTCTGGGCTGCACCTGCTCTGTGGTTCAAAGTTTCTCTGACTCTGCTCCTTCGGAAGCATTTCAGAGCTGACGCTATCCCTGGGCTGCCAAAGCAAAGAGGCCTAGAGGCCTTTCACACTGAAGGCATGGGTTTGTTTCCCCTGAAGAAAGTGTACCTGGCCCCTCCCAAGCCGGAGGCGTGTAAGATGACACCATTTGCTCTGCGCATGGAAAATGCAAGTAGGTGTACTCCATTTGGGCTGCCTGGTGAAACAACCTGCAGTCACCAGCACCCTGAGTACCTTTCCTGAACCTTGATTCCGAGCTAGGTCAACTCGACCTTCGGAGGCTAGATGGGACCAAACGTGTTCAGCTTGTGGGGAAAGCTTTTGACCAATGGCCAATATGCTTGTGCTTGTGCGAGGGTTCGGCAGGCACTTGCCAACACAGGGTCTTTACCTTACAATAAGCTGTCCCTTTGGGCTGAAGCAGGCGGCGTGTGTGGATCACAGCCTGGGAAGCAGGGCCTCAGGGGAGTCTGCCAACAGACTGCCCTCCAGTATAGCCAGCTGAGAAAAGGTGGCAAGGCTGATGGAACCCGCTTACAACGAAATGTTTCTTTCAGCAGAGGAGATTTTGCTGCCACACGTCAGCAGCTCCTCTCCATCAGAGTGCTGTTCCTGGGTAGACTAGGTAAAGCCACCACGTTCCCCAGCGTAGGAGAGGCTCTTTTCCTAGTTGGTTTCATCCGTGAGAGAGCCAGAAGGGCTGATCTCCACCAGTCGGGCTGCACAGCCTGAGTGCTTGGGGTAGGGCAGTCCTGAGCCAATGTGCCACCTTAGGAATGCAAGCCAAGTTTCCTTGCCACAGGAAGGCACACCGAGGCCTGGTGTTTTCTCTATGAAACTGACGTGGGCTTGAAGGGTGAGGCCTTTACAACAATGTGTATGGAGGTACTCGATTTGGGCTGCCTGGTGAAAGAACCTGCGCTCACCAGCACCCTGAGTACCTTTCCTGTACTTTGATTCCTAGCTGGGTGAACTCGCCCTTCGGAGGCTAGATGGGACCAAACGTGTTAAGCTTGTGGGGAAAGCCTTTGACCAATGGCCAATATGCCTGTGGTTGTGCGAGGGTTACGCAGGCACTTGCCAACACAGGGTTTTGACCTTACCATAAGCTGTCCCTTTGGGCTGAAGCAGGCGGCGTGTGTGGATCACAGCCTGGGAAGCAGGACCTCAGGGGAGTCTGCCAACAGACTGCCCTCCAGTATAGCCAGCTGAGAAAAGGTGGCAAGGCTGATGGATCCCGCTTACAACGAAATGTTTCTCTTCAGCAGAGGAGATTTTGCTACCACACGTCAGCAGCTCCTCTCCCTCAGAGTGCTGTTCCTGGGTAGACTAGGAAAAGCCACCACGTTCCCAGCTTAGGAGAGGCTCTTTTCCTACTTGGTTTCAACCTTGAGAGAGCCAGAAGGGCTGATCTCCACCAGTCGGGCTGCACAGCCTGAATGCTTCGGGTAGGGCAGTCCTGAGCCAATGTGCCACCTTAGGAATGCAAGCCAAGTTTCCTTGCCACAGGAAGGCACACCGAGGCCTGGTGTTTTCTCTATGAAACTGACGTGGGCTTGAAGGGTGAGGCCTTTACAACAATGTGTATGGAGGTACTCGATTTGGGCTGCCTGGTGAAAGAACCTGCGCTCACCAGCACCCTGAGTACCTTTCCTGAACTTTGATTCCTAGCTGGGTGAACTCGCCCTTTGGAGGCTAGATGGGACCAAACGTGTTAAGCTTGTGGGGAAAGCCTTTGACCAATGCCAATAGGCTTGTTCTTGTGCGAGGGTTACGCAGGCACTTGCCAACACAGGGTTTTGACCTTACCATAAGCTGTCCCTTTGGGCTGAAGCAGGCGGCGTGTGTGGATCACAGCCTGGGAAGCAGGACCTCAGGGGAGTCTGCCAACAGACTGCCCTCCAGTATAGCCAGCTGAGAAAAGGTGGCAAGGCTGCTGGATCCCGCTTACAACGAAATGTTTCTCTTCAGCAGAGGAGATTTTGCTACCACACGTCAGCAGCTCCTCTCCCTCAGAGTGCTGTTCCTGGGTAGACTAGGAAAAGCCACCACGTTCCCAGCTTAGGAGAGGCTCTTTTCCTAGTTGGTTTCATCCGTGAGAGAGCCAGAAGGGCTGATCTCCACCAGTCGGGCTGCACAGCCTGAGTGCTTGGGGTAGGGCAGTCCTGAGCCAATGTGCCACCTTAGGAATGCAAGCCAAGTTTCCTTGCCACAGGAAGGCACACCGAGGCCTGGTGTTTTCTCTATGAAACTGACGTGGGCTTGAAGGGTGAGGCCTTTACAACAATGTGTATGGAGGTACTCGATTTGGGCTGCCTGGTGAAAGAACCTGCGCTCACCAGCACCCTGAGTACCTTTACTGAACTTTGATTCCTAGCTGGGTGAACTCGCCCTTCGGAGGCTAGATGGGACCAAACGTGTTAAGCTTGTGGGGAAAGCCTTTGACCAATGGCCAATATGCTTGTGCTTGTGCGAGGGTTACGCAGGCACTTGCCAACACAGGGTTTTTACCTTACCATAAGCTGTCCCTTTGGGCTGAAGCAGGCGGCGTGTGTGGATCACAGCCTGGGAAGCAGGACCTCAGGGGAGTCTGCCAACAGACTGCCCTCCAGTATAGCCAGCTGAGAAAAGGTGGCAAGGCTGATGGATCCCGCTTACAACGAAATGTTTCTCTTCAGCAGAGGAGATTTTGCTACCACACGTCAGCAGCTCCTCTCCCTCAGAGTGCTATTCCTGGGTAGACTAGGAAATGCCACCACGTTCCCCAGCTTAGGAGAGGCTCTTTTCCTAGTTGGTTTCATCCGTGAGAGAGCCAGAAGGGCTGATCTCCACCAGTCGGGCTGCACAGCCTGAGTGCTTGGGGTAGGGCAGTCCTGAGCCAATGTGCCACCTTAGGAATGCAAGCCAAGTTTCCTTGCCACAGGAAGGCACACCGAGGCCTGGTGTTTTCTCTATGAAATTGACGTGGGCTTGAAGGGTGAGGCCTTTACAACAATGTGTATGGAGGTACTCGATTTGGGCTGCCTGGTGAAAGAACCTGCGCTCACCAGCACCCTGAGTACCTTTCCTGAACTTTGATTCCTAGCTGGGTGAACTCGCCCTTCGGAGGCTAGATGGGACCAAACGTGTTAAGCTTATGGGGAAAGCCTTTGACCAATGGCCAATATGCTTGTGCTTGTGCGAGGGTTACGCAGGCACTTGCAACACAGGGTTTTTACCTTACCATAAGCTGTCCCTTTGGGCTGAAGCAGGCGGCGTGTGTGGATCACAGACTGGGAAGCAGGACCTCAGGGGAGTCTGCCAACAGACTGCCCTCCAGTATAGCCAGCTGAGAAAAGGTGGCAAGGCTGATGGATCCCGCTTACAACGAAATGTTTCTCTTCAGCAGAGGAGATTTTGCTACCACACGTCAGCAGCTCCTCTCCCTCAGAGTGCTGTTCCTGGGTAGACTAGGAAAAGCCACCACGTTCCCAGCTTAGGAGAGGCTCTTTTCCTAGTTGGTTTCAACCGTGAGAGAGCCAGAAGGGCTGATCTCCACCAGCCGGGCTGCACAGCCGGAGTGCTTGGGGTAGGGCAGTCCTGAGCCAATGTGCCACCTTGGGAATGCAAGCCAAGTTTACTTGCCACAGGAAGGCACACCGAGGCCTGGTGTTTTCTCTATGAAACTGACGTGGGCATGAAGGGTGAGGCCTTTACAACAATGTGTATGGAGGTATTCGATTTGGGCTGCCTGGTGAAAGAACCTGCGCTCACCAGCACCCTGAGTACCTTTCCTGAACTTTGATTCCTAGCTGGGTGAACTCGCCCTTCGGAGGCTAGATGGGACCAAACGTGTTAAGCTTGTGGGGAAAGCCTTTGACCAATGGCCAATATGCTTGTGCTTGTGCGAGGGTTACGCAGGCACTTGCCAACACAGGGTTTTTACCTTACCATAAGCTGTCCCTTTGGGCTGAAGCAGGCGGCGTGTGTGGATCACAGCCTGGGAAGCAGGACCTCAGGGGAGTCTGCCAACAGACTGCCCTCCAGTATAGCCAGCTGAGAAAAGGTGGCAAGGCTGATGGATCCCGCTTACAACGAAATGTTTCTCTTCAGCAGAGGAGATTTTGCTACCACACGTCAGCAGCTCCTCTCCCTCAGAGTGCTGTTCCTGGGTAGACTAGGAAAAGCCACCACGTTCCCCAGCTTAGGAGAGGCTCTTTTCCTAGTTGGTTTCATCCGTGAGAGAGCCAGAAGGGCTGATCTCCACCAGTCGGGCTGCACAGCCTGAGTGCTTGGGGTAGGGCAGTCCTGAGCCAATGTGCCACCTTAGGAATGCAAGCCAAGTTTCCTTGCCACAGGAAGGCACACCGAGGCCTGGTGTTTTCTCTATGAAACTGACGTGGGCTTGAAGGGTGAGGCCTTTACAACAATGTGTATGGAGGTACTCGATTTGGGCTGCCTGGTGAAAGAACCTGCGCTCACCAGCACCCTGAGTACCTTTCCTGAACTTTGATTCCTAGCTGGGTGAACTCGCCCTTCGGAGGCTAGATGGGACCAAACGTGTTAAGCTTATGGGGAAAGCCTTTGACCAATGGCCAATAGGCTTGTGCTTGTGCGAGGGTTACGCAGGCACTTGCAACACAGGGTTTTGACCTTACCATAAGCTGTCCCTTTGGGCTGAAGCAGGCGGCGTGTGTGGATCACAGCCTGGGAAGCAGGACCTCAGGGGAGTCTGCCAACAGACTGCCCTCCAGTATAGCCAGCTGAGAAAAGGTGGCAAGGCTGATGGATCCCGCTTACAACGAAATGTTTCTCTTCAGCAGAGGAGATTTTGCTACCACACGTCAGCAGCTCCTCTCCCTCAGAGTGCTGTTCCTGGGTAGACTAGGAAAAGCCACCACGTTCCCAGCTTAGGAGAGGCTCTTTTCCTAGTTGGTTTCAACCGTGAGAGAGCCAGAAGGGCTGATCTCCACCAGTCGGGCTGCACAGCCTGAGTGCTTGGGGTAGGGCAGTCCTGAGCCAATGTGCCACCTTAGGAATGCAAGCCAAGTTTCCTTGCCACAGGAAGGCACACCGAGGCCTGGTGTTTTCTCTCTGAAACTGACGTGGGCTTGAAGGGTGAGGCCTTTACAACAATGTGTATGGAGGTACTCGATTTGGGCTGCCTGGTGAAAGAACCTGCGCTCACCAGCACCCTGAGTACCTTTACTGAACTTTGATTCCTAGCTGGGTGAACTCGCCCTTCGGAGGCTAGATGGGACCAAACGTGTTAAGCTTGTGGGGAAAGCCTTTAACCAATGGCCAATATGCTTGTGCTTGTGTGAGGGTTACGCAGGCACTTGCCAACACAGGGTTTTTACCTTACCATAAGCTGTCCCTTTGGGCTGAAGCAGGCGGAGTGTGTGGATCACAGCCTGGGAAGCAGGACCTCAGGGGAGTCTGCCAACAGACTGCCCTCCAGTATAGCCAGCTGAGAAAAGGTGGCAAGGCTGATGGATCCCGCTTACAACGAAATGTTTCTCTTCAGCAGAGGAGATTTTGCTACCACACGTCAGCAGCTCCTCTCCCTCAGAGTGCTGTTCCTGGGTAGACTAGGAAAAGCCACCACGTTCCCCAGCTTAGGAGAGGCTCTTTTCCTAGTTGGTTTCATCCGTGAGAGAGCCAGAAGGGCTGATCTCCACCAATCGGGCTGCACAGCCTGAGTGCTTGGGGTAGGGCAGTCCTGAGCCAATGTGCCACCTTAGGAATGCAAGCCAAGTTTCCTTGCCACAGGAAGGCACACCGAGGCCTGGTGTTTTCTCTATGAAGCTGACGTGGGCTTGAAGGGTGAGGCCTTTACAACAATGTGTATGGAGGTACTCGATATGGGCTGCCTGGTGAAAGAACCTGCGCTCACCAGCACCCTGAGTACCTTTCCTGAACTTTGATTCCTAGCTGGGTGAACTCGCCCTTCGGAGGCCAGATGGGACCAAACGTGTTAAGCTTGTGGGGAAAGCCTTTGACCAATGGCCAATATGCCTGTGCTTGTGCGAGGGTTACGCAGGCACTTGCCAACACAGGGTTTTGACCTTACCATAAGCTGTCCCTTTGGGCTGAAGCAGGCGGCGTGTGTGGTTCACAGCCTGGGAAGCAGGACCTCAGGGGAGTCTGCCAACAGACTGCCCTCCAGTATAGCCAGCTGAGAAAAGGTGGCAAGGCTGATGGATCCCGCTTACAACGAAATGTTTCTCTTCAGCAGAGGAGATTTTGCTACCACACGTCAGCAGCTCCTCTCCCTCAGAGTGTTGTTCCTGGGTAGACTAGGAAAAGCCACCACGTTCCCAGCTTAGGAGTGCTCTTTTCCTACTTGGTTTCAACCTTGAGAGAGCCAGAAGGGCTGATCTCCACCAGTCGGGCTGCACAGACTGAATGCTTCGGGTAGGGCAGTCCTGAGCCAATGTGCCACCTTAGGAATGCAAGCCAAGTTTCCTTGCCACAGGAAGGCACACCGAGGCCTGGTGTTTTCTCTATGAAACTGACGTGGGCTTGAAGGGTGAGGCCTTTACAACAATGTGTATGGAGGTACTCGATTTGGGCTGCCTGGTGAAAGAACCTGCGCTCACCAGCACCCTGAGTACCTTTCCTGAACTTTGATTCCTAGCTGGGTGAACTCGCCCTTTGGAGGCTAGATGGGACCAAACGTGTTAAGCTTGTGGGGAAAGCCTTTGACCAATGGCCAATAGGCTTGTGCTTGTGCGAGCGTTACGCAGGCACTTGCCAACACAGGGTTTTTACCTTACCATAAGCTGTCCCTTTGAGCTGAAGCAGGCGGAGTGTGTGGATCACAGCCTGGGAAGCAGGACCTCAGGGGAGTCTGCCAACAGACTGCCCTCCAGTATAGCCAGCTGAGAAAAGGTGGCAAGGCTGATGGATCCCGCTTACAACGAAATGTTTCTCTTCAGCAGAGGAGATTTTGCTACCACACGTCAGCAGCTCCTCTCCCTCAGAGTGCTGTTCCTGGGTAGACTAGGAAAAGCCACCACGTTCCCCAGCTTAGGAGAGGCTCTTTTCCTAGTTGGTTTCATCCGTGAGAGAGCCAGAAGGGCTGATCTCCACCAATCGGGCTGCACAGACTGAGTGCTTGGGGTAGGGCAGTCCTGAGCCAATGTGCCACCTTAGGAATGCAAGCCAAGTTTCCTTGCCACAGGAAGGCACACCGAGGCCTGGTGTTTTCTCTATGAAGCTGACGTGGGCTTGAAGGGTGAGGCCTTTACAACAATGTGTATGGAGGTACTCGATTTGGGCTGCCTGGTGAAAGAACCTGCGCTCACCAGCACCCTGAGTACCTTTCCTGAACTTTGATTCCTAGCTGGGTGATCTCGCCCTTCGGAGGCCAGATGGGACCAAACGTGTTAAGCTTGTGGGGAAAGCCTTTGACCAATGGCCAATATGCCTGTGCTTGTGCGAGGGTTACGCAGGCACTTGCCAACACAGGGTTTTGACCTTACCATAAGCTGTCCCTTTGGGCTGAAGCAGGCGGCGTGTGTGGATCACAGCCTGGGAAGCAGGACCTCAGGGGAGTCTGCCAACAGACTGCCCTCCAGTATAGCCAGCTGAGAAAAGGTGGCAAGGCTGATGGATCCCGCTTACAACGAAATGTTTCTCTTCAGCAGAGGAGATTTTGCTACCACACGTCAGCAGCTCCTCTCCCTCAGAGTGTTGTTCCTGGGTAGACTAGGAAAAGCCACCACGTTCCCAGCTTAGGAGAGGCTCTTTTCCTACTTGGTTTCAACCTTGAGAGAGCCAGAAGGGCTGATCTCCACCAGTCGGGCTGCACAGCCTGAATGCTTCGGGTAGGGCAGTCCTGAGCCAATGTGCCACCTTAGGAATGCAAGCCAAGTTTCCTTGCCACAGGAAGGCACACCGAGGCCTGGTGTTTTCTCTATGAAACTGACGTGGGCTTGAAGGGTGAGGCCTTTACAACAATGTGTATGGAGGTACTCGATTTGGGCTGCCTGGTGAAAGAACCTGCGCTCACCAGCACCCTGAGTACCTTTCCTGAACTTTGATTCCTAGCTGGGTGAACTCGCCCTTTGGAGGCTAGATGGGACCAAACGTGTTAAGCTTGTGGGGAAAGCCTTTGACCAATGGCCAATAGGCTTGTGCTTGTGCGAGGGTTACGCAGGCACTTGCCAACACAGGGTTTTTACCTTACCATAAGCTGTCCCTTTGGGCTGAAGCAGGCGGAGTGTGTGGATCACAGCCTGGGAAGCAGGACCTCAGGGGAGTCTGCCAACAGACTGCCCTCCAGTATAGCCAGCTGAGAAAAGGTGGCAAGGCCGATGGATCCCGCTTACAACGAAATGTTTCTCTTCAGCAGAGGAGATTTTGCTACCACACGTCAGCAGCTCCTCTCCCTCAGAGTGCTGTTCCTGGGTAGACTAGGAAAAGCCACCACGTTCACAGCTTAGGAGAGGCTCTTTTCCTAGTTGGTTTCATCCGTGAGAGAGCCAGAAGGGCTGATCTCCACCAGTCGGGCTGCACAGCCTGAGTGCTTGGGGTAGAGCAGTCCTGAGCCAATGTGCCACCTTAGGAATGCAAGCCAAGTTTCCTTGCCACAGGAAGGCACACCGAGGCCTGGTGTTTTCTCTATGAAACTGACGTGGGCTTGAAGGGTGAGGCCTTTACAACAATGTGTATAGAGGTACTCGATTTGGGCTGCCTGGTGAAAGAACCTGCGCTCACCAGCACCCTGAGTACCTTTACTGAACTTTGATTCCTAGCTGGGTGAACTCGCCCTTCGGAGGCTAGATGGGACCAAACGTGTTAAGCTTATGGGGAAAGCCTTTGACCAATGGCCAATATGCTTGTGCTTGTGCGAGGGTTACGCAGGCACTTGCAACACAGGGTTTTTACCTTACCATAAGCTGTCCCTTTGGGCTGAAGCAGGCGGCGTGTGTGGATCACAGCCTGGGAAGCAGGACCTCAGGGGAGTCTGCCAACAGACTGCCCTCCAGTAGAGCCAGCTGAGAAAAGGTGGCAAGGCTGATGGATCCCGCTTACAACGAAATGTTTCTCTTCAGCAGAGGAGATTTTGCTACCACACGTCAGCAGCTCCTCTCCCTCAGAGTGCTGTTCCTGGGTAGACTAGGAAAAGCCACCACGTTCCCAGCTTAGGAGAGGCTCTTTTCCTACTTGGTTTCAACCTTGAGAGAGCCAGAAGGGCTGATCTCCACCAGTCGGGCTGCACAGCCTGAGTGCTTCGGGTAGGGCAGTCCTGAGCCAATGTGCCACCTTAGGAATGCAAGCCAAGTTTCCTTGCCACAGGAAGGCACACCGAGGCCTGGTGTTTTCTCTATGAAGCTGACGTGGGCTTGAAGGGTGAGGCCTTTACAACAATGTGTATGGAGGTACTCGATTTGGGCTGCCTGGTGAAAGAACCTGCGCTCACCAGCACCCTGAGTACCTTTCCTGAACTTTGATTCCTAGCTAGGTCAACTCGGCCTTCGGAGGCCAGATGGGACCAAACGTGTTAAGCTTGTGGGGAAAGCCTTTGACCAATGGCCAATATGCCTGTGCTTGTGCGAGGGTTACGCAGGCACTTGCCAACACAGGGTTTTGACCTTACCATAAGCTGTCCCTTTGGGCTGAAGCAGGCTGCATGTGTGGATCACAGCCTGGGAAGCAGGACCTCAGGGGAGTCTGCCAACAGACTGCCCTCCAGTATAGCCAGCTGAGAAAAGGTGGCAAGGCTGATGGATCCCGCTTACAACGAAATGTTTCTCTTCAGCAGAGGAGATTTTGCTACCACACGTCAGCAGCTCCTCTCCCTTAGAGTGTTGTTCCTGGGTAGACTAGGAAAAGCCACCACGTTCCCAGCTTAGGAGAGGCTCTTTTCCTACTTGGTTTCAACCTTGAGAGAGCCAGAAGGGCTGATCTCCACCAGTCGGGCTGCACAGCCTGAATGCTTCGGGTAGGGCAGTCCTGAGCCAATGTGCCACCTTAGGAATGCAAGCCAAGTTTCCTTGCCACAGGAAGGCACACCGAGGCCTGGTGTTTTCTCTATGAAACTGACGTGGGCTTGAAGGGTGAGGCCTTTACAACAATGTGTATGGAGGTACTCGATTTGGGCGGCCTGGTGAAAGAACCTGCGCTCACCAGCACCCTGAGTACCTTTCCTGAACTTTGATTCCTAGCTAGGTCAACTCGGCCTTCGGAGGCTAGATGGGACCAAACGTGTTAAGCTTGTGGGGAAAGCCTTTGACCAATGGCCAATATGCCTGTGCTTGTGCGAGGGTTACGCAGGCACTTGCCAACACAGGGTTTTTTCCTTACCATAAGCTGTCCCTTTGGGCTGAAGCAGGCGGCGTGTGTGGATCACAGCCTGGGAAGCAGGACCTCAGGGGAGTCTGCCAACAGACTGCCCTCCAGTATAGCCAGCTGAGAAAAGGTGGCAAGGCTGATGGATCCCGCTTACAACGAAATGTTTCTCTTCAGCAGAGGAGATTTTGCTACCACACGTCAGCAGCTCCTCTCCCTCAGAGTGCTGTTCCTGGGTAGACTAGGAAAAGCCACCACGTTCCCCAGCTTAGGAGAGGCTCTTTTCCTAGTTGGTTTCATCCGTGAGAGAGCCAGAAGGGCTGATCTCCACCAATCGGGCTGCACAGACTGAGTGGTTGGGGTAGGGCAGTCCTGAGCCAATGTGCCACCTTAGGAATGCAAGCCAAGTTTCCTTGCCACAGGAAGGCACACCGAGGCCTGGTGTTTTCTCTATGAAGCTGACGTGGGCTTGAAGGGTGAGGCCTTTACAACAATGTGTATGGAGGTACTCGATTTGGGCTGCCTGGTGAAAGAACCTGCGCTCACCAGCACCCTGAGTACCTTTCCTGAACTTTGATTCCTAGCTGGGTGATCTCGCCCTTCGGAGGCCAGATGGGACCAAACGTGTTAAGCTTGTGGGGAAAGCCTTTGACCAATGGCCAATATGCCTGTGCTTGTGCGAGGGTTACGCAGGCACTTGCCAACACAGGGTTTTGACCTTACCATAAGCTGTCCCTTTGGGCTGAAGCAGGCGGCGTGTGTGGATCACAGCCTGGGAAGCAGGACCTCAGGGGAGTCTGCCAACAGACTGCCCTCCAGTATAGCCAGCTGAGAAAAGGTGGCAAGGCTGATGGATCCCGCTTACAACGAAATGTTTCTCTTCAGCAGAGGAGATTTTGCTACCACACGTCAGCAGCTCCTCTCCCTCAGAGTGTTGTTCCTGGGTAGACTAGGAAAAGCCACCACGTTCCCAGCTTAGGAGAGGCTCTTTTCCTACTTGGTTTCAACCTTGAGAGAGCCAGAAGGGCTGATCTCCACCAGTCGGGCTGCACAGCCTGAATGCTTCGGGTAGGGCAGTCCTGAGCCAATGTGCCACCTTAGGAATGCAAGCCAAGTTTCCTTGCCACAGGAAGGCACACCGAGGCCTGGTGTTTTCTCTATGAAACTGACGTGGGCTTGAAGGGTGAGGCCTTTACAACAATGTGTATGGAGGTACTCGATTTGGGCTGCCTGGTGAAAGAACCTGCGCTCACCAGCACCCTGAGTACCTTTCCTGAACTTTGATTCCTAGCTGGGTGAACTCGCCCTTTGGAGGCTAGATGGGACCAAACGTGTTAAGCTTGTGGGGAAAGCCTTTGACCAATGGCCAATAGGCTTGTGCTTGTGCGAGGGTTACGCAGGCACTTGCCAACACAGGGTTTTTACCTTACCATAAGCTGTCCCTTTGGGCTGAAGCAGGCGGAGTGTGTGGATCACAGCCTGGGAAGCAGGACCTCAGGGGAGTCTGCCAACAGACTGCCCTCCAGTATAGCCAGCTGAGAAAAGGTGGCAAGGCCGATGGATCCCGCTTACAACGAAATGTTTCTCTTCAGCAGAGGAGATTTTGCTACCACACGTCAGCAGCTCCTCTCCCTCAGAGTGCTGTTCCTGGGTAGACTAGGAAAAGCCACCACGTTCACAGCTTAGGAGAGGCTCTTTTCCTAGTTGGTTTCATCCGTGAGAGAGCCAGAAGGGCTGATCTCCACCAGTCGGGCTGCACAGCCTGAGTGCTTGGGGTAGAGCAGTCCTGAGCCAATGTGCCACCTTAGGAATGCAAGCCAAGTTTCCTTGCCACAGGAAGGCACACCGAGGCCTGGTGTTTTCTCTATGAAACTGACGTGGGCTTGAAGGGTGAGGCCTTTACAACAATGTGTATAGAGGTACTCGATTTGGGCTGCCTGGTGAAAGAACCTGCGCTCACCAGCACCCTGAGTACCTTTACTGAACTTTGATTCCTAGCTGGGTGAACTCGCCCTTCGGAGGCTAGATGGGACCAAACGTGTTAAGCTTATGGGGAAAGCCTTTGACCAATGGCCAATATGCTTGTGCTTGTGCGAGGGTTACGCAGGCACTTGCAACACAGGGTTTTTACCTTACCATAAGCTGTCCCTTTGGGCTGAAGCAGGCGGCGTGTGTGGATCACAGCCTGGGAAGCAGGACCTCAGGGGAGTCTGCCAACAGACTGCCCTCCAGTAGAGCCAGCTGAGAAAAGGTGGCAAGGCTGATGGATCCCGCTTACAACGAAATGTTTCTCTTCAGCAGAGGAGATTTTGCTACCACACGTCAGCAGCTCCTCTCCCTCAGAGTGCTGTTCCTGGGTAGACTAGGAAAAGCCACCACGTTCCCAGCTTAGGAGAGGCTCTTTTCCTACTTGGTTTCAACCTTGAGAGAGCCAGAAGGGCTGATCTCCACCAGTCGGGCTGCACAGCCTGAGTGCTTCGGGTAGGGCAGTCCTGAGCCAATGTGCCACCTTAGGAATGCAAGCCAAGTTTCCTTGCCACAGGAAGGCACACCGAGGCCTGGTGTTTTCTCTATGAAGCTGACGTGGGCTTGAAGGGTGAGGCCTTTACAACAATGTGTATGGAGGTACTCGATTTGGGCTGCCTGGTGAAAGAACCTGCGCTCACCAGCACCCTGAGTACCTTTCCTGAACTTTGATTCCTAGCTAGGTCAACTCGGCCTTCGGAGGCCAGATGGGACCAAACGTGTTAAGCTTGTGGGGAAAGCCTTTGACCAATGGCCAATATGCCTGTGCTTGTGCGAGGGTTACGCAGGCACTTGCCAACACAGGGTTTTGACCTTACCATAAGCTGTCCCTTTGGGCTGAAGCAGGCTGCGTGTGTGGATCACAGCCTGGGAAGCAGGACCTCAGGGGAGTCTGCCAACAGACTGCCCTCCAGTATAGCCAGCTGAGAAAAGGTGGCAAGGCTGATGGATCCCGCTTACAACGAAATGTTTCTCTTCAGCAGAGGAGATTTTGCTACCACACGTCAGCAGCTCCTCTCCCTTAGAGTGTTGTTCCTGGGTAGACTAGGAAAAGCCACCACGTTCCCAGCTTAGGAGAGGCTCTTTTCCTACTTGGTTTCAACCTTGAGAGAGCCAGAAGGGCTGATCTCCACCAGTCGGGCTGCACAGCCTGAATGCTTCGGGTAGGGCAGTCCTGAGCCAATGTGCCACCTTAGGAATGCAAGCCAAGTTTCCTTGCCACAGGAAGGCACACCGAGGCCTGGTGTTTTCTCTATGAAACTGACGTGGGCTTGAAGGGTGAGGCCTTTACAACAATGTGTATGGAGGTACTCGATTTGGGCGGCCTGGTGAAAGAACCTGCGCTCACCAGCACCCTGAGTACCTTTCCTGAACTTTGATTCCTAGCTAGGTCAACTCGGCCTTCGGAGGCTAGATGGGACCAAACGTGTTAAGCTTGTGGGGAAAGCCTTTGACCAATGGCCAATATGCCTGTGCTTGTGCGAGGGTTACGCAGGCACTTGCCAACACAGGGTTTTTTCCTTACCATAAGCTGTCCCTTTGGGCTGAAGCAGGCGGCGTGTGTGGATCACAGCCTGGGAAGCAGGACCTCAGGGGAGTCTGCCAACAGACTGCTCTCCAGTATAGCCAGCTGAGAAAAGGTGGCAAGGCTGATGGATCCCGCTTACAACGAAATGTTTCTCTTCAGCAGAGGAGATTTTGCTACCACACGTCAGCAGCTCCTCTCCCTCAGAGTGCTGTTCCTGGGTAGACTAGGAAAAGCCACCACGTTCCCAGCTTAGGAGAGGCTCTTTTCCTAGTTGGTTTCATCCGTGAGAGAGCCAGAAGGGCTGATTTCCACCAGTCGGGCTGCACAGCCTCAGTGCTTGGGGTAGGGCAGTCCTGAGCCAATGTGCCACCTTAGGAATGCAAGCCAAGTTTCCTTGCCACAGGAAGGCACACCGAGGCCTGGTGTTTTCTCTATGAAACTGACGTGGGCTTGAAGGGTGAGGCCTTTACAACAATGTGTATGGAGGTACTCGATTTGGGCTGCCTGGTGAAAGAACCTGCGCTCACCAGCACCCTGAGTACCTTTACTGAACTTTGATTCCTAGCTGGGTGAACTCGCCCTTCGGAGGCTAGATGGGACCAAACGTGTTAAGCTTGTGGGGAAAGCCTTTAACCAATGGCCAATATGCTTGTGCTTGTGTGAGGGTTACGCAGGCACTTGCCAACACAGGGTTTTTACCTTACCATAAGCTGTCCCTTTGGGCTGAAGCAGGCGGAGTGTGTGGATCACAGCCTGGGAAGCAGGACCTCAGGGGAGTCTGCCAACAGACTGCCCTCCAGTATAGCCAGCTGAGAAAAGGTGGCAAGGCTGATGGATCCCGCTTACAACGAAATGTTTCTCTTCAGCAGAGGAGATTTTGCTACCACACGTCAGCAGCTCCTCTCCCTCAGAGTGCTGTTCCTGGGTAGACTAGGAAAAGCCACCACGTTCCCCAGCTTAGGAGAGGCTCTTTTCCTAGTTGGTTTCATCCGTGAGAGAGCCAGAAGGGCTTATCTCCACCAATCGGGCTGCACAGACTGAGTGCTTGGGGTAGGGCAGTCCTGAGCCAATGTGCCACCTTAGGAATGCAAGCCAAGTTTCCTTGCCACAGGAAGGCACACCGAGGCCTGGTGTTTTCTCTATGAAGCTGACGTGGGCTTGAAGGGTGAGGACTTTACAACAATGTGTATGGAGGTACTCGATTTGGGCTGCCTGGTGAAAGAACCTGCGCTCACCAGCACCCTGAGTACCTTTCCTGAACTTTGATTCCTAGCTGGGTGAACTCGCCCTTCGGAGGCCAGATGGGACAAAACGTGTTAAGCTTGTGGGGAAAGCCTTTGACCAATGGCCAATATGCCTGTGCTTGTGCGAGGGTTACGCAGGCACTTGCCAACACAGGGTTTTGACCTTACCATAAGCTGTCCCTTTGGGCTGAAGCAGGCGGCGTGTGTGGATCACAGCCTGGGAAGCAGGACCTCAGGGGAGTCTGCCAACAGACTGCCCTCCAGTATAGCCAGCTGAGAAAAGGTGGCAAGGCTGATGGATCCCGCTTACAACGAAATGTTTCTCTTCAGCAGAGGAGATTTTGCTACCACACGTCAGCAGCTCCTCTCCCTCAGAGTGTTGTTCCTGGGTAGACTAGGAAAAGCCACCACGTTCCCAGCTTAGGAGAGGCTCTTTTCCTACTTGGTTTCAACCTTGAGAGAGCCAGAAGGGCTGATCTCCACCAGTCGGGCTGCACAGCCTGAATGCTTCGGGTAGGGCAGTCCTGAGCCAATGTGCCACCTTAGGAATGCAAGCCAAGTTTCCTTGCCACAGGAAGGCACACCGAGGCCTGGTGTTTTCTCTATGAAACTGACGTGGGCTTGAAGGGTGAGGCCTTTACAACAATGTGTATGGAGGTACTCGATTTGGGCTGCCTGGTGAAAGAACCTGCGCTCACCAGCACCCTGAGTACCTTTCCTGAACTTTGATTCCTAGCTGGGTGAACTCGCCCTTTGGAGGCTAGATGGGACCAAACGTGTTAAGCTTGTGGGGAAAGCCTTTGACCAATGGCCAATAGGCTTGTGCTTGTGCGAGGGTTACGCAGGCACTTGCCAACACAGGGTTTTTACCTTACCATAAGCTGTCCCTTTGGGCTGAAGCAGGCGGAGTGTGTGGATCACAGCCTGGGAAGCAGGACCTCAGGGGAGTCTGCCAACAGACTGCCCTCCAGTATAGCCAGCTGAGAAAAGGTGGCAAGGCCGATGGATCCCGCTTACAACGAAATGTTTCTCTTCAGCAGAGGAGATTTTGCTACCACACGTCAGCAGCTCCTCTCCCTCAGAGTGCTGTTCCTGGGTAGACTAGGAAAAGCCACCACGTTCCCAGCTTAGGAGAGGCTCTTTTCCTAGTTGGTTTCATCCGTGAGAGAGCCAGAAGGGCTGATCTCCACCAGTCGGGCTGCACAGCCTGAGTGCTTGGGGTAGAGCAGTCCTGAGCCAATGTGCCACCTTAGGAATGCAAGCCAAGTTTCCTTGCCACAGGAAGGCACACCGAGGCCTGGTGTTTTCTCTATGAAACTGACGTGGGCTTGAAGGGTGAGGCCTTTACAACAATGTGTATAGAGGTACTCGATTTGGGCTGCCTGGTGAAAGAACCTGCGCTCACCAGCACCCTGAGTACCTTTACTGAACTTTGATTCCTAGCTGGGTGAACTCGCCCTTCGGAGGCTAGATGGGACCAAACGTGTTAAGCTTATGGGGAAAGCCTTTGACCAATGGCCAATATGCTTGTGCTTGTGCGAGGGTTACGCAGGCACTTGCAACACAGGGTTTTTACCTTACCATAAGCTGTCCCTTTGGGCTGAAGCAGGCGGCGTGTGTGGATCACAGCCTGGGAAGCAGGACCTCAGGGGAGTCTGCCAACAGACTGCCCTCCAGTATAGCCAGCTGAGAAAAGGTGGCAAGGCTGATGGATCCCGCTTACAACGAAATGTTTCTCTTCAGCAGAGGAGATTTTGCTACCACACGTCAGCAGCTCCTCTCCCTCAGAGTGCTGTTCCTGGGTAGACTAGGAAAAGCCACCACGTTCCCAGCTTAGGAGAGGCTCTTTTCCTACTTGGTTTCAACCTTGAGAGAGCCAGAAGGGCTGATCTCCACCAGTCGGGCTGCACAGCCTGAGTGCTTCGGGTAGGGCAGTCCTGAGCCAATGTGCCACCTTAGGAATGCAAGCCAAGTTTCCTTGCCACAGGAAGGCACACCGAGGCCTGGTGTTTTCTCTATGAAGCTGACGTGGGCTTGAAGGGTGAGGCCTTTACAACAATGTGTATGGAGGTACTCGATTTGGGCTGCCTGGTGAAAGAACCTGCGCTCACCAGCACCCTGAGTACCTTTCCTGAACTTTTATTCCTAGCTAGGTCAACTCGGCCTTCGGAGGCCAGATGGGACCAAACGTGTTAAGCTTGTGGGGAAAGCCTTTGACCAATGGCCAATATGCCTGTGCTTGTGCGAGGGTTACGCAGGCACTTGCCAACACAGGGTTTTGACCTTACCATAAGCTGTCCCTTTGGGCTGAAGCAGGCTGCGTGTGTGGATCACAGCCTGGGAAGCAGGACCTCAGGGGAGTCTGCCAACAGACTGCCCTCCAGTATAGCCAGCTGAGAAAAGGTGGCAAGGCTGATGGATCCCGCTTACAACGAAATGTTTCTCTTCAGCAGAGGAGATTTTGCTACCACACGTCAGCAGCTCCTCTCCCTTAGAGTGTTGTTCCTGGGTAGACTAGGAAAAGCCACCACGTTCCCAGCTTAGGAGAGGCTCTTTTCCTACTTGGTTTCAACCTTGAGAGAGCCAGAAGGGCTGATCTCCACCAGTCGGGCTGCACAGCCTGAATGCTTCGGGTAGGGCAGTCCTGAGCCAATGTGCCACCTTAGGAATGCAAGCCAAGTTTCCTTGCCACAGGAAGGCACACCGAGGCCTGGTGTTTTCTCTATGAAACTGACGTGGGCTTGAAGGGTGAGGCCTTTACAACAATGTGTATGGAGGTACTCGATTTGGGCGGCCTGGTGAAAGAACCTGCGCTCACCAGCACCCTGAGTACCTTTCCTGAACTTTGATTCCTAGCTAGGTCAACTCGGCCTTCGGAGGCTAGATGGGACCAAACGTGTTAAGCTTGTGGGGAAAGCCTTTGACCAATGGCCAATATGCCTGTGCTTGTGCGAGGGTTACGCAGGCACTTGCCAACACAGGGTTTTTTCCTTACCATAAGCTGTCCCTTTGGGCTGAAGCAGGCGGCGTGTGTGGATCACAGCCTGGGAAGCAGGACCTCAGGGGAGTCTGCCAACAGACTGCTCTCCAGTATAGCCAGCTGAGAAAAGGTGGCAAGGCTGATGGATCCCGCTTACAACGAAATGTTTCTCTTCAGCAGAGGAGATTTTGCTACCACACGTCAGCAGCTCCTCTCCCTCAGAGTGCTGTTCCTGGGTAGACTAGGAAAAGCCACCACGTTCCCAGCTTAGGAGAGGCTCTTTTCCTAGTTGGTTTCATCCGTGAGAGAGCCAGAAGGGCTGATTTCCACCAGTCGGGCTGCACAGCCTCAGTGCTTGGGGTAGGGCAGTCCTGAGCCAATGTGCCACCTTAGGAATGCAAGCCAAGTTTCCTTGCCACAGGAAGGCACACCGAGGCCTGGTGTTTTCTCTATGAAACTGACGTGGGCTTGAAGGGTGAGGCCTTTACAACAATGTGTATGGAGGTACTCGATTTGGGCTGCCTGGTGAAAGAACCTGCGCTCACCAGCACCCTGAGTACCTTTACTGAACTTTGATTCCTAGCTGGGTGAACTCGCCCTTCGGAGGCTAGATGGGACCAAACGTGTTAAGCTTGTGGGGAAAGCCTTTAACCAATGGCCAATATGCTTGTGCTTGTGTGAGGGTTACGCAGGCACTTGCCAACACAGGGTTTTTACCTTACCATAAGCTGTCCCTTTGGGCTGAAGCAGGCGGAGTGTGTGGATCACAGCCTGGGAAGCAGGACCTCAGGGGAGTCTGCCAACAGACTGCCCTCCAGTATAGCCAGCTGAGAAAAGGTGGCAAGGCTGATGGATCCCGCTTACAACGAAATGTTTCTCTTCAGCAGAGGAGATTTTGCTACCACACGTCAGCAGCTCCTCTCCCTCAGAGTGCTGTTCCTGGGTAGACTAGGAAAAGCCACCACGTTCCCAGCTTAGGAGTGCTGTTTTCCTACTTGGTTTCAACCTTGAGAGAGCCAGAAGGGCTGATCTCCACCAGTCGGGCTGCACAGACTGAATGCTTCGGGTAGGGCAGTCCTGAGCCAATGTGCCACCTTAGGAATGCAAGCCAAGTTTCCTTGCCACAGGAAGGCACACCGAGGCCTGGTGTTTTCTCTATGAAACTGACGTGGGCTTGAAGGGTGAGGCCTTTACAACAATGTGTATGGAGGTACTCGATTTGGGCTGCCTGGTGAAAGAACCTGCGCTCACCAGCACCCTGAGTACCTTTCCTGAACTTTGATTCCTAGCTGGGTGAACTCGCCCTTTGGAGGCTAGATTGGACCAAACGTGTTAAGCTTGTGGGGAAAGCCTTTGACCAATGGCCAATAGGCTTGTGCTTGTGCGAGCGTTACGCAGGCACTTGCCAACACAGGGTTTTTACCTTACCATAAGCTGTCCCTTTGGGCTGAAGCAGGCGGAGTGTGTGGATCACAGCCTGGGAAGCAGGACCTCAGGGGAGTCTGCCAACAGACTGCCCTCCAGTATAGCCAGCTGAGAAAAGGTGGCAAGGCTGATGGATCCCGCTTACAACGAAATGTTTCTCTTCAGCAGAGGAGATTTTGCTACCACACGTCAGCAGCTCCTCTCCCTCAGAGTGCTGTTCCTGGGTAGACTAGGAAAAGCCACCACGTTCCCCAGCTTAGGAGAGGCTCTTTTCCTAGTTGGTTTCATCCGTGAGAGAGCCAGAAGGGCTGATCTCCACCAATCGGGCTGCACAGACTGAGTGCTTGGGGTAGGGCAGTCCTGAGCCAATGTGCCACCTTAGGAATGCAAGCCAAGTTTCCTTGCCACAGGAAGGCACACCGAGGCCTGGTGTTTTCTCTATGAAGCTGACGTGGGCTTGAAGGGTGAGGCCTTTACAACAATGTGTATGGAGGTACTCGATTTGGGCTGCCTGGTGAAAGAACCTGCGCTCACCAGCACCCTGAGTACCTTTCCTGAACTTTGATTCCTAGCTGGGTGAACTCGCCCTTCGGAGGCCAGATGGGACAAAACGTGTTAAGCTTGTGGGGAAAGCCTTTGACCAATGGCCAATATGCCTGTGCTTGTGCGAGGGTTACGCAGGCACTTGCCAACACAGGGTTTTGACCTTACCATAAGCTGTCCCTTTGGGCTGAAGCAGGCGGCGTGTGTGGATCACAGCCTGGGAAGCAGGACCTCAGGGGAGTCTGCCAACAGACTGCCCTCCAGTATAGCCAGCTGAGAAAAGGTGGCAAGGCTGATGGATCCCGCTTACAACGAAATGTTTCTCTTCAGCAGAGGAGATTTTGCTACCACACGTCAGCAGCTCCTCTCCCTCAGAGTGTTGTTCCTGGGTAGACTAGGAAAAGCCACCACGTTCCCAGCTTAGGAGAGGCTCTTTTCCTACTTGGTTTCAACCTTGAGAGAGCCAGAAGGGCTGATCTCCACCAGTCGGGCTGCACAGCCTGAATGCTTCGGGTAGGGCAGTCCTGAGCCAATGTGCCACCTTAGGAATGCAAGCCAAGTTTCCTTGCCACAGGAAGGCACACCGAGGCCTGGTGTTTTCTCTATGAAACTGACGTGGGCTTGAAGGGTGAGGCCTTTACAACAATGTGTATGGAGGTACTCGATTTGGGCTGCCTGGTGAAAGAACCTGCGCTCACCAGCACCCTGAGTACCTTTCCTGAACTTTGATTCCTAGCTGGGTGAACTCGCCCTTTGGAGGCTAGATGGGACCAAACGTGTTAAGCTTGTGGGGAAAGCCTTTGACCAATGGCCAATAGGCTTGTGCTTGTGCGAGGGTTACGCAGGCACTTGCCAACACAGGGTTTTTACCTTACCATAAGCTGTCCCTTTGGGCTGAAGCAGGCGGAGTGTGTGGATCACAGCCTGGGAAGCAGGACCTCAGGGGAGTCTGCCAACAGACTGCCCTCCAGTATAGCCAGCTGAGAAAAGGTGGCAAGGCTGATGGATCCCGCTTACAACGAAATGTTTCTCTTCAGCAGAGGAGATTTTGCTACCACACGTCAGCAGCTCCTCTCCCTCAGAGTGCTGTTCCTGGGTAGACTAGGAAAAGCCACCACGTTCCCAGCTTAGGAGAGGCTCTTTTCCTAGTTGGTTTCATCCGTGAGAGAGCCAGAAGGGCTGATCTCCACCAGTCGGGGTGCACAGCCTGAGTGCTTGGGGTAGGGCAGTCCTGAGCCAATGTGCCACCTTAGGAATGCAAGCCAAGTTTCCTTGCCACAGGAAGGCACACCGAGGCCTGGTGTTTTCTCTATGAAACTGACGTGGGCTTGAAGGGTGAGGCCTTTACAACAATGTGTATGGAGGTACTCGATTTGGGCTGCCTGGTGAAAGAACCTGCGCTCACCAGCACCCTGAGTACCTTTACTGAACTTTGATTCCTAGCTGGGTGAACTCGCCCTTCGGAGGCTAGATGGGACCAAACGTGTTAAGCTTATGGGGAAAGCCTTTGACCAATGGCCAATATGCTTGTGCTTGTGCGAGGGTTACGCAGGCACTAGCAAGACAGGGTTTTTACCTTACCATAAGCTGTCCCTTTGGGCTGAAGCAGGCGGCGTGTGTGGATCACAGACTGGGAAGCAGGACCTCAGGGGAGTCTGCCAACAGACTGCCCTCCAGTAGAGCCAGCTGAGAAAAGGTGGCAAGGCTGATGGATCCCGCTTACAACGAAATGTTTCTCTTCAGCAGAGGAGATTTTGCTACCACACGTCAGCAGCTCCTCTCCCTCAGAGTGCTGTTCCTGGGTAGACTAGGAAAAGCCACCACGTTCCCAGCTTAGGAGAGGCTCTTTTCCTACTTGGTTTCAACCTTGAGAGAGCCAGAAGGGCTGATCTCCACCAGTCGGGCTGCACAGCCTGAGTGCTTCGGGTAGGGCAGTCCTGAGCCAATGTGCCACCTTAGGAATGCAAGCCAAGTTTCCTTGCCACAGGAAGGCACACCGAGGCCTGGTGTTTTCTCTATGAAGCTGACGTGGGCTTGAAGGGTGAGGCCTTTACAACAATGTGTATGGAGGTACTCGATTTGGGCTGCCTGGTGAAAGAACCTGCGCTCACCAGCACCCTGAGTACCTTTCCTGAACTTTGATTCCTAGCTAGGACAACTCGGCCTTCGGAGGCCAGATGGGACCAAACGTGTTAAGCTTGTGGGGAAAGCCTTTGACCAATGGCCAATATGCCTGTGCTTGTGCGAGGGTTACGCAGGCACTTGCCAACACAGGGTTTTGACCTTACCATAAGCTGTCCCTTTGGGCTGAAGCAGGCGGCGTGTGTGGATCACAGCCTGGGAAGCAGGACCTCAGGGGAGTCTGCCAACAGACTGCTCTCCATTATAGCCAGCTGAGAAAAGGTGGCAAGGCTGATGGATCCCGCTTACAACGAAATGTTTCTCTTCAGCAGAGGAGATTTTGCTACCACACGTCAGCAGCTCCTCTCCCTCAGAGTGCTGTTCCTGGGTAGACTAGGAAAAGCCACCACGTTCCCAGCTTAGGAGAGGCTCTTTTCCTAGTTGGTTTCATCCGTGAGAGAGCCAGAAGGGCTGATTTCCACCAGTCGGGCTGCACAGCCTGAGTGCTTGGGGTAGGGCAGTCCTGAGCCAATGTGCCACCTTAGGAATGCAAGCCAAGTTTCCTTGCCACAGGAAGGCACACCGAGGCCTGGTGTTTTCTCTATGAAACTGACGTGGGCTTGAAGGGTGAGGCCTTTACAACAATGTGTATGGAGGTACTCGATTTGGGCTGCCTGGTGAAAGAACCTGCGCTCACCAGCACCCTGAGTACCTTTACTGAACTTTGATTCCTAGCTGGGTGAACTCGCCCTTCGGAGGCTAGATGGGACCAAACGTGTTAAGCTTGTGGGGAAAGCCTTTAACCAATGGCCAATATGCTTGTGCTTGTGTGAGGGTTACGCAGGCACTTGCCAACACAGGGTTTTTACCTTACCATAAGCTGTCCCTTTGGGCTGAAGCAGGCGGAGTGTGTGGATCACAGCCTGGGAAGCAGGACCTCAGGGGAGTCTGCCAACAGACTGCCCTCCAGTATAGCCAGCTGAGAAAAGGTGGCAAGGCTGATGGATCCCGCTTACAACGAAATGTTTCTCTTCAGCAGAGGAGATTTTGCTACCACACGTCAGCAGCTCCTCTCCCTCAGAGTGCTGTTCCTGGGTAGACTAGGAAAAGCCACCACGTTCCCCAGCTTAGGAGAGGCTCTTTTCCTAGTTGGTTTCATCCGTGAGAGAGCCAGAAGGGCTGATCTCCACCAATCGGGCTGCACAGCCTGAGTGCTTGGGGTAGGGCAGTCCTGAGCCAATGTGCCACCTTAGGAATGCAAGCCAAGTTTCCTTGCCACAGGAAGGCACACCGAGGCCTGGTGTTTTCTCTATGAAGCTGACGTGGGCTTGAAGGGTGAGGCCTTTACAACAATGTGTATGGAGGTACTCGATATGGGCTGCCTGGTGAAAGAACCTGCGCTCACCAGCACCCTGAGTACCTTTCCTGAACTTTGATTCCTAGCTGGGTGAACTCGCCCTTCGGAGGCCAGATGGGACCAAACGTGTTAAGCTTGTGGGGAAAGCCTTTGACCAATGGCCAATATGCTTGTGCTTGTGCGAGGGTTACGCAGGCACTTGCCAACACAGGGTTTTGACCTTACCATAAGCTGTCCCTTTGGGCTGAAGCAGGCGGCGTGTGTGGATCACAGCCTGGGAAGCAGGACCTCAGGGGAGTCTGCCAACAGACTGCCCTCCAGTATAGCCAGCTGAGAAAAGGTGGCAAGGCTGATGGATCCCGCTTACAACGAAATGTTTCTCTTCAGCAGAGGAGATTTTGCTACCACACGTCAGCAGCTCCTCTCCCTCAGAGTGTTGTTCCTGGGTAGACTAGGAAAAGCCACCACGTTCCCAGCTTAGGAGTGCTCTTTTCCTACTTGGTTTCAACCTTGAGAGAGCCAGAAGGGCTGATCTCCACCAGTCGGGCTGCACAGACTGAATGCTTCGGGTAGGGCAGTCCTGAGCCAATGTGCCACCTTAGGAATGCAAGCCAAGTTTCCTTGCCACAGGAAGGCACACCGAGGCCTGGTGTTTTCTCTATGAAACTGACGTGGGCTTGAAGGGTGAGGCCTTTACAACAATGTGTATGGAGGTACTCGATTTGGGCTGCCTGGTGAAAGAACCTGCGCTCACCAGCACCCTGAGTACCTTTCCTGAACTTTGATTCCTAGCTGGGTGAACTCGCCCTTTGGAGGCTAGATGGGACCAAACGTGTTAAGCTTGTGGGGAAAGCCTTTGACCAATGGCCAATAGCCTTGTGCTTGTGCGAGCGTTACGCAGGCACTTGCCAACACAGGGTTTTTAACTTACCATAAGCTGTCCCTTTGGGCTGAAGCAGGCGGAGTGTGTGGATCACAGCCTGGGAAGCAGGACCTCAGGGGAGTCTGCCAACAGACTGCCCTCCAGTATAGCCAGCTGAGAAAAGGTGGCAAGGCTGATGGATCCCGCTTACAACGAAATGTTTCTCTTCAGCAGAGGAGATTTTGCTACCACACGTCAGCAGCTCCTCTCCCTCAGAGTGCTGTTCCTGGGTAGACTAGGAAAAGCCACCACGTTCCCCAGCTTAGGAGAGGCTCTTTTCCTAGTTGGTTTCATCCGTGAGAGAGCCAGAAGGGCTGATCTCCACCAATCGGGCTGCACAGACTGAGTGCTTGGGGTAGGGCAGTCCTGAGCCAATGTGCCACCTTAGGAATGCAAGCCAAGTTTCCTTGCCACAGGAAGGCACACCGAGGCCTGGTGTTTTCTCTATGAAGCTGACGTGGGCTTGAAGGGTGAGGCCTTTACAACAATGTGTATGGAGGTACTCGATTTGGGCTGCCTGGTGAAAGAACCTGCGCTCACCAGCACCCTGAGTACCTTTCCTGAACTTTGATTCCTAGCTTGGTGAACTCGCCCTTCGGAGGCCAGATGGGACCAAACGTGTTAAGCTTGTGGGGAAAGCCTTTGACCAATGGCCAATATGCCTGTGCTTGTGCGAGGGTTACGCAGGCACTTGCCAACACAGGGTTTTGACCTTACCATAAGCTGTCCCTTTGGGCTGAAGCAGGCGGCGTGTGTGGATCACAGCCTGGGAAGCAGGACCTCAGGGGAGTCTGCCAACAGACTGCCCTCCAGTATAGCCAGCTGAGAAAAGGTGGCAAGGCTGATGGATCCCGCTTACAACGAAATGTTTCTCTTCAGCAGAGGAGATTTTGCTACCACACGTCAGCAGCTCCTCTCCCTCAGAGTGTTGTTCCTGGGTAGACTAGGAAAAGCCACCACGTTCCCAGCTTAGGAGAGGCTCTTTTCCTAGTTGGTTTCAACCATGAGAGAGCCAGAAGGGCTGATCTCCACCAGTCGGGCTGCACAGCCTGAGTGCTTCGGGTAGGGCAGTCCTGAGCCAATGTGCCACCTTAGGAATGCAAGCCAAGTTTCCTTGCCAAGGAAGGCTCACCGAGGCCTGGTGTTTTCTCTATGAAACTGACGTGGGCTTGAAGGCTGAGGCCTTTACAACAATGTGTATGGATGTACTCGATTTGGGCTGCCTGGTGAAAGAACCTGCGCTCACCAGCACCCTGAGTACCTTTCCTGAACTTTGATTCCTAGCTCGGTGAACTCGCCCTTCGGAGGCTAGATGGGACCAAACGTGTTAAGCTTGTGGGGAAAGCCTTTGACCAATGGCCAATATGCTTGTGCTTGTGCGAGGGTTACGCAGGCACTTGCCAACACAGGGTTTTTACCTTACCATAAGCTGTGCCTTTGGGCTGAAGCAGGCGGCGTGTGTGGATCACAGCCTGGGAAGCAGGACCTCAGGGGAGTCTGCCAACAGACTGCCCTCCAGTATAGCCAGCTGAGAAAAGGTGGCAAGGCTGATGGATCCCGCTTACAACGAAATGTTTCTCTTCAGCAGAGGAGATTTTGCTACCACACGTCAGCAGCTCCTCTCCCTCAGAGTGCTGTTCCTGGGTAGACTAGGAAAAGCCACCACGTTCCCCAGCTTAGGAGAGACTCTTTTCCTAGTTGGTTTCATCCGTGAGAGAGCCAGAAGGGCTGATCTCCACCAGTCGGGCTGCACAGCCTGAGTGCTTCGGGTAGGGCAGTCCTGAGCCAATGTGCCACCTTAGGAATGCAAGCCAAGTTTCCTTGCCACAGGAAGGCACACCGAGGCCTGGTGTTTTCTCTATGAAACTGACGTGGGCTTGAAGGGTGAGGCCTTTACAACAATGTGTATGGAGGTACTCGATTTGGGCTGCCTGGTGAAAGAACCTGCGCTCACCAGCACCCTGAGTACCTTTCCTGAACTTTGATTCCTAGCTGGGTGAACTCGCCCTTCGGAGGCTAGATGGGACCAAACGTGTTAAGCTTGTGGGGAAAGCCTTTGACCAATGGCCAATATGCTTGTGCTTGTGCGAGGGTTACGCAGGCACTTGCCAACACAGGGTTTTGACCTTACCATAAGCTGTGCCTTTGGGCTGAAGCAGGCGGCGTGTGTGGATCACAGCCTGGGAAGCAGGACCTCGGGGGAGTCTGCCAACAGACTGCCCTCCAGTATAGCCAGCTGAGAAAAGGTGGCAAGGCTGATGGAACCCGCTTACAACGAAATGTTTCTCTTCAGCAGAGGAGATTTTGCTACCACACGTCAGCAGCTCCTCTCCCTCAGAGTGCTGTTCCTGGGTAGACTAGGAAAAGCCACCACGTTCCCAGCTTAGGAGAGGCTCTTTTCCTAGTTGGTTTCAACCGTGAGAGAGCCAGAAGGGCTGATCTCCACCAGTCGGGCTTCACAGCCTGAGTGCTTCGGGTAGGGCAGTCCTGAGCCAATGTGCCACCTTAGGAATGCAAGCCAAGTTTCCTTGCCACAGGAAGGCACACCGAGGCCTGGTGTTTTCTCTATGAAACTCACGTGGGCTTGAAGGGTGAGGCCTTTACAACAATGTGTATGGAGGTACTCGATTTGGGCTGCCTGGTGAAAGAACCTGCGCTCACCAGCACCCTGAGTACCTTTCCTGAACTTTGATTCCTAGCTGGGTGAACTCGCCCTTCGGAGGCTAGATGGGACCGAACGTGTTAAGCTTGTGGGGAAAGCCTTTGACCAATGGCCAATATGCTTGTGCTTGTGCGAGGGTTACGCAGGCACTTGCCAACACAGGGTTTTTACCTTACCATAAGCTGTGCCTTTGGGCTGAAGCAGGCGGCGTGTGTGGATCACAGCCTGGGAAGCAGGACCTCAGGGGAGTCTGCCAACAGACTGCCCTCCAGTATAGCCAGCTGAGAAAAGGTGGCAAGGCTGATGGATCCCGCTTACAACGAAATGTTTCTCTTCAGCAGAGGAGATTTTGCTACCACACGTCAGCAGCTCCTCTCCCTCAGAGTGCTGTTCCTGGGTAGACTAGGAAAAGCCACCACGTTCCCAGCTTAGGAGAGGCTCTTTTCCTAGTTGGTTTCAACCGTGAGAGAGCCAGAAGGGCTGATCTCCACCAGTCGGGCTTCACAGCCTGAGTGCTTCGGGTAGGGCAGTCCTGAGCCAATGTGCCACCTTAGGAATGCAAGCCAAGTTTCCTTGCCACAGGAAGGCTCACCGAGGCCTGGTGTTTTCTCTATGAAACTGACGTGGGCTTGAAGGGTGAGGCCTTTACAACAATGTGTATGGAGGTACTCGATTTGGGCTGCCTGGTGAAAGAACCTGCGCTCACCAGCACCCTGAGTACCTTTCCTGAACTTTGATTCCTAGCTGGGTGAACTCGCCCTTCGGAGGCTAGATGGGACCAAACGTGTTAAGCTTGTGGGGAAAGCCTTTGACCAATGGCCAATATGCTTGTGCTTGTGCGAGGGTTACGCAGGCACTTGCCAACACAGGGTTTTTACCTTACCATAAGCTGTGCCTTTGGGCTGAAGCAGGCGGCGTGTGTGGATCACAGCCTGGGAAGCAGGACCTCAGGGGAGTCTGCCAACAGACTGCCCTCCAGTATAGCCAGCTGAGAAAAGGTGGCAAGGCTGATGGATCCCGCTTACAACGAAATGTTTCTCTTCAGCAGAGGAGATTTTGCTACCACACGTCAGCAGCTCCTCTCCCTCAGAGTGCTGTTCCTGGGTAGACTAGGAAAAGCCACCACGTTCCCCAGCTTAGGAGAGACTCTTTTCCTAGTTGGTTTCATCCGTGAGAGAGCCAGAAGGGCTGATCTCCACCAGTCGGGCTGCACAGCCTGAGTGCTTCGGGTAGGGCAGTCCTGAGCCAATGTGCCACCTTAGGAATGCAAGCCAAGTTTCCTTGCCACAGGAAGGCACACCGAGGCCTGGTGTTTTCTCTATGAAACTCACGTGGGCTTGAAGGGTGAGGCCTTTACAACAATGTGTATGGAGGTACTCGATTTGGGCTGCCTGGTGAAAGAACCTGCGCTCACCAGCACCCTGAGTACCTTTCCTGAACTTTGATTCCTAGCTGGGTGAACTCGCCCTTCGGAGGCTAGATGGGACCAAACGTGTTAAGCTTGTGGGGAAAGCCTTTGACCAATGGCCAATATGCTTGTGCTTGTGCGAGGGTTACGCAGGCACTTGCCAACACAGGGTTTTGACCTTACCATAAGCTGTGCCTTTGGGCTGAAGCAGGCGGCGTGTGTGGATCACAGCCTGGGAAGCAGGACCTCAGGGGAGTCTGCCAACAGACTGCCCTCCAGTATAGCCAGCTGAGAAAAGGTGGCAAGGCTGATGGATCCCGCTTACAACGAAATGTTTCTCTTCAGCAGAGGAGATTTTGCTACCACACGTCAGCAGCTCCTCTCCCTCAGAGTGCTGTTCCTGGGTAGACTAGGAAAAGCCACCACGTTCCCCAGCTTAGGAGAGACTCTTTTCCTAGTTGGTTTCATCCGTGAGAGAGCCAGAAGGGCTGATCTCCACCAGTCGGGCTGCACAGCCTGAGTGCTTCGGGTAGGGCAGTCCTGAGCCAATGTGCCAACTTAGGAATGCAAGCCAAGTTTCCTTGCCACAGGAAGGCACACCGAGGCCTGGTGTTTTCTCTATGAAACTGACGTGGGCTTGAAGGGTGAGGCCTTTACAACAATGTGTATGGAGGTACTCGATTTGGGCTGCCTGGTGAAAGAACCTGCGCTCACCAGCACCCTGAGTACCTTTCCTGAACTTTGATTCCTAGCTGGGTGAACTCGCCCTTCGGAGGCTAGATGGGACCAAACGTGTTAAGCTTGTGGGGAAAGCCTTTGACCAATGGCCAATATGCTTGTGCTTGTGCGAGGGTTACGCAGGCACTTGCCAACACAGGGTTTTTACCTTACCATAAGCTGTGCCTTTGGGCTGAAGCAGGCGGCGTGTGTGGATCACAGCCTGGGAAGCAGGACCTCAGGGGAGTCTGCCAACAGACTGCCCTCCAGTATAGCCAGCTGAGAAAAGGTGGCAAGGCTGATGGATCCCGCTTACAACGAAATGTTTCTCTTCAGCAGAGGAGATTTTGCTACCACACGTCAGCAGCTCCTCTCCCTCAGAGTGCTGTTCCTGGGTAGACTAGGAAAAGCCACCACGTTCCCAGCTTAGGAGAGGCTCTTTTCCTAGTTGGTTTCAACCGTGAGAGAGCCAGAAGGGCTGATCTCCACCAGTCGGGCTGCACAGCCTGAGTGCTTCGGGTAGGGCAGTCCTGAGCCAATGTGCCACCTTAGGAATGCAAGCCAAGTTTCCTTGCCACAGGAAGGCACACCGAGGCCTGGTGTTTTCTCTATGAAACTGACGTGGGCTTGAAGGGTGAGGCCTTTACAACAATGTGTATGGAGGTACTCGATTTGGGCTGCCTGGTGAAAGAACCTGCGCTCACCAGCACCCTGAGTACCTTTCCTGAACTTTGATTCCTAGCTGGGTGAAATCGCCCTTCGGAGGCTAGATGGGACCAAACGTGTTAAGCTTGTGGGGAAAGCCTTTGACCAATGGCCAATATGCTTGTGCTTGTGCGAGGGTTACGCAGGCACTTGCCAACACAGGGTTTTGACCTTACCATAAGCTGTCCCTTTGGGCTGAAGCAGGCGGCGTGTGTGGATCACAGCCTGGGAAGCAGGACCTCAGGGGAGTCTGCCAACAGACTGCCCTCCAGTATAGCCAGCTGAGAAAAGGTGGCAAGGCTGATGGATCCCGCTTACAACGAAATGTTTCTCTTCAGCAGAGGAGATTTTGCTACCACACGTCAGCAGCTCCTCTCCCTCAGAGTGCTGTTCCTGGGTAGACTAGGAAAAGCCAACACGTTCCCCAGCTTAGGAGAGACTCTTTTCCTAGTTGGTTTCATCCGTGAGAGAGCCAGAAGGGCTGATCTCCACCAGTCGGGCTGCACAGCCTGAGTGCTTCGGGTAGGGCAGTCCTGAGCCAATGTGCCACCTTAGGAATGCAAGCCAAGTTTCCTTGCCACAGGAAGGCACACCGAGGCCTGGTGTTTTCTCTATGAAACTGACGTGGGCTTGAAGGGTGAGGCCTTTACAACAATGTGTATGGAGGTACTCGATTTGGGCTGCCTGGTGAAAGAACCTGCGCTCACCAGCACCCTGAGTACCTTTCCTGAACTTTGATTCCTAGCTGGGTGAACTCGCCCTTCGGAGGCTAGATGGGACCAAACGTGTTAAGCTTGTGGGGAAAGCCTTTGACCAATGGCCAATATGCTTGTGCTTGTGCGAGGGTTACGCAGGCACTTGCCAACACAGGGTTTTGACCTTACCATAAGCTGTGCCTTTGGGCTGAAGCAGGCGGCGTGTGTGGATCACAGCCTGGGAAGCAGGACCTCAGGGGAGTCTGCCAACAGACTGCCCTCCAGTATAGCCAGCTGAGAAAAGGTGGCAAGGCTGATGGATCCCGCTTACAACGAAATGTTTCTCTTCAGCAGAGGAGATTTTGCTACCAAACGTCAGCAGCTCCTCTCCCTCAGAGTGCTGTTCCTGGGTAGACTAGGAAAAGCCACCACGTTCCCAGCTTAGGAGAGGCTCTTTTCCTAGTTGGTTTCAACCGTGAGAGAGCCAGAAGGGCTGATCTCCACCAGTCGGGCTGCACAGCCTGAGTGCTTCGGGTAGGGCAGTCCTGAGCCAATGTGCCACCTTAGGAATGCAAGCCAAGTTTCCTTGCCACAGGAAGGCACACCGAGGCCTGGTGTTTTCTCTATGAAACTGACGTGGGCTTGAAGGGTGAGGCCTTTACAACAATGTGTATGGAGGTACTCGATTTGGGCTGCCTGGTGAAAGAACCTGCGCTCACCAGCACCCTGAGTACCTTTCCTGAACTTTGATTCCTAGCTGGGTGAACTCGCCCTTCGGAGGCTAGATGGGACCAAACGTGTTAAGCTTGTGGGGAAAGCCTTTGACCAATGGCCAATATGCTTGTGCTTGTGCGAGGGTTACGCCGGCACTTGCCAACACAGGGTTTTTACCTTACCATAAGCTGTCCCTTTGGGCTGAAGCAGGCGGCGTGTGTGGATCACAGCCTGGGAAGCAGGACCTCAGGGGAGTCTGCCAACAGACTGCCCTCCAGTATAGCCAGCTGAGAAAAGGTGGCAAGGCTGATGGATCCCGCTTACAACGAAATGTTTCTCTTCAGCAGAGGAGATTTTGCTACCACACGTCAGCAGCTCCTCTCCCTCAGAGTGCTGTTCCTGGGTAGACTAGGAAAAGCCACCACGTTCCCCAGCTTAGGAGAGACTCTTTTCCTAGTTGGTTTCATCCGTGAGAGAGCCAGAAGGGCTGATCTCCACCAGTCGGGCTGCACAGCCTGAGTGCTTCGGGTAGGGCAGTCCTGAGCCAATGTGCCACCTTAGGAATGCAAGCCAAGTTTCCTTGCCACAGGAAGGCACACCGAGGCCTGGTGTTTTCTCTATGAAACTGACGTGGGCTTGAAGGGTGAGGCCTTTACAACAATGTGTATGGAGGTACTCGATTTGGGCTGCCTGGTGAAAGAACCTGCGCTCACCAGCACCCTGAGTACCTTTCCTGAACTTTGATTCCTAGCTGGGTGAACTCGCCCTTCGGAGGCTAGATGGGACCAAACGTGTTAAGCTTGTGGGGAAAGCCTTTGACCAATGGCCAATATGCTTGTGCTTGTGCGAGGGTTACGCCGGCACTTGCCAACACAGGGTTTTTACCTTACCATAAGCTGTGCCTTTGGGCTGAAGCAGGCGGCGTGTGTGGATCACAGCCTGGGAAGCAGGACCTCAGGGGAGTCTGCCAACAGACTGCCCTCCAGTATAGCCAGCTGAGAAAAGGTGGCAAGGCTGATGGATCCCGCTTACAACGAAATGTTTCTCTTCAGCAGAGGAGATTTTGCTACCACACGTCAGCAGCTCCTCTCCCTCAGAGTGCTGTTCCTGGGTAGACTAGGAAAAGCCACCACGTTCCCAGCTTAGGAGAGGCTCTTTTCCTAGTTGGTTTCAACCGTGAGAGAGCCAGAAGGGCTGATCTCCACCAGTCGGGCTGCACAGCCTGAGTGCTTCGGGTAGGGCAGTCCTGAGCCAATGTGCCACCTTAGGAATGCAAGCCAAGTTTCCTTGCCACAGGAAGGCTCACCGAGGCCTGGTGTTTTCTCTATGAAACTGACGTGGGCTTGAAGGGTGAGGCCTTTACAACAATGTGTATGGAGGTACTCGGTTTGGGCTGCCTGGTGAAAGAACCTGCGCTCACCAGCACCCTGAGTACCTTTCCTGAACTTTGATTCCTAGCTGGGTGAACTCGCCCTTCGGAGGCTAGATGGGACCAAACGTGTTAAGCTTGTGGGGAAAGCCTTTGACCAATGGCCAATATCTTTGTGCTTGTGCGAGGGTTACGCAGGCACTTGCCAACACAGGGTTTTTACCTTATCATAAGCTGTGCCTTTGGGCTGAAGCAGGCGGCGTGTGTGGATCACAGCCTGGGAAGCAGGACCTCAGGGGAGTCTGCCAACAGACTGCCCTCCAGTATAGCCAGCTGAGAAAAGGTGGCAAGGCTGATGGATCCCGCTTACAACGAAATGTTTCTCTTCAGCAGAGGAGATTTTGCTACCACACGTCAGCAGCTCCTCTCCCTCAGAGTGCTGTTCCTGGGTAGACTAGGAAAAGCCACCACGTTCCCAGCTTAGGAGAGGCTCTTTTCCTAGTTGGTTTCAACCGTGAGAGAGCCAGAAGGGCTGATCTCCACCAGTCGGGCTGCACAGCCTGAGTGCTTCGGGTAGGGCAGTCCTGAGCCAATGTGCCACCTTAGGAATGCAAGCCAAGTTTCCTTGCCACAGGAAGGCTCACCGAGGCCTGGTGTTTTCTCTATGAAACTGACGTGGGCTTGAAGGGTGAGGCCTTTACAACAATGTGTATGGAGGTACTCGATTTGGGCTGCCTGGTGAAAGAACCTGCGCTCACCAGCACCCTGAGTACCTTTCCTGAACTTTGATTCCTAGCTGGGTGAACTCGCCCTTCGGAGGCTAGATGGGACCAAACGTGTTAAGCTTGTGGGGAAATCCTTTGACCAATGGCCAATATGCTTGTGCTTGTGCGAGGGTTACGCAGGCACTTGCCAACACAGGGTTTTGACCTTACCATAAGCTGTCCCTTTGTGCTGAAGCAGGCGGCGTGTGTGGATCACAGCCTGGGAAGCAGGACCTCAGGGGAGTCTGCCAACAGACTGCCCTCCAGTATAGCCAGCTGAGAAAAGGTGGCAAGGCTGATGGATCCCGCTTACAACGAAATGTTTCTCTTCAGCAGAGGAGATTTTGCTACCACACGTCAGCAGCTCCTCTCCCTCAGAGTGCTGTTCCTGGGTAGACTAGGAAAAGCCACCACGTTCCCCAGCTTAGGAGAGACTCTTTTCCTAGTTGGTTTCATCCGTGAGAGAGCCAGAAGGGCTGATCTCCACCAGTCGGTCTGCACAGCCTGAGTGCTTCGGGTAGGGCAGTCCTGAGCCAATGTGCCACCTTAGGAATGCAAGCCAAGTTTCCTTGCCACAGGAAGGCACACCGAGGCCTGGTGTTTTCTCTATGAAACTGACGTGGGCTTGAAGGGTGAGGCCTTTACAACAATGTGTATGGAGGTACTCGATTTGGGCTGCCTGGTGAAAGAACCTGCGCTCACCAGCACCCTGAGTACCTTTCCTGAACTTTGATTCCTAGCTGGGTGAACTCGCCCTTCGGAGGCTAGATGGGACCAAACGTGTTAAGCTTGTGGGGAAAGCCTTTGACCAATGGCCAATATCTTTGTGCTTGTGCGAGGGTTACGCAGGCACTTGCCAACACAGGGTTTTTACCTTATCATAAGCTGTCCCTTTGGGCTGAAGCAGGCGGCGTGTGTGGATCACAGCCTGGGAAGCAGGACCTCAGGGGAGTCTGCCAACAGACTGCCCTCCAGTATAGCCAGCTGAGAAAATGTGGCAAGGCTGATGGATCCCGCTTACAACGAAATGTTTCTCTTCAGCAGAGGAGATTTTGCTACCACACGTCAGCAGCTCCTCTCCCTCAGAGTGCTGTTCCTGGGTAGACTAGGAAAAGCCACCACGTTCCCAGCTTAGGAGAGGCTCTTTTCCTAGTTGGTTTCAACCGTGAGAGAGCCAGAAGGGCTGATCTCCACCAGTCGGGCTGCACAGCCTGAGTGCTTCGGGTAGGGCAGTCCTGAGCCAATGTGCCACCTTAGGAATGCAAGCCAAGTTTCCTTGCCACAGGAAGGCACACCGAGGCCTGGTGTTTTCTCTATGAAACTGACGTGGGCTTGAAGGGTGAGGCCTTTACAACAATGTGTATGGAGGTACTCGATTTGGGCTGCCTGGTGAAAGAACCTGCGCTCACCAGCACCCTGAGTACCTTTCCTGAACTTTGATTCCTAGCTGGGTGAACTCGCCCTTCGGAGGCTAGATGGGACCAAACGTGTTAAGCTTGTGGGGAAAGCCTTTGACCAATGGCCAATATGCTTGTGCTTGTGCGAGGGTTACGCCGGCACTTGCCAACACAGGGTTTTTACCTTACCATAAGCTGTCCCTTTGGGCTGAAGCAGGCGGCGTGTGTGGATCACAGCCTGGGAAGCAGGACCTCAGGGGAGTCTGCCAACAGACTGCCCTCCAGTATAGCCAGCTGAGAAAAGGTGGCAAGGCTGATGGATCCCGCTTACAACGAAATGTTTCTCTTCAGCAGAGGAGATTTTGCTACCACACGTCAGCAGCTCCTCTCCCTCAGAGTGCTGTTCCTGGGTAGACTAGGAAAAGCCACCACGTTCCCCAGCTTAGGAGAGACTCTTTTCCTAGTTGGTTTCATCCGTGAGAGAGCCAGAAGGGCTGATCTCCACCAGTCGGGCTGCACAGCCTGAGTGCTTCGGGTAGGGCAGTCCTGAGCCAATGTGCCACCTTAGGAATGCAAGCCAAGTTTCCTTGCCACAGGAAGGCACACCGAGGCCTGGTGTTTTCTCTATGAAACTGACGTGGGCTTGAAGGGTGAGGCCTTTACAACAATGTGTATGGAGGTACTCGATTTGGGCTGCCTGGTGAAAGAACCTGCGCTCACCAGCACCCTGAGTACCTTTCCTGAACTTTGATTCCTAGCTCGGTGAACTCGCCCTTCGGAGGCTAGATGGGACCAAACGTGTTAAGCTTGTGGGGAAAGCCTTTGACCAATGGCCAATATCTTTGTGCTTGTGCGAGGGTTACGCAGGCACTTGCCAACACAGGGTTTTTACCTTATCATAAGCTGTCCCTTTGGGCTGAAGCAGGCGGCGTGTGTGGATCACAGCCTGGGAAGCAGGACCTCAGGGGAGTCTGCCAACAGACTGCCCTCCAGTATAGCCAGCTGAGAAAAGGTGGCAAGGCTGATGGATCCCGCTTACAACGAAATGTTTCTCTTCAGCAGAGGAGATTTTGCTACCACACGTCAGCAGCTCCTCTCCCTCAGAGTGCTGTTCCTGGGTAGACTAGGAAAAGCCACCACGTTCCCCAGCTTAGGAGAGACTCTTTTCCTAGTTGGTTTCATCCGTGAGAGAGCCAGAAGGGCTGATCTCCACCAGTCGGGCTGCACAGCCTGAGTGCTTCGGGTAGGGCAGTCCTGAGCCAATGTGCCACCTTAGGAATGCAAGCCAAGTTTCCTTGCCACAGGAAGGCACACCGAGGCCTGGTGTTTTCTCTATGAAACTGACGTGGGCTTGAAGGGTGAGGCCTTTACAACAATGTGTATGGAGGTACTCGATTTGGGCTGCCTGGTGAAAGAACCTGCGCTCACCAGCACCCTGAGTACCTTTCCTGAACTTTGATTCCTAGCTGGGTGAACTCGCCCTTCGGAGGCTAGATGGGACCAAACGTGTTAAGCTTGTGGGGAAAGCCTTTGACCAATGGCCAATATGCTTGTGCTTGTGCGAGGGTTACGCAGGCACTTGCCAACACAGGGTTTTTACCTTACCATAAGCTGTGCCTTTGGGCTGAAGCAGGCGGCGTGTGTGGATCACAGCCTGGGAAGCAGGACCTCAGGGGAGTCTGCCAACAGACTGCCCTCCAGTATAGCCAGCTGAGAAAAGGTGGCAAGGCTGATGGATCCCGCTTACAACGAAATGTTTCTCTTCAGCAGAGGAGATTTTGCTACCACACGTCAGCAGCTCCTCTCCCTCAGAGTGCTGTTCCTGGGTAGACTAGGAAAAGCCACCACGTTCCCAGCTTAGGAGAGGCTCTTTTCCTAGTTGGTTTCAACCGTGAGAGAGCCAGAAGGGCTGATCTCCACCAGTCGGGCTGCACAGCCTGAGTGCTTCGGGTAGGGCAGTCCTGAGCCAATGTGCCACCTTAGGAATGCAAGCCAAGTTTCCTTGCCACAGGAAGGCTCACCGAGGCCTGGTGTTTTCTCTATGAAACTGACGTGGGCTTGAAGGGTGAGGCCTTTACAACAATGTGTATGGAGGTACTCGATTTGGGCTGCCTGGTGAAAGAACCTGCGCTCACCAGCACCCTGAGTACCTTTCCTGAACTTTGATTCCTAGCTGGGTGAACTCGCCCTTCGGAGGCTAGATGGGACCAAACGTGTTAAGCTTGTGGGGAAAGCCTTTGACCAATGGCCAATATGCTTGTGCTTGTGCGAGGGTTACGCAGGCACTTGCCAACACAGGGTTTTTACCTTACCATAAGCTGTGCCTTTGGGCTGAAGCAGGCGGCGTGTGTGGATCACAGCCTGGGAAGCAGGACCTCAGGGGAGTCTGCCAACAGACTGCCCTCCAGTATAGCCAGCTGAGAAAAGGTGGCAAGGCTGATGGATCCCGCTTACAACGAAATGTTTCTCTTCAGCAGAGGAGATTTTGCTACCAAACGTCAGCAGCTCCTCTCCCTCAGAGTGCTGTTCCTGGGTAGACTAGGAAAAGCCACCACGTTCCCAGCTTAGGAGAGGCTCTTTTCCTAGTTGGTTTCAACCGTGAGAGAGCCAGAAGGGCTGATCTCCACCAGTCGGGCTGCACAGCCTGAGTGCTTCGGGTAGGGCAGTCCTGAGCCAATGTGCCACCTTAGGAATGCAAGCCAAGTTTCCTTGCCACAGGAAGGCACACCGAGGCCTGGTGTTTTCTCTATGAAACTGACGTGGGCTTGAAGGGTGAGGCCTTTACAACAATGTGTATGGAGGTACTCGATTTGGGCTGCCTGGTGAAAGAACCTGCGCTCACCAGCACCCTGAGTACCTTTCCTGAACTTTGATTCCTAGCTGGGTGAACTCGCCCTTCGGAGGCTAGATGGGACCAAACGTGTTAAGCTTGTGGGGAAAGCCTTTGACCAATGGCCAATATGCTTGTGCTTGTGCGAGGGTTACGCCGGCACTTGCCAACACAGGGTTTTTACCTTACCATAAGCTGTCCCTTTGGGCTGAAGCAGGCGGCGTGTGTGGATCACAGCCTGGGAAGCAGGACCTCAGGGGAGTCTGCCAACAGACTGCCCTCCAGTATAGCCAGCTGAGAAAAGGTGGCAAGGCTGATGGATCCCGCTTACAACGAAATGTTTCTCTTCAGCAGAGGAGATTTTGCTACCACACGTCAGCAGCTCCTCTCCCTCAGAGTGCTGTTCCTGGGTAGACTAGGAAAAGCCACCACGTTCCCAGCTTAGGAGAGGCTCTTTTCCTAGTTGGTTTCAACCGTGAGAGAGCCAGAAGGGCTGATCTCCACCAGTCGGGCTGCACAGCCTGAGTGCTTCGGGTAGGGCAGTCCTGAGCCAATGTGCCACCTTAGGAATGCAAGCCAAGTTTCCTTGCCACAGGAAGGCTCACCGAGGCCTGGTGTTTTCTCTATGAAACTGACGTGGGCTTGAAGGGTGAGGCCTTTACAACAATGTGTATGGAGGTACTCGATTTGGGCTGCCTGGTGAAAGAACCTGCGCTCACCAGCACCCTGAGTACCTTTCCTGAACTTTGATTCCTAGCTGGGTGAACTCGCCCTTCGGAGGCTAGATGGGACCAAACGTGTTAAGCTTGTGGGGAAAGCCTTTGACCAATGGCCAATATGCTTGTGCTTGTGCGAGGGTTACGCAGGCACTTGCCAACACAGGGTTTTTACCTTACCATAAGCTGTGCCTTTGGGCTGAAGCAGGCGGCGTGTGTGGATCACAGCCTGGGAAGCAGGACCTCAGGGGAGTCTGCCAACAGACTGCCCTCCAGTATAGCCAGCTGAGAAAAGGTGGCAAGGCTGATGGATCCCGCTTACAACGAAATGTTTCTCTTCAGCAGAGGAGATTTTGCTACCAAACGTCAGCAGCTCCTCTCCCTCAGAGTGCTGTTCCTGGGTAGACTAGGAAAAGCCACCACGTTCCCAGCTTAGGAGAGGCTCTTTTCCTAGTTGGTTTCAACCGTGAGAGAGCCAGAAGGGCTGATCTCCACCAGTCGGGCTGCACAGCCTGAGTGCTTCGGGTAGGGCAGTCCTGAGCCAATGTGCCACCTTAGGAATGCAAGCCAAGTTTCCTTGCCACAGGAAGGCACACCGAGGCCTGGTGTTTTCTCTATGAAACTGACGTGGGCTTGAAGGGTGAGGCCTTTACAACAATGTGTATGGAGGTACTCGATTTGGGCTGCCTGGTGAAAGAACCTGCGCTCACCAGCACCCTGAGTACCTTTCCTGAACTTTGATTCCTAGCTGGGTGAACTCGCCCTTCGGAGGCTAGATGGGACCAAACGTGTTAAGCTTGTGGGGAAAGCCTTTGACCAATGGCCAATATGCTTGTGCTTGTGCGAGGGTTACGCCGGCACTTGCCAACACAGGGTTTTTACCTTACCATAAGCTGTCCCTTTGGGCTGAAGCAGGCGGCGTGTGTGGATCACAGCCTGGGAAGCAGGACCTCAGGGGAGTCTGCCAACAGACTGCCCTCCAGTATAGCCAGCTGAGAAAAGGTGGCAAGGCTGATGGATCCCGCTTACAACGAAATGTTTCTCTTCAGCAGAGGAGATTTTGCTACCACACGTCAGCAGCTCCTCTCCCTCAGAGTGCTGTTCCTGGGTAGACTAGGAAAAGCCACCACGTTCCCAGCTTAGGAGAGGCTCTTTTCCTAGTTGGTTTCAACCGTGAGAGAGCCAGAAGGGCTGATCTCCACCAGTCGGGCTGCACAGCCTGAGTGCTTCGGGTAGGGCAGTCCTGAGCCAATGTGCCACCTTAGGAATGCAAGCCAAGTTTCCTTGCCACAGGAAGGCACACCGAGGCCTGGTGTTTTCTCTATGAAACTGACGTGGGCTTGAAGGGTGAGGCCTTTACAACAATGTGTATGGAGGTACTCGATTTGGGCTGCCTGGTGAAAGAACCTGCGCTCACCAGCACCCTGAGTACCTTTCCTGAACTTTGATTCCTAGCTGGGTGAACTCGCCCTTCGGAGGCTAGATGGGACCAAACGTGTTAAGCTTGTGGGGAAAGCCTTTGACCAATGGCCAATATCTTTGTGCTTGTGCGAGGGTTACGCAGGCACTTGCCAACACAGGGTTTTTACCTTATCATAAGCTGTCCCTTTGGGCTGAAGCAGGCGGCGTGTGTGGATCACAGCCTGGGAAGCAGGACCTCAGGGGAGTCTGCCAACAGACTGCCCTCCAGTATAGCCAGCTGAGAAAAGGTGGCAAGGCTGATGGATCCCGCTTACAACGAAATGTTTCTCTTCAGCAGAGGAGATTTTGCTACCACACGTCAGCAGCTCCTCTCCCTCAGAGTGCTGTTCCTGGGTAGACTAGGAAAAGCCACCACGTTCCCAGCTTAGGAGAGGCTCTTTTCCTAGTTGGTTTCAACCGTGAGAGAGCCAGAAGGGCTGATCTCCACCAGTCGGGCTGCACAGCCTGAGTGCTTCGGGTAGGGCAGTCCTGAGCCAATGTGCCACCTTAGGAATGCAAGCCAAGTTTCCTTGCCACAGGAAGGCTCACCGAGGCCTGGTGTTTTCTCTATGAAACTGACGTGGGCTTGAAGGGTGAGGCCTTTACAACAATGTGTATGGAGGTACTCGATTTGGGCTGCCTGGTGAAAGAACCTGCGCTCACCAGCACCCTGAGTACCTTTCCTGAACTTTGATTCCTAGCTCGGTGAACTCGCCCTTCGGAGGCTAGATGGGACCAAACGTGTTAAGCTTGTGGGGAAAGCCTTTGACCAATGGCCAATATCTTTGTGCTTGTGCGAGGGTTACGCAGGCACTTGCCAACACAGGGTTTTTACCTTATCATAAGCTGTCCCTTTGGGCTGAAGCAGGCGGCGTGTGTGGATCACAGCCTGGGAAGCAGGACCTCAGGGGAGTCTGCCAACAGACTGCCCTCCAGTATAGCCAGCTGAGAAAAGGTGGCAAGGCTGATGGATCCCGCTTACAACGAAATGTTTCTCTTCAGCAGAGGAGATTTTGCTACCACACGTCAGCAGCTCCTCTCCCTCAGAGTGCTGTTCCTGGGTAGACTAGGAAAAGCCACCACGTTCCCCAGCTTAGGAGAGACTCTTTTCCTAGTTGGTTTCATCCGTGAGAGAGCCAGAAGGGCTGATCTCCACCAGTCGGGCTGCACAGCCTGAGTGCTTCGGGTAGGGCAGTCCTGAGCCAATGTGCCACCTTAGGAATGCAAGCCAAGTTTCCTTGCCACAGGAAGGCACACCGAGGCCTGGTGTTTTCTCTATGAAACTGACGTGGGCTTGAAGGGTGAGGCCTTTACAACAATGTGTATGGAGGTACTCGATTTGGGCTGCCTGGTGAAAGAACCTGCGCTCACCAGCACCCTGAGTACCTTTCCTGAACTTTGATTCCTAGCTGGGTGAACTCGCCCTTCGGAGGCTAGATGGGACCAAACGTGTTAAGCTTGTGGGGAAAGCCTTTGACCAATGGCCAATATGCTTGTGCTTGTGCGAGGGTTACGCAGGCACTTGCCAACACAGGGTTTTTACCTTACCATAAGCTGTCCCTTTGGGCTGAAGCAGGCGGCGTGTGTGGATCACAGCCTGGGAAGCAGGACCTCAGGGGAGTCTGCCAACAGACTGCCCTCCAGTATAGCCAGCTGAGAAAAGGTGGCAAGGCTGATGGATCCCGCTTACAACGAAATGTTTCTCTTCAGCAGAGGAGATTTTGCTACCACACGTCAGCAGCTCCTCTCCCTCAGAGTGCTGTTCCTGGGTAGACTAGGAAAAGCCACCACGTTCCCCAGCTTAGGAGAGACTCTTTTCCTAGTTGGTTTCATCCGTGAGAGAGCCAGAAGGGCTGATCTCCACCAGTCGGGCTGCACAGCCTGAGTGCTTCGGGTAGGGCAGTCCTGAGCCAATGTGCCACCTTAGGAATGCAAGCCAAGTTTCCTTGCCACAGGAAGGCACACCGAGGCCTGGTGTTTTCTCTATGAAACTGACGTGGGCTTGAAGGGTGAGGCCTTTACAACAATGTGTATGGAGGTACTCGATTTGGGCTGCCTGGTGAAAGAACCTGCGCTCACCAGCACCCTGAGTACCTTTCCTGAACTTTGATTCCTAGCTGGGTGAACTCGCCCTTCGGAGGCTAGATGGGACCAAACGTGTTAAGCTTGTGGGGAAAGCCTTTGACCAATGGCCAATATCTTTGTGCTTGTGCGAGGGTTACGCAGGCACTTGCCAACACAGGGTTTTTACCTTATCATAAGCTGTCCCTTTGGGCTGAAGCAGGCGGCGTGTGTGGATCACAGCCTGGGAAGCAGGACCTCAGGGGAGTCTGCCAACAGACTGCCCTCCAGTATAGCCAGCTGAGAAAAGGTGGCAAGGCTGATGGATCCCGCTTACAACGAAATGTTTCTCTTCAGCAGAGGAGATTTTGCTACCACACGTCAGCAGCTCCTCTCCCTCAGAGTGCTGTTCCTGGGTAGACTAGGAAAAGCCACCACGTTCCCAGCTTAGGAGAGGCTCTTTTCCTAGTTGGTTTCAACCGTGAGAGAGCCAGAAGGGCTGATCTCCACCAGTCGGGCTGCACAGCCTGAGTGCTTCGGGTAGGGCAGTCCTGAGCCAATGTGCCACCTTAGGAATGCAAGCCAAGTTTCCTTGCCACAGGAAGGCTCACCGAGGCCTGGTGTTTTCTCTATGAAACTGACGTGGGCTTGAAGGGTGAGGCCTTTACAACAATGTGTATGGAGGTACTCGATTTGGGCTGCCTGGTGAAAGAACCTGCGCTCACCAGCACCCTGAGTACCTTTCCTGAACTTTGATTCCTAGCTCGGTGAACTCGCCCTTCGGAGGCTAGATGGGACCAAACGTGTTAAGCTTGTGGGGAAAGCCTTTGACCAATGGCCAATATCTTTGTGCTTGTGCGAGGGTTACGCAGGCACTTGCCAAAACAGGGTTTTTACCTTATCATAAGCTGTCCCTTTGGGCTGAAGCAGGCGGCGTGTGTGGATCACAGCCTGGGAAGCAGGACCTCAGGGGAGTCTGCCAACAGACTGCCCTCCAGTATAGCCAGCTGAGAAAAGGTGGCAAGGCTGATGGATCCCGCTTACAACGAAATGTTTCTCTTCAGCAGAGGAGATTTTGCTACCACACGTCAGCAGCTCCTCTCCCTCAGAGTGCTGTTCCTGGGTAGACTAGGAAAAGCCACCACGTTCCCCAGCTTAGGAGAGACTCTTTTCCTAGTTGGTTTCATCCGTGAGAGAGCCAGAAGGGCTGATCTCCACCAGTCGGGCTGCACAGCCTGAGTGCTTCGGGTAGGGCAGTCCTGAGCCAATGTGCCACCTTAGGAATGCAAGCCAAGTTTCCTTGCCACAGGAAGGCACACCGAGGCCTGGTGTTTTCTCTATGAAACTGACGTGGGCTTGAAGGGTGAGGCCTTTACAACAATGTGTATGGAGGTACTCGATTTGGGCTGCCTGGTGAAAGAACCTGCGCTCACCAGCACCCTGAGTACCTTTCCTGAACTTTGATTCCTAGCTGGGTGAACTCGCCCTTCGGAGGCTAGATGGGACCAAACGTGTTAAGCTTGTGGGGAAAGCCTTTGACCAATGGCCAATATCTTTGTGCTTGTGCGAGGGTTACGCAGGCACTTGCCAACACAGGGTTTTTACCTTATCATAAGCTGTCCCTTTGGGCTGAAGCAGGCGGCGTGTGTGGATCACAGCCTGGGAAGCAGGACCTCAGGGGAGTCTGCCAACAGACTGCCCTCCAGTATAGCCAGCTGAGAAAATGTGGCAAGGCTGATGGATCCCGCTTACAACGAAATGTTTCTCTTCAGCAGAGGAGATTTTGCTACCACACGTCAGCAGCTCCTCTCCCTCAGAGTGCTGTTCCTGGGTAGACTAGGAAAAGCCACCACGTTCCCAGCTTAGGAGAGGCTCTTTTCCTAGTTGGTTTCAACCGTGAGAGAGCCAGAAGGGCTGATCTCCACCAGTCGGGCTGCACAGCCTGAGTGCTTCGGGTAGGACAGTCCTGAGCCAATGTGCCACCTTAGGAATGCAAGCCAAGTTTCCTTGCCACAGGAAGGCTCACCGAGGCCTGGTGTTTTCTCTATGAAACTGACGTGGGCTTGAAGGGTGAGGCCTTTACAACAATGTGTATGGAGGTACTCGATTTGGGCTGCCTGGTGAAAGAACCTGCGCTCACCAGCACCCTGAGTACCTTTCCTGAACTTTGATTCCTAGCTCGGTGAACTCGCCCTTCGGAGGCTAGATGGGACCAAACGTGTTAAGCTTGTGGGGAAAGCCTTTGACCAATGGCCAATATGCTTGTGCTTGTGCGACGGTTACGCAGGCACTTGCCAACACAGGGTTTTTACCTTACCATAAGCTGTGCCTTTGGGCTGAAGCAGGCGGCGTGTGTGGATCACAGCCTGGGAAGCAGGACCTCAGGGGAGTGTGCCAACAGACTGCCCTCCAGTATAGCCAGCTGAGAAAAGGTGGCAAGGCTGATGGATCCCGCTTACAACGAAATGTTTCTCTTCAGCAGAGGAGATTTTGCTACCACACGTCAGCAGCTCCTCTCCCTCAGAGTGCTGTTCCTGGGTAGACTAGGAAAAGCCACCACGTTCCCCAGCTTAGGAGAGACTCTTTTCCTAGTTGGTTTCATCCGTGAGAGAGCCAGAAGGGCTGATCTCCACCAGTCGGGCTGCACAGCCTGAGTGCTTCGGGTAGGGCAGTCCTGAGCCAATGTGCCACCTTAGGAATGCAAGCCAAGTTTCCTTGCCACAGGAAGGCACACCGAGGCCTGGTGTTTTCTCTATGAAACTGACGTGGGCTTGAAGGGTGAGGCCTTTACAACAATGTGTATGGAGGTACTCGATTTGGGCTGCCTGGTGAAAGAACCTGCGCTCACCAGCACCCTGAGTACCTTTCCTGAACTTTGATTCCTAGCTGGGTGAACTCGCCCTTCGGAGGCTAGATGGGACCAAACGTGTTAAGCTTGTGGGGAAAGCCTTTGACCAATGGCCAATATGCTTGTGCTTGTGCGAGGGTTACGCAGGCACTTGCCAACACAGGGTTTTTACCTTACCATAAGCTGTCCCTTTGGGCTGAAGCAGGCGGCGTGTGTGGATCACAGCCTGGGAAGCAGGACCTCAGGGGAGTCTGCCAACAGACTGCCCTCCAGTATAGCCAGCTGAGAAAAGGTGGCAAGGCTGATGGATCCCGCTTACAACGAAATGTTTCTCTTCAGCAGAGGAGATTTTGCTACCACACGTCAGCAGCTCCTCTCCCTCAGAGTGCTGTTCCTGGGTAGACTAGGAAAAGCCACCACGTTCCCCAGCTTAGGAGAGACTCTTTTCCTAGTTGGTTTCATCCGTGAGAGAGCCAGAAGGGCTGATCTCCACCAGTCGGGCTGCACAGCCTGAGTGCTTCGGGTAGGGCAGTCCTGAGCCAATGTGCCACCTTAGGAATGCAAGCCAAGTTTCCTTGCCACAGGAAGGCACACCGAGGCCTGGTGTTTTCTCTATGAAACTGACGTGGGCTTGAAGGGTGAGGCCTTTACAACAATGTGTATGGAGGTACTCGATTTGGGCTGCCTGGTGAAAGAACCTGCGCTCACCAGCACCCTGAGTACCTTTCCTGAACTTTGATTCCTAGCTGGGTGAACTCGCCCTTCGGAGGCTAGATGGGACCAAACGTGTTAAGCTTGTGGGGAAAGCCTTTGACCAATGGCCAATATCTTTGTGCTTGTGCGAGGGTTACGCAGGCACTTGCCAACACAGGGTTTTTACCTTATCATAAGCTGTCCCTTTGGGCTGAAGCAGGCGGCGTGTGTGGATCACAGCCTGGGAAGCAGGACCTCAGGGGAGTCTGCCAACAGACTGCCCTCCAGTATAGCCAGCTGAGAAAAGGTGGCAAGGCTGATGGATCCCGCTTACAACGAAATGTTTCTCTTCAGCAGAGGAGATTTTGCTACCACACGTCAGCAGCTCCTCTCCCTCAGAGTGCTGTTCCTGGGTAGACTAGGAAAAGCCACCACGTTCCCAGCTTAGGAGAGGCTCTTTTCCTAGTTGGTTTCAACCGTGAGAGAGCCAGAAGGGCTGATCTCCACCAGTCGGGCTGCACAGCCTGAGTGCTTCGGGTAGGGCAGTCCTGAGCCAATGTGCCACCTTAGGAATGCAAGCCAAGTTTCCTTGCCACAGGAAGGCTCACCGAGGCCTGGTGTTTTCTCTATGAAACTGACGTGGGCTTGAAGGGTGAGGCCTTTACAACAATGTGTATGGAGGTACTCGATTTGGGCTGCCTGGTGAAAGAACCTGCGCTCACCAGCACCCTGAGTACCTTTCCTGAACTTTGATTCCTAGCTGGGTGAACTCGCCCTTCGGAGGCTAGATGGGACCAAACGTGTTAAGCTTGTGGGGAAAGCCTTTGACCAATGGCCAATATGCTTGTGCTTGTGCGAGGGTTACGCAGGCACTTGCCAACACAGGGTTTTTACCTTACCATAAGCTGTGCCTTTGGGCTGAAGCAGGCGGCGTGTGTGGATCACAGCCTGGGAAGCAGGACCTCAGGGGAGTCTGCCAACAGACTGCCCTCCAGTATAGCCAGCTGAGAAAAGGTGGCAAGGCTGATGGATCCCGCTTCCAACGAAATGTTTCTCTTCAGCAGAGGAGATTTTGCTACCACACGTCAGCAGCTCCTCTCCCTCAGAGTGCTGTTCCTGGGTAGACTAGGAAAAGCCACCACGTTCCCAGCTTAGGAGAGGCTCTTTTCCTAGTTGGTTTCAACCGTGAGACAGCCAGAAGGGCTGATCTCCACCAGTCGGGCTGCACAGCCTGAGTGCTTCGGGTAGGGCAGTCCTGAGCCAATGTGCCACCTTAGGAATGCAAGCCAAGTTTCCTTGCCACAGGAAGGCACACCGAGGCCTGGTGTTTTCTCTATGAAACTGACGTGGGCTTGAAGGGTGAGGCCTTTACAACAATGTGTATGGAGGTACTCGATTTGGGCTGCCTGGTGAAAGAACCTGCGCTCACCAGCACCCTGAGTACCTTTCCTGAACTTTGATTCCTAGCTGGGTGAACTCGCCCTTCGGAGGCTAGATGGGACCAAACGTGTTAAGCTTGTGGGGAAAGCCTTTGACCAATGGCCAATATGCTTGTGCTTGTGCGAGGGTTACGCAGGCACTTGCCAACACAGGGTTTTTACCTTACCATAAGCTGTGCCTTTGGGCTGAAGCAGGCGGCGTGTGTGGATCACAGCCTGGGAAGCAGGACCTCAGGGGAGTCTGCCAACAGACTGCCCTCCAGTATAGCCAGCTGAGAAAAGGTGGCAAGGCTGATGGATCCCGCTTACAACGAAATGTTTCTCTTCAGCAGAGGAGATTTTGCTACCACACGTCAGCAGCTCCTCTCCCTCAGAGTGCTGTTCCTGGGTAGACTAGGAAAAGCCACCACGTTCCCAGCTTAGGAGAGGCTCTTTTCCTAGTTGGTTTCAACCGTGAGAGAGCCAGAAGGGCTGATCTCCACCAGTCGGGCTGCACAGCCTGAGTGCTTCGGGTAGGGCAGTCCTGAGCCAATGTGCCACCTTAGGAATGCAAGCCAAGTTTCCTTGCCACAGGAAGGCACACCGAGGCCTGGTGTTTTCTCTATGAAACTGACGTGGGCTTGAAGGGTGGGGCCTTTACAACAATGTGTATGGAGGTACTCGATTTGGGCTGCCTGGTGAAAGAACCTGCGCTCACCAGCACCCTGAGTACCTTTCCTGAACTTTGATTCCTAGCTGGGTGAACTCGCCCTTCGGAGGCTAGATGGGACCAAACGTGTTAAGCTTGTGGGGAAAGCCTTTGACCAATGGCCAATATGCTTGTGCTTGTGCGAGGGTTACGCCGGCACTTGCCAACACAGGGTTTTTACCTTACCATAAGCTGTGCCTTTGGGCTGAAGCAGGCGGCGTGTGTGGATCACAGCCTGGGAAGCAGGACCTCAGGGGAGTCTGCCAACAGACTGCCCTCCAGTATAGCCAGCTGAGAAAAGGTGGCAAGGCTGATGGATCCCGCTTACAACGAAATGTTTCTCTTCAGCAGAGGAGATTTTGCTACCACACGTCAGCAGCTCCTCTCCCTCAGAGTGCTGTTCCTGGGTAGACTAGGAAAAGCCACCACGTTCCCCAGCTTAGGAGAGACTCTTTTCCTAGTTGGTTTCATCCGTGAGAGAGCCAGAAGGGCTGATCTCCACCAGTCGGGCTGCACAGCCTGAGTGCTTCGGGTAGGGCAGTCCTGAGCCAATGTGCCACCTTAGGAATGCAAGCCAAGTTTCCTTGCCACAGGAAGGCTCACCGAGGCCTGGTGTTTTCTCTATGAAACTGACGTGGGCTTGAAGGGTGAGGCCTTTACAACAATGTGTATGGAGGTACTCGATTTGGGCTGCCTGGTGAAAGAACCTGCGCTCACCAGCACCCTGAGTACCTTTCCTGAACTTTGATTCCTAGCTGGGTGAACTCGCCCTTCGGAGGCTAGATGGGACCAAACGTGTTAAGCTTGTGGGGAAAGCCTTTGACCAATGGCCAATATCTTTGTGCTTGTGCGAGGGTTACGCAGGCACTTGCCAACACAGGGTTTTTAACTTATCATAAGCTGTCCCTTTGGGCTGAAGCAGGCGGCGTGTGTGGATCACAGCCTGGGAAGCAGGACCTCAGGGGAGTCTGCCAACAGACTGCCCTCCAGTATAGCCAGCTGAGAAAAGGTGGCAAGGCTGATGGATCCCGCTTACAACGAAATGTTTCTCTTCAGCAGAGGAGATTTTGCTACCACACGTCAGCAGCTCCTCTCCCTCAGAGTGCTGTTCCTGGGTAGACTAGGAAAAGCCACCACGTTCCCAGCTTAGGAGAGGCTCTTTTCCTAGTTGGTTTCAACCGTGAGAGAGCCAGAAGGGCTGATCTCCACCAGTCGGGCTGCACAGCCTGAGTGCTTCGGGTAGGGCAGTCCTGAGCCAATGTGCCACCTTAGGAATGCAAGCCAAGTTTCCTTGCCACAGGAAGGCTCACCGAGGCCTGGTGTTTTCTCTATGAAACTGACGTGGGCTTGAAGGGTGAGGCCTTTACAACAATGTGTATGGAGGTACTCGATTTGGGCTGCCTGGTGAAAGAACCTGCGCTCACCAGCACCCTGAGTACCTTTCCTGAACTTTGATTCCTAGCTGGGTGAACTCGCCCTTCGGAGGCTAGATGGGACCAAACGTGTTAAGCTTGTGGGGAAAGCCTTTGACCAATGGCCAATATGCTTGTGCTTGTGCGAGGGTTACGCAGGCACTTGCCAACACAGGGTTTTGACCTTACCATAAGCTGTCCCTTTGGGCTGAAGCAGGCGGCGTGTGTGGATCACAGCCTGGGAAGCAGGACCTCAGGGGAGTCTGCCAACAGACTGCCCTCCAGTATAGCCAGCTGAGAAAAGGTGGCAAGGCTGATGGATCCCGCTTACAACGAAATGTTTCTCTTCAGCAGAGGAGATTTTGCTACCACACGTCAGCAGCTCCTCTCCCTCAGAGTGCTGTTCCTGGGTAGACTAGGAAAAGCCACCACGTTCCCCAGCTTAGGAGAGACTCTTTTCCTAGTTGGTTTCATCCGTGAGAGAGCCAGAAGGGCTGATCTCCACCAGTCGGGCTGCACAGCCTGAGTGCTTCGGGTAGGGCAGTCCTGAGCCAATGTGCCACCTTAGGAATGCAAGCCAAGTTTCCTTGCCACAGGAAGGCACACCGAGGCCTGGTGTTTTCTCTATGAAACTGACGTGGGCTTGAAGGGTGAGGCCTTTACAACAATGTGTATGGAGGTACTCGATTTGGGCTGCCTGGTGAAAGAACCTGCGCTCACCAGCACCCTGAGTACCTTTCCTGAACTTTGATTCCTAGCTGGGTGAACTCGCCCTTCGGAGGCTAGATGGGACCAAACGTGTTAAGCTTGTGGGGAAAGCCTTTGACCAATGGCCAATATCTTTGTGCTTGTGCGAGGGTTACGCAGGCACTTGCCAACACAGGGTTTTTACCTTATCATAAGCTGTCCCTTTGGGCTGAAGCAGGCGGCGTGTGTGGATCACAGCCTGGGAAGCAGGACCTCAGGGGAGTCTGCCAACAGACTGCCCTCCAGTATAGCCAGCTGAGAAAAGGTGGCAAGGCTGATGGATCCCGCTTACAACGAAATGTTTCTCTTCAGCAGAGGAGATTTTGCTACCACACGTCAGCAGCTCCTCTCCCTCAGAGTGCTGTTCCTGGGTAGACTAGGAAAAGCCACCACGTTCCCAGCTTAGGAGAGGCTCTTTTCCTAGTTGGTTTCAACCGTGAGAGAGCCAGAAGGGCTGATCTCCACCAGTCGGGCTGCACAGCCTGAGTGCTTCGGGTAGGGCAGTCCTGAGCCAATGTGCCACCTTAGGAATGCAAGCCAAGTTTCCTTGCCACAGGAAGGCTCACCGAGGCCTGGTGTTTTCTCTATGAAACTGACGTGGGCTTGAAGGGTGAGGCCTTTACAACAATGTGTATGGAGGTACTCGATTTGGGCTGCCTGGTGAAAGAACCTGCGCTCACCAGCACCCTGAGTACCTTTCCTGAACTTTGATTCCTAGCTGGGTGAACTCGCCCTTCGGAGGCTAGATGGGACCAAACGTGTTAAGCTTGTGGGGAAAGCCTTTGACCAATGGCCAATATGCTTGTGCTTGTGCGAGGGTTACGCAGGCACTTGCCAACACAGGGTTTTTACCTTACCATAAGCTGTGCCTTTGGGCTGAAGCAGGCGGCGTGTGTGGATCACAGCCTGGGAAGCAGGACCTCAGGGGAGTCTGCCAACAGACTGCCCTCCAGTATAGCCAGCTGAGAAAAGGTGGCAAGGCTGATGGATCCCGCTTCCAACGAAATGTTTCTCTTCAGCAGAGGAGATTTTGCTACCACACGTCAGCAGCTCCTCTCCCTCAGAGTGCTGTTCCTGGGTAGACTAGGAAAAGCCACCACGTTCCCAGCTTAGGAGAGGCTCTTTTCCTAGTTGGTTTCAACCGTGAGACAGCCAGAAGGGCTGATCTCCACCAGTCGGGCTGCACAGCCTGAGTGCTTCGGGTAGGGCAGTCCTGAGCCAATGTGCCACCTTAGGAATGCAAGCCAAGTTTCCTTGCCACAGGAAGGCACACCGAGGCCTGGTGTTTTCTCTATGAAACTGACGTGGGCTTGAAGGGTGAGGCCTTTACAACAATGTGTATGGAGGTACTCGATTTGGGCTGCCTGGTGAAAGAACCTGCGCTCACCAGCACCCTGAGTACCTTTCCTGAACTTTGATTCCTAGCTGGGTGAACTCGCCCTTCGGAGGCTAGATGGGACCAAACGTGTTAAGCTTGTGGGGAAAGCCTTTGACCAATGGCCAATATGCTTGTGCTTGTGCGAGGGTTACGCAGGCACTTGCCAACACAGGGTTTTTACCTTACCATAAGCTGTGCCTTTGGGCTGAAGCAGGCGGCGTGTGTGGATCACAGCCTGGGAAGCAGGACCTCAGGGGAGTCTGCCAACAGACTGCCCTCCAGTATAGCCAGCTGAGAAAAGGTGGCAAGGCTGATGGATCCCGCTTACAACGAAATGTTTCTCTTCAGCAGAGGAGATTTTGCTACCACACGTCAGCAGCTCCTCTCCCTCAGAGTGCTGTTCCTGGGTAGACTAGGAAAAGCCACCACGTTCCCAGCTTAGGAGAGGCTCTTTTCCTAGTTGGTTTCAACCGTGAGAGAGCCAGAAGGGCTGATCTCCACCAGTCGGGCTGCACAGCCTGAGTGCTTCGGGTAGGGCAGTCCTGAGCCAATGTGCCACCTTAGGAATGCAAGCCAAGTTTCCTTGCCACAGGAAGGCACACCGAGGCCTGGTGTTTTCTCTATGAAACTGACGTGGGCTTGAAGGGTGGGGCCTTTACAACAATGTGTATGGAGGTACTCGATTTGGGCTGCCTGGTGAAAGAACCTGCGCTCACCAGCACCCTGAGTACCTTTCCTGAACTTTGATTCCTAGCTGGGTGAACTCGCCCTTCGGAGGCTAGATGGGACCAAACGTGTTAAGCTTGTGGGGAAAGCCTTTGACCAATGGCCAATATGCTTGTGCTTGTGCGAGGGTTACGCCGGCACTTGCCAACACAGGGTTTTTACCTTACCATAAGCTGTGCCTTTGGGCTGAAGCAGGCGGCGTGTGTGGATCACAGCCTGGGAAGCAGGACCTCAGGGGAGTCTGCCAACAGACTGCCCTCCAGTATAGCCAGCTGAGAAAAGGTGGCAAGGCTGATGGATCCCGCTTACAACGAAATGTTTCTCTTCAGCAGAGGAGATTTTGCTACCACACGTCAGCAGCTCCTCTCCCTCAGAGTGCTGTTCCTGGGTAGACTAGGAAAAGCCACCACGTTCCCCAGCTTAGGAGAGACTCTTTTCCTAGTTGGTTTCATCCGTGAGAGAGCCAGAAGGGCTGATCTCCACCAGTCGGGCTGCACAGCCTGAGTGCTTCGGGTAGGGCAGTCCTGAGCCAATGTGCCACCTTAGGAATGCAAGCCAAGTTTCCTTGCCACAGGAAGGCTCACCGAGGCCTGGTGTTTTCTCTATGAAACTGACGTGGGCTTGAAGGGTGAGGCCTTTACAACAATGTGTATGGAGGTACTCGATTTGGGCTGCCTGGTGAAAGAACCTGCGCTCACCAGCACCCTGAGTACCTTTCCTGAACTTTGATTCCTAGCTGGGTGAACTCGCCCTTCGGAGGCTAGATGGGACCAAACGTGTTAAGCTTGTGGGGAAAGCCTTTGACCAATGGCCAATATCTTTGTGCTTGTGCGAGGGTTACGCAGGCACTTGCCAACACAGGGTTTTTACCTTATCATAAGCTGTCCCTTTGGGCTGAAGCAGGCGGCGTGTGTGGATCACAGCCTGGGAAGCAGGACCTCAGGGGAGTCTGCCAACAGACTGCCCTCCAGTATAGCCAGCTGAGAAAAGGTGGCAAGGCTGATGGATCCCGCTTACAACGAAATGTTTCTCTTCAGCAGAGGAGATTTTGCTACCACACGTCAGCAGCTCCTCTCCCTCAGAGTGCTGTTCCTGGGTAGACTAGGAAAAGCCACCACGTTCCCAGCTTAGGAGAGGCTCTTTTCCTAGTTGGTTTCAACCGTGAGAGAGCCAGAAGGGCTGATCTCCACCAGTCGGGCTGCACAGCCTGAGTGCTTCGGGTAGGGCAGTCCTGAGCCAATGTGCCACCTTAGGAATGCAAGCCAAGTTTCCTTGCCACAGGAAGGCTCACCGAGGCCTGGTGTTTTCTCTATGAAACTGACGTGGGCTTGAAGGGTGAGGCCTTTACAACAATGTGTATGGAGGTACTCGATTTGGGCTGCCTGGTGAAAGAACCTGCGCTCACCAGCACCCTGAGTACCTTTCCTGAACTTTGATTCCTAGCTGGGTGAACTCGCCCTTCGGAGGCTAGATGGGACCAAACGTGTTAAGCTTGTGGGGAAAGCCTTTGACCAATGGCCAATATGCTTGTGCTTGTGCGAGGGTTACGCAGGCACTTGCCAACACAGGGTTTTGACCTTACCATAAGCTGTCCCTTTGGGCTGAAGCAGGCGGCGTGTGTGGATCACAGCCTGGGAAGCAGGACCTCAGGGGAGTCTGCCAACAGACTGCCCTCCAGTATAGCCAGCTGAGAAAAGGTGGCAAGGCTGATGGATCCCGCTTACAACGAAATGTTTCTCTTCAGCAGAGGAGATTTTGCTACCACACGTCAGCAGCTCCTCTCCCTCAGAGTGCTGTTCCTGGGTAGACTAGGAAAAGCCACCACGTTCCCCAGCTTAGGAGAGACTCTTTTCCTAGTTGGTTTCATCCGTGAGAGAGCCAGAAGGGCTGATCTCCACCAGTCGGGCTGCACAGCCTGAGTGCTTCGGGTAGGGCAGTCCTGAGCCAATGTGCCACCTTAGGAATGCAAGCCAAGTTTCCTTGCCACAGGAAGGCACACCGAGGCCTGGTGTTTTCTCTATGAAACTGACGTGGGCTTGAAGGGTGAGGCCTTTACAACAATGTGTATGGAGGTACTCGATTTGGGCTGCCTGGTGAAAGAACCTGCGCTCACCAGCACCCTGAGTACCTTTCCTGAACTTTGATTCCTAGCTGGGTGAACTCGCCCTTCGGAGGCTAGATGGGACCAAACGTGTTAAGCTTGTGGGGAAAGCCTTTGACCAATGGCCAATATCTTTGTGCTTGTGCGAGGGTTACGCAGGCACTTGCCAACACAGGGTTTTTACCTTATCATAAGCTGTCCCTTTGGGCTGAAGCAGGCGGCGTGTGTGGATCACAGCCTGGGAAGCAGGACCTCAGGGGAGTCTGCCAACAGACTGCCCTCCAGTATAGCCAGCTGAGAAAAGGTGGCAAGGCTGATGGATCCCGCTTACAACGAAATGTTTCTCTTCAGCAGAGGAGATTTTGCTACCACACGTCAGCAGCTCCTCTCCCTCAGAGTGCTGTTCCTGGGTAGACTAGGAAAAGCCACCACGTTCCCAGCTTAGGAGAGGCTCTTTTCCTAGTTGGTTTCAACCGTGAGAGAGCCAGAAGGGCTGATCTCCACCAGTCGGGCTGCACAGCCTGAGTGCTTCGGGTAGGGCAGTCCTGAGCCAATGTGCCACCTTAGGAATGCAAGCCAAGTTTCCTTGCCACAGGAAGGCTCACCGAGGCCTGGTGTTTTCTCTATGAAACTGACGTGGGCTTGAAGGGTGAGGCCTTTACAACAATGTGTATGGAGGTACTCGATTTGGGCTGCCTGGTGAAAGAACCTGCGCTCACCAGCACCCTGAGTACCTTTCCTGAACTTTGATTCCTAGCTGGGTGAACTCGCCCTTCGGAGGCTAGATGGGACCAAACGTGTTAAGCTTGTGGGGAAAGCCTTTGACCAATGGCCAATATGCTTGTGCTTGTGCGAGGGTTACGCAGGCACTTGCCAACACAGGGTTTTGACCTTACCATAAGCTGTCCCTTTGGGCTGAAGCAGGCGGCGTGTGTGGATCACAGCCTGGGAAGCAGGACCTCAGGGGAGTCTGCCAACAGACTGCCCTCCAGTATAGCCAGCTGAGAAAAGGTGGCAAGGCTGATGGATCCCGCTTACAACGAAATGTTTCTCTTCAGCAGAGGAGATTTTGCTACCACACGTCAGCAGCTCCTCTCCCTCAGAGTGCTGTTCCTGGGTAGACTAGGAAAAGCCACCACGTTCCCCAGCTTAGGAGAGGCTCTTTTCCTAGTTGGTTTCATCCGTGAGAGAGCCAGAAGGGCTGATCTCCACCAGTCGGGCTGCACAGCCTGAGTGCTTCGGGTAGGGCAGTCCTGAGCCAATGTGCCACCTTAGGAATGCAAGCCAAGTTTCCTTGCCACAGGAAGGCACACCGAGGCCTGGTGTTTTCTCTATGAAACTGACGTGGGCTTGAAGGGTGAGGCCTTTACAACAATGTGTATGGAGGTACTCGATTTGGGCTGCCTGGTGAAAGAACCTGCGCTCACCAGCACCCTGAGTACCTTTCCTGAACTTTGATTCCTAGCTGGGTGAACTCGCCCTTCGCAGGCTAGATGGGACCAAAGGTGTTAAGCTTGTGGGGAAAGCCTTTGACCAATGGCCAATATCTTTGTGCTTGTGCGAGGGTTACGCAGGCACTTGCCAACACAGGGTTTTTACCTTATCATAAGCTGTCCCTTTGGGCTGAAGCAGGCGGCGTGTGTGGATCACAGCCTGGGAAGCAGGACCTCAGGGGAGTCTGCCAACAGACTGCCCTCCAGTATAGCCAGCTGAGAAAAGGTGGCAAGGCTGATGGATCCCGCTTCCAACGAAATGTTTCTCTTCAGCAGAGGAGATTTTGCTACCACACGTCAGCAGCTCCTCTCCATCAGAGTGCTGTTCCTGGGTAGACTAGGAAAAGCCACCACGTTCCCAGCTTAGGAGAGGCTCTTTTCCTAGTTGGTTTCAACCGTGAGAGAGCCAGAAGGGCTGATCTCCACCAGTCGGGCTGCACAGCCTGAGTGCTTCGGGTAGGGCAGTCCTGAGCCAATGTGCCACCTTAGGAATGCAAGCCAAGTTTCCTTGCCACAGGAAGGCTCACCGAGGCCTGGTGTTTTCTCTATGAAACTGACGTGGGCTTGAAGGGTGAGGCCTTTACAACAATGTGTATGGAGGTACTCGATTTGGGCTGCCTGGTGAAAGAACCTGCGCTCACCAGCACCCTGAGTACCTTTCCTGAACTTTGATTCCTAGCTCGGTGAACTCGCCCTTCGGAGGCTAGATGGGACCAAACGTGTTAAGCTTGTGGGGAAAGCCTTTGACCAATGGCCAATATGCTTGTGCTTGTGCGAGGGTTACGCAGGCACTTGCCAACACAGGGTTTTTACCTTACCATAAGCTGTGCCTTTGGGCTGAAGCAGGCGGCGTGTGTGGATCACAGCCTGGGAAGCAGGACCTCAGGGGAGTCTGCCAACAGACTGCCCTCCAGTATAGCCAGCTGAGAAAAGGTGGCAAGGCTGATGGATCCCGCTTACAACGAAATGTTTCTCTTCAGCAGAGGAGATTTTGCTACCACACGTCAGCAGCTCCTCTCCCTCAGAGTGCTGTTCCTGGGTAGACTAGGAAAAGCCACCACGTTCCCCAGCTTAGGAGAGACTCTTTTCCTAGTTGGTTTCATCCGTGAGAGAGCCAGAAGGGCTGATCTCCACCAGTCGGGCTGCACAGCCTGAGTGCTTCGGGTAGGGCAGTCCTGAGCCAATGTGCCACCTTAGGAATGCAAGCCAAGTTTCCTTGCCACAGGAAGGCACACCGAGGCCTGGTGTTTTCTCTATGAAACTGACGTGGGCTTGAAGGGTGAGGCCTTTACAACAATGTGTATGGAGGTACTCGATTTGGGCTGCCTGGTGAAAGAACCTGCGCTCACCAGCACCCTGAGTACCTTTCCTGAACTTTGATTCCTAGCTGGGTGAACTCGCCCTTCGGAGGCTAGATGGGACCAAACGTGTTAAGCTTGTGGGGAAAGCCTTTGACCAATGGCCAATATGCTTGTGCTTGTGCGAGGGTTACGCAGGCACTTGCCAACACAGGGTTTTTACCTTACCATAAGCTGTGCCTTTGGGCTGAAGCAGGCGGCGTGTGTGGATCACAGCCTGGGAAGCAGGACCTCAGGGGAGTCTGCCAACAGACTGCCCTCCAGTATAGCCAGCTGAGAAAAGGTGGCAAGGCTGATGGATCCCGCTTACAACGAAATGTTTCTCTTCAGCAGAGGAGATTTTGCTACCACACGTCAGCAGCTCCTCTCCCTCAGAGTGCTGTTACTGGGTAGACTAGGAAAAGCCACCACGTTCCCAGCTTAGGAGAGGCTCTTTTCCTAGTTGGTTTCAACCGTGAGAGAGCCAGAAGGGCTGATCTCCACCAGTCGGGCTGCACAGCCTGAGTGCTTCGGGTAGGGCAGTCCTGAGCCAATGTGCCACCTTAGGAATGCAAGCCAAGTTTCCTTGCCACAGGAAGGCACACCGAGGCCTGGTGTTTTCTCTATGAAACTGACGTGGGCTTGAAGGGTGAGGCCTTTACAACAATGTGTATGGAGGTACTCGATTTGGGCTGCCTGGTGAAAGAACCTGCGCTCACCAGCACCCTGAGTACCTTTCCTGAACTTTGATTCCTAGCTGGGTGAACTCGCCCTTCGGAGGCTAGATGGGACCAAACGTGTTAAGCTTGTGGGGAAAGCCTTTGACCAATGGCCAATATGCTTGTGCTTGTGCGAGGGTTACGCAGGCACTTGCCAACACAGGGTTTTTACCTTACCATAAGCTGTGCCTTTGGGCTGAAGCAGGCGGCGTGTGTGGATCACAGCCTGGGAAGCAGGACCTCAGGGGAGTCTGCCAACAGACTGCCCTCCAGTATAGCCAGCTGAGAAAAGGTGGCAAGGCTGATGGATCCCGCTTACAACGAAATGTTTCTCTTCAGCAGAGGAGATTTTGCTACCACACGTCAGCAGCTCCTCTCCCTCAGAGTGCTGTTCCTGGGTAGACTAGGAAAAGCCACCACGTTCCCCAGCTTAGGAGAGACTCTTTTCCTAGTTGGTTTCATCCGTGAGAGAGCCAGAAGGGCTGATCTCCACCAGTCGGGCTGCACAGCCTGAGTGCTTCGGGTAGGGCAGTCCTGAGCCAATGTGCCACCTTAGGAATGCAAGCCAAGTTTCCTTGCCACAGGAAGGCACACCGAGGCCTGGTGTTTTCTCTATGAAACTGACGTGGGCTTGAAGGGTGAGGCCTTTACAACAATGTGTATGGAGGTACTCGATTTGGGCTGCCTGGTGAAAGAACCTGCGCTCACCAGCACCCTGAGTACCTTTCCTGAACTTTGATTCCTAGCTGGGTGAACTCGCCCTTCGGAGGCTAGATGGGACCAAACGTGTTAAGCTTGTGGGGAAAGCCTTTGACCAATGGCCAATATGCTTGTGCTTGTGCGAGGGTTACGCAGGCACTTGCCAACACAGGGTTTTGACCTTACCATAAGCTGTCCCTTTGGGCTGAAGCAGGCGGCGTGTGTGGATCACAGCCTGGGAAGCAGGACCTCAGGGGAGTCTGCCAACAGACTGCCCTCCAGTATAGCCAGCTGAGAAAAGGTGGCAAGGCTGATGGATCCCGCTTACAACGAAATGTTTCTCTTCAGCAGAGGAGATTTTGCTACCACACGTCAGCAGCTCCTCTCCCTCAGAGTGCTGTTCCTGGGTAGACTAGGAAAAGCCACCACGTTCCCCAGCTTAGGAGAGACTCTTTTCCTAGTTGGTTTCATCCGTGAGAGAGCCAGAAGGGCTGATCTCCACCAGTCGGGCTGCACAGCCTGAGTGCTTCGGGTAGGGCAGTCCTGAGCCAATGTGCCACCTTAGGAATGCAAGCCAAGTTTCCTTGCCACAGGAAGGCACACCGAGGCCTGGTGTTTTCTCTATGAAACTGACGTGGGCTTGAAGGGTGAGGCCTTTACAACAATGTGTATGGAGGTACTCGATTTGGGCTGCCTGGTGAAAGAACCTGCGCTCACCAGCACCCTGAGTACCTTTCCTGAACTTTGATTCCTAGCTGGGTGAACTCGCCCTTCGGAGGCTAGATGGGACCAAACGTGTTAAGCTTGTGGGGAAAGCCTTTGACCAATGGCCAATATGCTTGTGCTTGTGCGAGGGTTACGCAGGCACTTGCCAACACAGGGTTTTTACCTTACCATAAGCTGTCCCTTTGGGCTGAAGCAGGCGGCGTGTGTGGATCACAGCCTGGGAAGCAGGACCTCAGGGGAGTCTGCCAACAGACAGCCCTCCAGTATAGCCAGCTGAGAAAAGGTGGCAAGGCTGATGGATCCCGCTTACAACGAAATGTTTCTCTTCAGCAGAGGAGATTTTGCTACCACACGTCAGCAGCTCCTCTCCCTCAGAGTGCTGTTCCTGGGTAGACTAGGAAAAGCCACCACGTTCCCCAGCTTAGGAGAGGCTCTTTTCCTAGTTGGTTTCATCCGTGAGAGAGCCAGAAGGGCTGATCTCCACCAGTCGGGCTGCACAGCCTGAGTGCTTCGGGTAGGGCAGTCCTGAGCCAATGTGCCACCTTAGGAATGCAAGCCAAGTTTCCTTGCCACAGGAAGGCACACCGAGGCCTGGTGTTTTCTCTATGAAACTGACGTGGGCTTGAAGGGTGAGGCCTTTACAACAATGTGTATGGAGGTACTCGATTTGGGCTGCCTGGTGAAAGAACCTGCGCTCACCAGCACCCTGAGTACCTTTCCTGAACTTTGATTCCTAGCTGGGTGAACTCGCCCTTCGGAGGCTAGATGGGACCAAACGTGTTAAGCTTGTGGGGAAAGCCTTTGACCAATGGCCAATATGCTTGTGCTTGTGCGAGGGTTACGCCGGCACTTGCCAACACAGGGTTTTTACCTTACCATAAGCTGTGCCTTTGGGCTGAAGCAGGCGGCGTGTGTGGATCACAGCCTGGGAAGCAGGACCTCAGGGGAGTCTGCCAACAGACTGCCCTCCAGTATAGCCAGCTGAGAAAAGGTGGCAAGGCTGATGGATCCCGCTTCCAACGAAATGTTTCTCTTCAGCAGAGGAGATTTTGCTACCACACGTCAGCAGCTCCTCTCCCTCAGAGTGCTGTTCCTGGGTAGACTAGGAAAAGCCACCACGTTCCCAGCTTAGGAGAGGCTCTTTTCCTAGTTGGTTTCAACCGTGAGAGAGCCAGAAGGGCTGATCTCCACCAGTCGGGCTGCACAGCCTGAGTGCTTCGGGTAGGGCAGTCCTGAGCCAATGTGCCACCTTAGGAATGCAAGCCAAGTTTCCTTGCCACAGGAAGGCTCACCGAGGCCTGGTGTTTTCTCTATGAAACTGACGTGGGCTTGAAGGGTGAGGCCTTTACAACAATGTGTATGGATGTACTCGATTTGGGCTGCCTGGTGAAAGAACCTGCGCTCACCAGCACACTGAGTAACTTTCCTGAACTTTGATTCCTAGCTGGGTGAACTCGCCCTTCGGAGGCTAGATGGGACCAAACGTGTTAAGCTTGTGGGGAAAGCCTTTGACCAATGGCCAATATGCTTGTGCTTGTGCGAGGGTTACGCAGGCACTTGCCAACACAGGGTTTTTACCTTACCATAAGCTGTGCCTTTGGGCTGAAGCAGGCGGCGTGTGTGGATCACAGCCTGGGAAGCAGGACCTCAGGGGAGTCTGCCAACAGACTGCCCTCCAGTATAGCCAGCTGAGAAAAGGTGGCAAGGCTGATGGATCCCGCTTACAACGAAATGTTTCTCTTCAGCAGAGGAGATTTTGCTACCACAGGTCAGCAGCTCCTCTCCCTCAGAGTGCTGTTCCTGGGTAGACTAGGAAAAGCCACCACGTTCCCCAGCTTAGGAGAGGCTCTTTTCCTAGTTGGTTTCATCCGTGAGAGAGCCAGAAGGGCTGATCTCCACCAGTCGGGCTGCACAGCCTGAGTGCTTCGGGTAGGGCAGTCCTGAGCCAATGTGCCACCTTAGGAATGCAAGCCAAGTTTCCTTGCCACAGGAAGGCACACCGAGGCCTGGTGTTTTCTCTATGAAACTGACGTGGGCTTGAAGGGTGAGGCCTTTACAACAATGTGTATGGAGGTACTCGATTTGGGCTGCCTGGTGAAAGAACCTGCGCTCACCAGCACCCTGAGTACCTTTCCTGAACTTTGATTCCTAGCTGGGTGAACTCGCCCTTCGGAGGCTAGATGGGACCAAACGTGTTAAGCTTGTGGGGAAAGCCTTTGACCAATGGCCAATATGCTTGTGCTTGTGCGAGGGTTACGCCGGCACTTGCCAACACAGGGTTTTTACCTTACCATAAGCTGTGCCTTTGGGCTGAAGCAGGCGACGTGTGTGGATCACAGCCTGGGAAGCAGGACCTCAGGGGAGTCTGCCAACAGACTGCCCTCCAGTATAGCCAGCTGAGAAAAGGTGGCAAGGCTGATGGATCCCGCTTACAACGAAATGTTTCTCTTCAGCAGAGGAGATTTTGCTACCACACGTCAGCAGCTCCTCTCCCTCAGAGTGCTGTTCCTGGGTAGACTAGGAAAAGCCACCACGTTCCCCAGCTTAGGAGAGACTCTTTTCCTAGTTGGTTTCATCCGTGAGAGAGCCAGAAGGGCTGATCTCCACCAGTCGGGCTGCACAGCCTGAGTGCTTCGGGTAGGGCAGTCCTGAGCCAATGTGCCACCTTAGGAATGCAAGCCAAGTTTCCTTGCCACAGGAAGGCACACCGAGGCCTGGTGTTTTCTCTATGAAACTGACGTGGGCTTGAAGGGTGAGGCCTTTACAACAATGTGTATGGAGGTACTCGATTTGGGCTGCCTGGTGAAAGAACCTGCGCTCACCAGCACCCTGAGTACCTTTCCTGAACTTTGATTCCTAGCTGGGTGAACTCGCCCTTCGGAGGCTAGATGGGACCAAACGTGTTAAGCTTGTGGGGAAAGCCTTTGACCAATGGCCAATATGCTTGTGCTTGTGCGAGGGTTACGCAGGCACTTGCCAACACAGGGTTTTGACCTTACCATAAGCTGTCCCTTTGGGCTGAAGCAGGCGGCGTGTGTGGATCACAGCCTGGGAAGCAGGACCTCAGGGGAGTCTGCCAACAGACTGCCCTCCAGTATAGCCAGCTGAGAAAAGGTGGCAAGGCTGATGGATCCCGCTTACAACGAAATGTTTCTCTTCAGCAGAGGAGATTTTGCTACCACACGTCAGCAGCTCCTCTCCCTCAGAGTGCTGTTCCTGGGTAGACTAGGAAAAGCCACCACGTTCCCCAGCTTAGGAGAGACTCTTTTCCTAGTTGGTTTCATCCGTGAGAGAGCCAGAAGGGCTGATCTCCACCAGTCGGGCTGCACAGCCTGAGTGCTTCGGGTAGGGCAGTCCTGAGCCAATGTGCCACCTTAGGAATGCAAGCCAAGTTTCCTTGCCACAGGAAGGCACACCGAGGCCTGGTGTTTTCTCTATGAAACTGACGTGGGCTTGAAGGGTGAGGCCTTTACAACAATGTGTATGGAGGTACTCGATTTGGGCTGCCTGGTGAAAGAACCTGCGCTCACCAGCACCCTGAGTACCTTTCCTGAACTTTGATTCCTAGCTGGGTGAACTCGCCCTTCGGAGGCTAGATGGGACCAAACGTGTTAAGCTTGTGGGGAAAGCCTTTGACCAATGGCCAATATGCTTGTGCTTGTGCGAGGGTTACGCAGGCACTTGCCAACACAGGGTTTTTACCTTACCATAAGCTGTGCCTTTGGGCTGAAGCAGGCGGCGTGTGTGGATCACAGCCTGGGAAGCAGGACCTCAGGGGAGTCTGCCAACAGACTGCCCTCCAGTATAGCCAGCTGAGAAAAGGTGGCAAGGCTGATGGATCCCGCTTACAACGAAATGTTTCTCTTCAGCAGAGGAGATTTTGCTACCACAGGTCAGCAGCTCCTCTCCCTCAGAGTGCTGTTCCTGGGTAGACTAGGAAAAGCTACCACGTTCCCCAGCTTAGGAGAGGCTCTTTTCCTAGTTGGTTTCATCCGTGAGAGAGCCAGAAGGGCTGATCTCCACCAGTCGGGCTGCACAGCCTGAGTGCTTCGGGTAGGGCAGTCCTGAGCCAATGTGCCACCTTAGGAATGCAAGCCAAGTTTCCTTGCCACAGGAAGGCACACCGAGGCCTGGTGTTTTCTCTATGAAACTGACGTGGGCTTGAAGGGTGAGGCCTTTACAACAATGTGTATGGAGGTACTCGATTTGGGCTGCCTGGTGAAAGAACCTGCGCTCACCAGCACCCTGAGTACCTTTCCTGAACTTTGATTCCTAGCTGGGTGAACTCGCCCTTCGGAGGCTAGATGGGACCAAACGTGTTAAGCTTGTGGGGAAAGCCTTTGACCAATGGCCAATATGCTTGTGCTTGTGCGAGGGTTACGCCGGCACTTGCCAACACAGGGTTTTTACCTTACCATAAGCTGTGCCTTTGGGCTGAAGCAGGCGACGTGTGTGGATCACAGCCTGGGAAGCAGGACCTCAGGGGAGTCTGCCAACAGACTGCCCTCCAGTATAGCCAGCTGAGAAAAGGTGGCAAGGCTGATGGATCCCGCTTACAACGAAATGTTTCTCTTCAGCAGAGGAGATTTTGCTACCACACGTCAGCAGCTCCTCTCCCTCAGAGTGCTGTTCCTGGGTAGACTAGGAAAAGCCACCACGTTCCCAGCTTAGGAGAGGCTCTTTTCCTAGTTGGTTTCAACCGTGAGAGAGCCAGAAGGGCTGATCTCCACCACTCGGGCTGCACAGCCTGAGTGCTTCGGGTAGGGCAGTCCTGAGCCAATGTGCCACCTTAGGAATGCAAGCCAAGTTTCCTTGCCACAGGAAGGCTCACCGAGGCCTGGTGTTTTCTCTATGAAACTGACGTGGGCTTGAAGGGTGAGGCCTTTACAACAATGTGTATGGATGTACTCGATTTGGGCTGCCTGGTGAAAGAACCTGCGCTCACCAGCACACTGAGTAACTTTCCTGAACTTTGATTCCTAGCTGGGTGAACTCGCCCTTCGGAGGCTAGATGGGACCAAACGTGTTAAGCTTGTGGGGAAAGCCTTTGACCAATGGCCAATATGCTTGTGCTTGTGCGAGGGTTACGCAGGCACTTGCCAACACAGGGTTTTTACCTTACCATAAGCTGTGCCTTTGGGCTGAAGCAGGCGGCGTGTGTGGATCACAGCCTGGGAAGCAGGACCTCAGGGGAGTCTGCCAACAGACTGCCCTCCAGTATAGCCAGCTGAGAAAAGGTGGCAAGGCTGATGGATCCCGCTTACAACGAAATGTTTCTCTTCAGCAGAGGAGATTTTGCTACCACACGTCAGCAGCTCCTCTCCCTCAGAGTGCTGTTCCTGGGTAGACTAGGAAAAGCCACCACGTTCCCAGCTTAGGAGAGGCTCTTTTCCTAGTTGGTTTCAACCGTGAGAGAGCCAGAAGGGCTGATCTCCACCAGTCGGGCTGCACAGCCTGAGTGCTTCGGGTAGGGCAGTCCTGAGCCAATGTGCCACCTTAGGAATGCAAGCCAAGTTTCCTTGCCACAGGAAGGCTCACCGAGGCCTGGTGTTTTCTCTATGAAACTGACGTGGGCTTGAAGGGTGAGGCCTTTACAACAATGTGTATGGAGGTACTCGATTTGGGCTGCCTGGTGAAAGAACCTGCGCTCACCAGCACCCTGAGTACCTTTCCTGAACTTTGATTCCTAGCTGGGTGAACTCGCCCTTCGGAGGCTAGATGGGACCAAACGTGTTAAGCTTGTGGGGAAAGCCTTTGACCAATGGCCAATATGCTTGTGCTTGTGCGAGGGTTACGCAGGCACTTGGCAACACAGGGTTTTTACCTTACCATAAGCTGTGCCTTTGGGCTGAAGCAGGCGGCGTGTGTGGATCACAGCCTGGGAAGCAGGACCTCAGGGGAGTCTGCCAACAGACTGCCCTCCAGTATAGCCAGCTGAGAAAAGGTGGCAAGGCTGATGGATCCCGCTTACAACGAAATGTTTCTCTTCAGCAGAGGAGATTTTGCTACCACACGTCAGCAGCTCCTCTCCCTCAGAGTGCTGTTCCTGGGTAGACTAGGAAAAGCCACCACGTTCCCAGCTTAGGAGAGGCTCTTTTCCTAGCTGGTTTCAACCGTGAGAGAGCCAGAAGGCCTGATCTCCACCAGTCGGGCTGCACAGCCTGAGTGCTTCGGGTAGGGCAGTCCTGAGCCAATGTGCCACCTTAGGAATGCAAGCCAAGTTTCCTTGCCACAGGAAGGCACACCGAGGCCTGGTGTTTTCTCTATGAAACTGACGTGGGCTTGAAGGGTGAGGCCTTTACAACAATGTGTATGGAGGTACTCGATTTGGGCTGCCTGGTGAAAGAACCTGCGCTCACCAGCACCCTGAGTACCTTTCCTGAACTTTGATTCCTAGCTGGGTGAACTCGCCCTTCGGAGGCTAGATGGGACCAAACGTGTTAAGCTTGTGGGGAAAGCCTTTGACCAATGGCCAATATGCTTGTGCTTGTGCGAGGGTTACGCAGGCACTTGCCAACACAGGGTTTTTACCTTACCATAAGCTGTGCCTTTGGGCTAAAGCAGGCGGCGTGTGTGGATCACAGCCTGGGAAGCAGGACCTCAGGGGAGTCTGCCAACAGACTGCCCTCCAGTATAGCCAGCTGAGAAAAGGTGGCAAGGCTGATGGATCCCGCTTACAACGAAATGTTTCTCTTCAGCAGAGGAGATTTTGCTACCACACGTCAGCAGCTCCTCTCCCTCAGAGTGCTGTTCCTGGGTAGACTAGGAAAAGCCACCACGTTCCCAGCTTAGGAGAGGCTCTTTTCCTAGTTGGTTTCAACCGTGAGAGAGCCAGAAGGGCTGATCTCCACCAGTCGGGCTGCACAGCCTGAGTGCTTCGGGTAGGGCAGTCCTGAGCCAATGTGCCACCTTAGGAATGCAAGCCAAGTTTCCTTGCCACAGGAAGGCTCACCGAGGCCTGGTGTTTTCTCTATGAAACTGACGTGGGCTTGAAGGGTGAGGCCTTTACAACAATGTGTATGGAGGTACTCGATTTGGGCTGCCTGGTGAAAGAACCTGCGCTCACCAGCACCCTGAGTACCTTTCCTGAACTTTGATTCCTAGCTGGGTGAACTCGCCCTTCGGAGGCTAGATGGGACCAAACGTGTTAAGCTTGTGGGGAAAGCCTTTGACCAATGGCCAATATGCTTGTGCATGTGCGAGGGTTACGCAGGCACTTGCCAACACAGGGTTTTTACCTTACCATAAGCTGTGCCTTTGGGCTGAAGCAGGCGGCGTGTGTGGATCACAGCCTGGGAAGCAGGACCTCAGGGGAGTCTGCCAACAGACTGCCCTCCAGTATAGCCAGCTGAGAAAAGGTGGCAAGGCTGATGGATCCCGCTTCCAACGAAATGTTTCTCTTCAGCAGAGGAGATTTTGCTACCACACGTCAGCAGCTCCTCTCCCTCAGAGTGCTGTTCCTGGGTAGACTAGGAAAAGCCACCACGTTCCCAGCTTAGGAGAGGCTCTTTTCCTAGTTGGTTTCAACCGTGAGAGAGCCAGAAGGGCTGATCTCCACCAGTCGGGCTGCACAGCCTGAGTGCTTCGGGTAGGGCAGTCCTGAGCCAATGTGCCACCTTAGGAATGCAAGCCAAGTTTCCTTGCCACAGGAAGGCACACCGAGGCCTGGTGTTTTCTCTATGAAACTGACGTGGGCTTGAAGGGTGAGGCCTTTACAACAATGTGTATGGAGGTACTCGATTTGGGCTGCCTGGTGAAAGGACCTGAGCTCACCAGCACCCTGAGTACCTTTCCTGAACTTTGATTCCTAGCTGGGTGAACTCGCCCTTCAGAGGCTAGATGGGACCAAACGTGTTAAGCTTGTGGGGAAAGCCTTTGACCAATGGCCAATATGCTTGTGCTTGTGCGAGGGTTACGCAGGCACTTGCCAACACAGGGTTTTTACCTTACCATAAGCTGTGCCTTTGGGCTGAAGCAGGCGGCGTGTGTGGATCACAGCCTGGGAAGCAGGACCTCAGGGGAGTCTGCCAACAGACTGCCCTCCAGTATAGCCAGCTGAGAAAAGGTGGCAAGGCTGATGGATCCCGCTTACAACGAAATGTTTCTCTTCAGCAGAGGAGATTTTGCTACCACACGTCAGCAGCTCCTCTCCCTCAGAGTGCTGTTCCTGGGTAGACTAGGAAAAGCCACCACGTTCCCAGCTTAGGAGAGGCTCTTTTCCTAGTTGGTTTCAACCGTGAGAGAGCCAGAAGGGCTGATCTCCACCACTCGGGCTGCACAGCCTGAGTGCTTCGGGTAGGGCAGTCCTGAGCCAATGTGCCACCTTAGGAATGCAAGCCAAGTTTCCTTGCCACAGGAAGGCTCACCGAGGCCTGGTGTTTTCTCTATGAAACTGACGTGGGCTTGAAGGGTGAGGCCTTTACAACAATGTGTATGGAGGTACTCGATTTGGGCTGCCTGGTGAAAGAACCTGCGCTCACCAGCACCCTGAGTACCTTTCCTGAACTTTGATTCCTAGCTGGGTGAACTCGCCCTTCGGAGGCTAGATGGGACCAAACGTGTTAAGCTTGTGGGGAAAGCCTTTGACCAATGGCCAATATGCTTGTGCATGTGCGAGGGTTACGCAGGCACTTGCCAACACAGGGTTTTTACCTTACCATAAGCTGTGCCTTTGGGCTGAAGCAGGCGGCGTGTGTGGATCACAGCCTGGGAAGCAGGACCTCAGGGGAGTCTGCCAACAGACTGCCCTCCAGTATAGCCAGCTGAGAAAAGGTGGCAAGGCTGATGGATCCCGCTTCCAACGAAATGTTTCTCTTCAGCAGAGGAGATTTTGCTACCACACGTCAGCAGCTCCTCTCCCTCAGAGTGCTGTTCCTGGGTAGACTAGGAAAAGCCACCACGTTCCCAGCTTAGGAGAGGCTCTTTTCCTAGTTGGTTTCAACCGTGAGAGAGCCAGAAGGGCTGATCTCCACCAGTCGGGCTGCACAGCCTGAGTGCTTCGGGTAGGGCAGTCCTGAGCCAATGTGCCACCTTAGGAATGCAAGCCAAGTTTCCTTGCCACAGGAAGACACACCGAGGCCTGGTGTTTTCTCTATGAAACTGACGTGGGCTTGAAGGGTGAGGCCTTTACAACAATGTGTATGGAGGTACTCGATTTGGGCTGCCTGGTGAAAGAACCTGCGCTCACCAGCACCCTGAGTACCTTTCCTGAACTTTGATTCCTAGCTGGGTGAACTCGCCCTTCGGAGGCTAGATGGGACCAAACGTGTTAAGCTTGTGGGAAAAGCCTTTGACCAATGGCCAATATGCTTGTGCTTGTGCGAGGGTTACGCAGGCACTTGCCAACACAGGGTTTTTACCTTACCATAAGCTGTGCCTTTGGGCTGAAGCAGGCGGCGTGTGTGGATCACAGCCTGGGAAGCAGGACCTCAGGGGAGTCTGCCAACAGACTGCCCTCCAGTATAGCCAGCTGAGAAAAGGTGGCAAGGCTGATGGATCCCGCTTACAACGAAATGTTTCTCTTCAGCAGAGGAGATTTTGCTACCACACGTCAGCAGCTCCTCTCCCTCAGAGTGCTGTTTCCGGGTAGACTAGGAAAAGCCACCACGTTCCCAGCTTAGGAGAGGCTCTTTTCCTAGTTGGTTTCAACCGTGAGAGAGCCAGAAGGGCTGATCTCCACCAGTCGGGCTGCACAGCCTGAGTGCTTCGGGTAGGGCAGTCCTGAGCCAATGTGCCACCGTAGGAATGCAAGCCAAGTTTCCTTGCCACAGGAAGGCTCACCGAGGCCTGGTGTTTTCTCTATGAAACTGACGTGGGCTTGAAGGGTGAGGCCTTTACAACAATGTGTATGGAGGTACTCGATTTGGGCTGCCTGGTGAAAGAACCTGCGCTCACCAGCACCCTGAGTACCTTTCCTGAACTTTGATTCCTAGCTGGGTGAACTCGCCCTTCGGAGGCTAGATGGGACCAAACGTGTTAAGCTTGTGGGGAAAGCCTTTGACCAATGCCAATAGGCTTGTGCTTGTGCGAGGGTTACGCAGGCACTTGCCAACACAGGGTTTTTACCTTACCATAAGCTGTCCCTTTGGGCTGAAGCAGGCGGCGTGTGTGGATCACAGCCTGGGAAGCAGGACCTCAGGGGAGTCTGCCAACAGACTGCCCTCCAGTATAGCCAGCTGAGAAAAGGTGGCAAGGCTGATGGATCCCGCTTACAACGAAATGTTTCTCTTCAGCAGAGGAGATTTTGCTACCACACGTCAGCAGCTCCTCTCCCTCAGAGTGCTGTTCCTGGGTAGACTAGGAAAAGCCACCACGTTCCACAGCTTAGGAGAGACTCTTTTCCTAGTTGGTTTCATCCGTGAGAGAGCCAGAAGGGCTGATCTCCACCAGTCGGGCTGCACAGCCTGAGTGCTTCGGGTAGGGCAGTCCTGAGCCAATGTGCCACCTTAGGAATGCAAGCCAAGTTTCCTTGCCACAGGAAGGCACACCGAGGCCTGGTGTTTTCTCTATGAAACTGACGTGGGCTTGAAGGGTGAGGCCTTTACAACAATGTGTATGGAGGTACTCGATTTGGGCTGCCCGGTGAAAGAACCTGCGCTCACCAGCACCCTGAGTACCTTTCCTGAACTTTGATTCCTAGCTGGGTGAACTCGCCTTTCGGAGGCTAGATGGGACCAAACGTGTTAAGCTTGTGGGGAAAGCCTTTGACCAATGGCCAATATGCTTGTGCTTGTGCGAGTGTTACGCAGGCACTTGCCAACACAGGGTTTTTACCTTACCATAAGCTGTGCCTTTGGGCTGAAGCAGGCGGCGTGTGTGGATCACAGCCTGGGAAGCAGGACCTCAGGGGAGTCTGCCAACAGACTGCCCTCCAGTATAGCCAGCTGAGAAAAGGTGGCAAGGCTGATGGATCCCGCTTACAACGAAATGTTTCTCTTCAGCAGAGGAGATTTTGCTACCAAACGTCAGCAGCTCCTCTCCCTCAGAGTGCTGTTCCTGGGTAGACTAGGAAAAGCCACCACGTTCCCAGCTTAGGAGAGGCTCTTTTCCTAGTTGGTTTCAACCGTGAGAGAGCCAGAAGGGCTGATCTCCACCAGTCGGGCTGCACAGCCTGAGTGCTTCGGGTAGGGCAGTCCTGAGCCAATGTGCCACCTTAGGAATGCAAGCCAAGTTTCCTTGCCACAGGAAGGCTCACCGAGGCCTGGTGTTTTCTCTATGAAACTGACGTGGGCTTGAAGGCTGAGGCCTTTACAACAATGTGTTTGGAGGTACTCGATTTGGGCTGCCTGGTGAAAGAACCTGCGCTCACCAGCACCCTGAGTACCTTTCCTGAACTTTGATTCCTAGCTGGGTGAACTCGCCCTTCGGAGGCTAGATGGGACCAAACGTGTTAAGCTTGTGGGGAAAGCCTTTGACCAATGGCCAATATGCTTGTGCTTGTGCGAGGGTTACGCAGGCACTTGCAACACAGGGTTTTGACCTTACCATAAGCTGTCCCTTTGGGCTGAAGCAGGCGGCGTGTGTGGATCACAGCCTGGGAAGCAGGACCTCAGGGGAGTCTGCCAACAGACTGCCCTCCAGTATAGCCAGCTGAGAAAAGGTGGCAAGGCTGATGGATCCCGCTTCCAACGAAATGTTTCTCTTCAGCAGAGGAGATTTTGCTACCACACGTCAGCAGCTCCTCTCCCTCAGAGTGCTGTTTCTGGGTAGACTAGGAAAAGCCACCACGTTCCCAGCTTAGGAGAGGCTCTTTTCCTAGTTGGTTTCAACCGTGAGAGAGCCAGAAGGGCTGATCTCCACCAGTCGGGCTGCACAGCCTGAGTGCTTCGGGTAGGGCAGTCCTGAGCCAATGTGCCACCTTAGGAATGCAAGCCAAGTTTCCTTGCCACAGGAAGGCTCACCGAGGCCTGGTGTTTTCTCTATGAAACTGACGTGGGCTTGAAGGGTGAGGCCTTTACAACAATGTGTATGGAGGTACTCGATTTGGGCTGCCTGGTGAAAGAACCTGCGCTCATCAGCACCCTGAGTACCTTTCCTGAACTTTGATTCCTAGCTGGGTGAACTCGCCCTTCGGAGGCTAGATGGGACCAAACGTGTTAAGCTTGTGGGGAAAGCCTTTGACCAATGCCAATATGCTTGTGCTTGTGCGAGGGTTACGCAGGCACTTGCCAACACAGGGTTTTTACCTTACCATAAGCTGTCCCTTTGGGCTGAAGCAGGCGGCGTGTGTGGATCACAGCCTGGGAAGCAGGACCTCAGGGGAGTCTGCCAACAGACTGCCCTCAAGTATAGCCAGCTGAGAAAAGGTGGCAAGGCTGATGGATCCCGCTTACAACGAAATGTTTCTCTTCAGCAGAGGAGATTTTGCTACCACACGTCAGCAGCTCCTCTCCCTCAGAGTGCTGTTCCTGGGTAGACTAGGAAAAGCCACCACGTTCCCAGCTTAGGAGAGGCTCTTTTCCTAGTTGGTTTCAACTGTGAGAGAGCCAGAAGGGCTGATCTCCACCAGTCGGGCTGCACAGCCTGATTGCTTGGAGTAGGGCAGTCCTGAGCCAATGTGCCACCTTAGGAATGCAAGCCAAGTTTCCTTGCCACAGGAAGGCTCACCGAGGCCTGGTGTTTTCTCTATGAAACTGACGTGGGCTTGAAGGGTGAGGCCTTTACAACAATGTGTTTGGAGGTACTCGATTTGGGCTGCCTGGTGAAAGAACCTGCGCTCACCAGCACCCTGAGTACCTTTCCTGAACTTTGATTCCTAGCTGGGTGAACTCGCCCTTTGGAGGCTAGATGGGACCAAACGTGTTAAGCTTGTGGGGAAAGCCTTTGACCAATGCCAATAGGCTTGTGCTTGTGCGAGGGTTACGCAGGCACTTGCCAACACAGGGTTTTTACCTTACCATAAGCTGTCCCTTTGGGCTGAAGCAGGCGGCGTGTGTGGATCACAGCCTGGGAAGCAGGACCTCAGGGGAGTCTGCCAACAGACTGCCCTCCAGTATAGCCAGCTGAGAAAAGGTGGCAAGGCTGATGGATCCCGCTTACAACGAAATGTTTCTCTTCAGCAGAGGAGATTTTGCTACCACACGTCAGCAGCTCCTCTCCCTCAGAGTGCTGTTCCTGGGTAGACTAGGAAAAGCCACCACGTTCCACAGCTTAGGAGAGACTCTTTTCCTAGTTGGTTTCATCCGTGAGAGAGCCAGAAGGGCTGATCTCCACCAGTCGGGCTGCACAGCCTGAGTGCTTCGGGTAGGGCAGTCCTGAGCCAATGTGCCACCTTAGGAATGCAAGCCAAGTTTCGTTGCCACAGGAAGGCACACCGAGGCCTGGTGTTTTCTCTATGAAACTGACGTGGGCTTGAAGGGTGAGGCCTTTACAACAATGTATATGGAGGTACTCGATTTGGGCTGCCCGGTGAAAGAACCTGCGCTCACGAGCACCCTGAGTACCTTTCCTGAACTTTGATTCCTAGCTGGGTGAACTCGCCCTTCGGAGGCTAGATGGGACCAAACGTGTTAAGCTTGTGGGGAAAGCCTTTGACCAATGGCCAATATGCTTGTGCTTGTGCGAGGGTTACGCAGGCACTTGCCAACACAGGGTTTTTACCTTACCATAAGCTGTGCCTTTGGGCTGAAGCAGGCGGCGTGTGTGGATCACAGCCTGGGAAGCAGGACCTCAGGGGAGTCTGCCAACAGACTGCCCTCCAGTATAGCCAGCTGAGAAAAGGTGGCAAGGCTGATGGATCCCGCTTCCAACGAAATGTTTGTCTTCAGCAGAGGAGATTTTGCTACCAAACGTCAGCAGCTCCTCTCCCTCAGAGTGCTGTTCCTGGGTAGACTAGGAAAAGCCACCACGTTCCCAGCTTAGGAGAGGCTCTTTTCCTAGTTGGTTTCAACCGTGAGAGAGCCAGAAGGGCTGATCTCCACCAGTCGGGCTGCACAGCCTGAGTGCTTCGGGTAGGGCAGTCCTGAGCCAATGTGCCACCTTAGGAATGCAAGCCAAGTTTCCTTGCCACAGGAAGGCTCACCGAGGCCTGGTGTTTTCTCTATGAAACTGACGTGGGCTTGAAGGCTGAGGCCTTTACAACAATGTGTTTGGAGGTACTCGATTTGGGCTGCCTGGTGAAAGAACCTGCGCTCACCAGCACCCTGAGTACCTTTCCTGAACTTTGATTCCTAGCTGGGTGAACTCGCCCTTCGGAGGCTAGATGGGACCAAACGTGTTAAGCTTGTGGGGAAAGCCTTTGACCAATGGCCAATATGCTTGTGCTTGTGCGAGGGTTACGCAGGCACTTGCCAACACAGGGTTTTTACCTTACCATAAGCTGTGCCTTTGGGCTGAAGCAGGCGGCGTGTGTGGATCACAGCCTGGGAAGCAGGACCTCAGGGGAGTCTGCCAACAGACTGCCCTCCAGTATAGCCAGCTGAGAAAAGGTGGCAAGGCTGATGGATCCCGCTTACAACGAAATGTTTCTCTTCAGCAGAGGAGATTTTGCTACCACACGTCAGCAGCTCCTCTCCCTCAGAGTGCTGTTCCTGGGTAGACTAGGAAAAGCCACCACGTTCCCAGCTTAGGAGAGGCTCTTTTCCTAGTTGGTTTCAACCGTGAGAGAGCCAGAAGGGCTGATCTCCACCAGTCGGGCTGCACAGCCTGAGTGCTTCGGGTAGGGCAGTCCTGAGCCAATGTGCCACCTTAGGAATGCAAGCCAAGTTTCCTTGCCACAGGAAGGCTCACCGAGGCCTGGTGTTTTCTCTATGAAACTGACGTGGGCTTGAAGGGTGAGGCCTTTACAACAATGTGTATGGAGGTACTCGATTTGGGCTGCCTGGTGAAAGAACCTGCGCTCACCAGCACCCTGAGTACCTTTCCTGAACTTTGATTCCTAGCTGGGTGAACTCGCCCTTCGGAGGCTAGATGGGACCAAACGTGTTAAGCTTGTGGGGAAAGCCTTTGACCAATGGCCAATATGCTTGTGCTTGTGCGAGGGTTACGCAGGCACTTGGCAACACAGGGTTTTTACCTTACCATAAGCTGTGCCTTTGGGCTGAAGCAGGCGGCGTGTGTGGATCACAGCCTGGGAAGCAGGACCTCAGGGGAGTCTGCCAACAGACTGCCCTCCAGTATAGCCAGCTGAGAAAAGGTGGCAAGGCTGATGGATCCCGCTTACAACGAAATGTTTCTCTTCAGCAGAGGAGATTTTGCTACCACACGTCAGCAGCTCCTCTCCCTCAGAGTGCTGTTCCTGGGTAGACTAGGAAAAGCCACCACGTTCCCAGCTTAGGAGAGGCTCTTTTCCTAGCTGGTTTCAACCGTGAGAGAGCCAGAAGGCCTGATCTCCACCAGTCGGGCTGCACAGCCTGAGTGCTTCGGGTAGGGCAGTCCTGAGCCAATGTGCCACCTTAGGAATGCAAGCCAAGTTTCCTTGCCACAGGAAGGCACACCGAGGCCTGGTGTTTTCTCTATGAAACTGACGTGGGCTTGAAGGGTGAGGCCTTTACAACAATGTGTATGGAGGTACTCGATTTGGGCTGCCTGGTGAAAGAACCTGCGCTCACCAGCACCCTGAGTACCTTTCCTGAACTTTGATTCCTACCTGGGTGAACTCGCCCTTCAGAGGCTAGATGGGACCAAACGTGTTAAGCTTGTGGGGAAAGCCTTTGACCAATGGCCAATATGCTTGTGCTTGTGCGAGGGTTACGCAGGCACTTGCCAACACAGGGTTTTTACCTTACCATAAGCTGTGCCTTTGGGCTGAAGCAGGCGGCGTGTGTGGATCACAGCCTGGGAAGCAGGACCTCAGGGGAGTCTGCCAACAGACTGCCCTCCAGTATAGCCAGCTGAGAAAAGGTGGCAAGGCTGATGGATCCCGCTTACAACGAAATGTTTCTCTTCAGCAGAGGAGATTTTGCTACCACACGTCAGCAGCTCCTCTCCCTCAGAGTGCTGTTCCTGGGTAGACTAGGAAAAGCCACCACGTTCCCAGCTTAGGAGAGGCTCTTTTCCTAGTTGGTTTCAACCGTGAGAGAGCCAGAAGGGCTGATCTCCACCAGTCGGGCTGCACAGCCTGAGTGCTTCGGGTAGGGCAGTCCTGAGCCAATGTGCCACCTTAGGAATGCAAGCCAAGTTTCCTTGCCACAGGAAGGCTCACCGAGGCCTGGTGTTTTCTCTATGAAACTGACGTGGGCTTGAAGGGTGAGGCCTTTACAACAATGTGTATGGAGGTACTCGATTTGGGCTGCCTGGTGAAAGAACCTGCGCTCACCAGCACCCTGAGTACCTTTCCTGAACTTTGATTCCTAGCTGGGTGAACTCGCCCTTCGGAGGCTAGATGGGACCAAACGTGTTAAGCTTGTGGGGAAAGCCTTTGACCAATGGCCAATATGCTTGTGCATGTGCGAGGGTTACGCAGGCACTTGCCAACACAGGGTTTTTACCTTACCATAAGCTGTGCCTTTGGGCTGAAGCAGGCGGCGTGTGTGGATCACAGCCTGGGAAGCAGGACCTCAGGGGAGTCTGCCAACAGACTGCCCTCCAGTATAGCCAGCTGAGAAAAGGTGGCAAGGCTGATGGATCCCGCTTCCAACGAAATGTTTCTCTTCAGCAGAGGAGATTTTGCTACCACACGTCAGCAGCTCCTCTCCCTCAGAGTGCTGTTCCTGGGTAGACTAGGAAAAGCCACCACGTTCCCAGCTTAGGAGAGGCTCTTTTCCTAGTTGGTTTCAACCGTGAGAGAGCCAGAAGGGCTGATCTCCACCAGTCGGGCTGCACAGCCTGAGTGCTTCGGGTAGGGCAGTCCTGAGCCAATGTGCCACCTTAGGAATGCAAGCCAAGTTTCCTTGCCACAGGAAGGCACACCGAGGCCTGGTGTTTTCTCTATGAAACTGACGTGGGCTTGAAGGGTGAGGCCTTTACAACAATGTGTATGGAGGTACTCGATTTGGGCTGCCTGGTGAAAGAACCTGCGCTCACCAGCACCCTGAGTACCTTTCCTGAACTTTGATTCCTAGCTGGGTGAACTCGCCCTTCAGAGGCTAGATGGGACCAAACGTGTTAAGCTTGTGGGGAAAGCCTTTGACCAATGGCCAATATGCTTGTGCTTGTGCGAGGGTTACGCAGGCACTTGCCAACACAGGGTTTTTACCTTACCATAAGCTGTCCCTTTGGGCTGAAGCAGGCGGCGTGTGTGGATCACAGCCTGGGAAGCAGGACCTCAGGGGAGTCTGCCAACAGACTGCCCTCCAGTATAGCCAGCTGAGAAAAGGTGGCAAGGCTGATGGATCCCGCTTACAACGAAATGTTTCTCTTCAGCAGAGGAGATTTTGCTACCACACGTCAGCAGCTCCTCTCCCTCAGAGTGCTGTTCCTGGGTAGACTAGGAAAAGCCACCACGTTCCCAGCTTAGGAGAGGCTCTTTTCCTAGTTGGTTTCAACCGTGAGAGAGCCAGAAGGGCTGATCTCCACCAGTCGGGCTGCACAGCCTGAGTGCTTCGGGTAGGGCAGTCCTGAGCCAATGTGCCACCTTAGGAATGCAAGCCAAGTTTCCTTGCCACAGGAAGGCTCACCGAGGCCTGGTGTTTTCTCTATGAAACTGACGTGGGCTTGAAGGGTGAGGCCTTTACAACAATGTATATGGAGGTACTCGATTTGGGCTGCCCGGTGAAAGAACCTGCGCTCACGAGCACCCTGAGTACCTTTCCTGAACTTTGATTCCTAGCTGGGTGAACTCGCCCTTCGGAGGCTAGATGGGACCAAACGTGTTAAGCTTGTGGGGAAAGCCTTTGACCAATGGCCAATATGCTTGTGCTTGTGCGAGGGTTACGCAGGCACTTGCCAACACAGGGTTTTTACCTTACCATAAGCTGTGCCTTTGGGCTGAAGCAGGCGGCGTGTGTGGATCACAGCCTGGGAAGCAGGACCTCAGGGGAGTCTGCCAACAGACTGCCCTCCAGTATAGCCAGCTGAGAAAAGGTGGCAAGGCTGATGGATCCCGCTTACAACGAAATGTTTCTCTTCAGCAGAGGAGATTTTGCTACCAAACGTCAGCAGCTCCTCTCCCTCAGAGTGCTGTTCCTGGGTAGACTAGGAAAAGCCACCACGTTCCCAGCTTAGGAGAGGCTCTTTTCCTAGTTGGTTTCAACCGTGAGAGAGCCAGAAGGGCTGATCTCCACCAGTCGGGCTGCACAGCCTGAGTGCTTCGGGTAGGGCAGTCCTGAGCCAATGTGCCACCTTAGGAATGCAAGCCAAGTTTCCTTGCCACAGGAAGGCTCACCGAGGCCTGGTGTTTTCTCTATGAAACTGACGTGGGCTTGAAGGCTGAGGCCTTTACAACAATGTGTTTGGAGGTACTCGATTTGGGCTGCCTGGTGAAAGAACCTGCGCTCACCAGCACCCTGAGTACCTTTCCTGAACTTTGATTCCTAGCTGGGTGAACTCGCCCTTCGGAGGCTAGATGGGACCAAACGTGTTAAGCTTGTGGGGAAAGCCTTTGACCAATGGCCAATATGCTTGTGCTTGTGCGAGGGTTACGCAGGCACTTGCCAACACAGGGTTTTTACCTTACCATAAGCTGTGCCTTTGGGCTGAAGCAGGCGGCGTGTGTGGATCACAGCCTGGGAAGCAGGACCTCAGGGGAGTCTGCCAACAGACTGCCCTCCAGTATAGCCAGCTGAGAAAAGGTGGCAAGGCTGATGGATCCCGCTTACAACGAAATGTTTCTCTTCAGCAGAGGAGATTTTGCTACCACACGTCAGCAGCTCCTCTCCCTCAGAGTGCTGTTCCTGGGTAGACTAGGAAAAGCCACCACGTTCCCAGCTTAGGAGAGGCTCTTTTCCTAGTTGGTTTCAACCGTGAGAGAGCCAGAAGGGCTGATCTCCACCAGTCGGGCTGCACAGCCTGAGTGCTTCGGGTAGGGCAGTCCTGAGCCAATGTGCCACCTTAGGAATGCAAGCCAAGTTTCCTTGCCACAGGAAGGCTCACCGAGGCCTGGTGTTTTCTCTATGAAACTGACGTGGGCTTGAAGGGTGAGGCCTTTACAACAATGTGTATGGAGGTACTCGATTTGGGCTGCCTGGTGAAAGAACCTGCGCTCACCAGCACCCTGAGTACCTTTCCTGAACTTTGATTCCTAGCTGGGTGAACTCGCCCTTCGGAGGCTAGATGGGACCAAACGTGTTAAGCTTGTGGGGAAAGCCTTTGACCAATGGCCAATATGCTTGTGCTTGTGCGAGGGTTACGCAGGCACTTGGCAACACAGGGTTTTTACCTTACCATAAGCTGTGCCTTTGGGCTGAAGCAGGCGGCGTGTGTGGATCACAGCCTGGGAAGCAGGACCTCAGGGGAGTCTGCCAACAGACTGCCCTCCAGTATAGCCAGCTGAGAAAAGGTGGCAAGGCTGATGGATCCCGCTTACAACGAAATGTTTCTCTTCAGCAGAGGAGATTTTGCTACCACACGTCAGCAGCTCCTCTCCCTCAGAGTGCTGTTCCTGGGTAGACTAGGAAAAGCCACCACGTTCCCAGCTTAGGAGAGGCTCTTTTCCTAGCTGGTTTCAACCGTGAGAGAGCCAGAAGGCCTGATCTCCACCAGTCGGGCTGCACAGCCTGAGTGCTTCGGGTAGGGCAGTCCTGAGCCAATGTGCCACCTTAGGAATGCAAGCCAAGTTTCCTTGCCACAGGAAGGCACACCGAGGCCTGGTGTTTTCTCTATGAAACTGACGTGGGCTTGAAGGGTGAGGCCTTTACAACAATGTGTATGGAGGTACTCGATTTGGGCTGCCTGGTGAAAGAACCTGCGCTCACCAGCACCCTGAGTACCTTTCCTGAACTTTGATTCCTACCTGGGTGAACTCGCCCTTCAGAGGCTAGATGGGACCAAACGTGTTAAGCTTGTGGGGAAAGCCTTTGACCAATGGCCAATATGCTTGTGCTTGTGCGAGGGTTACGCAGGCACTTGCCAACACAGGGTTTTTACCTTACCATAAGCTGTGCCTTTGGGCTGAAGCAGGCGGCGTGTGTGGATCACAGCCTGGGAAGCAGGACCTCAGGGGAGTCTGCCAACAGACTGCCCTCCAGTATAGCCAGCTGAGAAAAGGTGGCAAGGCTGATGGATCCCGCTTACAACGAAATGTTTCTCTTCAGCAGAGGAGATTTTGCTACCACACGTCAGCAGCTCCTCTCCCTCAGAGTGCTGTTCCTGGGTAGACTAGGAAAAGCCACCACGTTCCCAGCTTAGGAGAGGCTCTTTTCCTAGTTGGTTTCAACCGTGAGAGAGCCAGAAGGGCTGATCTCCACCAGTCGGGCTGCACAGCCTGAGTGCTTCGGGTAGGGCAGTCCTGAGCCAATGTGCCACCTTAGGAATGCAAGCCAAGTTTCCTTGCCACAGGAAGGCTCACCGAGGCCTGGTGTTTTCTCTATGAAACTGACGTGGGCTTGAAGGGTGAGGCCTTTACAACAATGTGTATGGAGGTACTCGATTTGGGCTGCCTGGTGAAAGAACCTGCGCTCACCAGCACCCTGAGTACCTTTCCTGAACTTTGATTCCTAGCTGGGTGAACTCGCCCTTCGGAGGCTAGATGGGACCAAACGTGTTAAGCTTGTGGGGAAAGCCTTTGACCAATGGCCAATATGCTTGTGCATGTGCGAGGGTTACGCAGGCACTTGCCAACACAGGGTTTTTACCTTACCATAAGCTGTGCCTTTGGGCTGAAGCAGGCGGCGTGTGTGGATCACAGCCTGGGAAGCAGGACCTCAGGGGAGTCTGCCAACAGACTGCCCTCCAGTATAGCCAGCTGAGAAAAGGTGGCAAGGCTGATGGATCCCGCTTCCAACGAAATGTTTCTCTTCAGCAGAGGAGATTTTGCTACCACACGTCAGCAGCTCCTCTCCCTCAGAGTGCTGTTCCTGGGTAGACTAGGAAAAGCCACCACGTTCCCAGCTTAGGAGAGGCTCTTTTCCTAGTTGGTTTCAACCGTGAGAGAGCCAGAAGGGCTGATCTCCACCAGTCGGGCTGCACAGCCTGAGTGCTTCGGGTAGGGCAGTCCTGAGCCAATGTGCCACCTTAGGAATGCAAGCCAAGTTTCCTTGCCACAGGAAGGCACACCGAGGCCTGGTGTTTTCTCTATGAAACTGACGTGGGCTTGAAGGGTGAGGCCTTTACAACAATGTGTATGGAGGTACTCGATTTGGGCTGCCTGGTGAAAGAACCTGCGCTCACCAGCACCCTGAGTACCTTTCCTGAACTTTGATTCCTAGCTGGGTGAACTCGCCCTTCAGAGGCTAGATGGGACCAAACGTGTTAAGGTTGTGGGGAAAGCCTTTGACCAATGGCCAATATGCTTGTGCTTGTGCGAGGGTTACGCAGGCACTTGCCAACACAGGGTTTTTACCTTACCATAAGCTGTCCCTTTGGGCTGAAGCAGGCGGCGTGTGTGGATCACAGCCTGGGAAGCAGGACCTCAGGGGAGTCTGCCAACAGACTGCCCTCCAGTATAGCCAGCTGAGAAAAGGTGGCAAGGCTGATGGATCCCGCTTACAACGAAATGTTTCTCTTCAGCAGAGGAGATTTTGCTACCACACGTCAGCAGCTCCTCTCCCTCAGAGTGCTGTTCCTGGGTAGACTAGGAAAAGCCACCACGTTCCCAGCTTAGGAGAGGCTCTTTTCCTAGTTGGTTTCAACCGTGAGAGAGCCAGAAGGGCTGATCTCCACCAGTCGGGCTGCACAGCCTGAGTGCTTCGGGTAGGGCAGTCCTGAGCCAATGTGCCACCTTAGGAATGCAAGCCAAGTTTCCTTGCCACAGGAAGGCTCACCGAGGCCTGGTGTTTTCTCTATGAAACTGACGTGGGCTTGAAGGGTGAGGCCTTTACAACAATGTATATGGAGGTACTCGATTTGGGCTGCCCGGTGAAAGAACCTGCGCTCACGAGCACCCTGAGTACCTTTCCTGAACTTTGATTCCTAGCTGGGTGAACTCGCCCTTCGGAGGCTAGATGGGACCAAACGCGTTAAGCTTGTGGGGAAAGCCTTTGACCAATGGCCAATATGCTTGTGCTTGTGCGAGGGTTACGCAGGCACTTGCCAACACAGGGTTTTTACCTTACCATAAGCTGTGCCTTTGGGCTGAAGCAGGCGGCGTGTGTGGATCACAGCCTGGGAAGCAGGACCTCAGGGGAGTCTGCCAACAGACTGCCCTCCAGTATAGCCAGCTGAGAAAAGGTGGCAAGGCTGATGGATCCCGCTTACAACGAAATGTTTCTCTTCAGCAGAGGAGATTTTGCTACCAAACGTCAGCAGCTCCTCTCCCTCAGAGTGCTGTTCCTGGGTAGACTAGGAAAAGCCACCACGTTCCCAGCTTAGGAGAGGCTCTTTTCCTAGTTGGTTTCAACCGTGAGAGAGCCAGAAGGGCTGATCTCCACCAGTCGGGCTGCACAGCCTGAGTGCTTCGGGTAGGGCAGTCCTGAGCCAATGTGCCACCTTAGGAATGCAAGCCAAGTTTCCTTGCCACAGGAAGGCTCACCGAGGCCTGGTGTTTTCTCTATGAAACTGACGTGGGCTTGAAGGCTGAGGCCTTTACAACAATGTGTTTGGAGGTACTCGATTTGGGCTGCCTGGTGAAAGAACCTGCGCTCACCAGCACCCTGAGTACCTTTCCTGAACTTTGATTCCTAGCTGGGTGAACTCGCCCTTCGGAGGCTAGATGGGACCAAACGTGTTAAGCTTGTGGGGAAAGCCTTTGACCAATGGCCAATATGCTTGTGCTTGTGCGAGGGTTACGCAGGCACTTGCCAACACAGGGTTTTTACCTTACCATAAGCTGTGCCTTTGGGCTGAAGCAGGCGGCGTGTGTGGATCACAGCCTGGGAAGCAGGACCTCAGGGGAGTCTGCCAACAGACTGCCCTCCAGTATAGCCAGCTGAGAAAAGGTGGCAAGGCTGATGGATCCCGCTTACAACGAAATGTTTCTCTTCAGCAGAGGAGATTTTGCTACCACACGTCAGCAGCTCCTCTCCCTCAGAGTGCTGTTCCTGGGTAGACTAGGAAAAGCCACCACGTTCCCAGCTTAGGAGAGGCTCTTTTCCTAGTTGGTTTCAACCGTGAGAGAGCCAGAAGGGCTGATCTCCACCAGTCGGGCTGCACAGCCTGAGTGCTTCGGGTAGGGCAGTCCTGAGCCAATGTGCCACCTTAGGAATGCAAGCCAAGTTTCCTTGCCACAGGAAGGCTCACCGAGGCCTGGTGTTTTCTCTATGAAACTGACGTGGGCTTGAAGGGTGAGGCCTTTACAACAATGTGTATGGAGGTACTCGATTTGGGCTGCCTGGTGAAAGAACCTGCGCTCACCAGCACCCTGAGTACCTTTCCTGAACTTTGATTCCTAGCTGGGTGAACTCGCCCTTCGGAGGCTAGATGGGACCAAACGTGTTAAGCTTGTGGGGAAAGCCTTTGACCAATGGCCAATATGCTTGTGCTTGTGCGAGGGTTACGCAGGCACTTGGCAACACAGGGTTTTTACCTTACCATAAGCTGTGCCTTTGGGCTGAAGCAGGCGGCGTGTGTGGATCACAGCCTGGGAAGCAGGACCTCAGGGGAGTCTGCCAACAGACTGCCCTCCAGTATAGCCAGCTGAGAAAAGGTGGCAAGGCTGATGGATCCCGCTTACAACGAAATGTTTCTCTTCAGCAGAGGAGATTTTGCTACCACACGTCAGCAGCTCCTCTCCCTCAGAGTGCTGTTCCTGGGTAGACTAGGAAAAGCCACCACGTTCCCAGCTTAGGAGAGGCTCTTTTCCTAGCTGGTTTCAACCGTGAGAGAGCCAGAAGGCCTGATCTCCACCAGTCGGGCTGCACAGCCTGAGTGCTTCGGGTAGGGCAGTCCTGAGCCAATGTGCCACCTTAGGAATGCAAGCCAAGTTTCCTTGCCACAGGAAGGCACACCGAGGCCTGGTGTTTTCTCTATGAAACTGACGTGGGCTTGAAGGGTGAGGCCTTTACAACAATGTGTATGGAGGTACTCGATTTGGGCTGCCTGGTGAAAGAACCTGCGCTCACCAGCACCCTGAGTACCTTTCCTGAAGTTTGATTCCTACCTGGGTGAACTCGCCCTTCAGAGGCTAGATGGGACCAAACGTGTTAAGCTTGTGGGGAAAGCCTTTGACCAATGGCCAATATGCTTGTGCTTGTGCGAGGGTTACGCAGGCACTTGCCAACACAGGGTTTTTACCTTACCATAAGCTGTGCCTTTGGGCTGAAGCAGGCGGCGTGTGTGGATCACAGCCTGGGAAGCAGGACCTCAGGGGAGTCTGCCAACAGACTGCCCTCCAGTATAGCCAGCTGAGAAAAGGTGGCAAGGCTGATGGATCCCGCTTCCAACGAAATGTTTCTCTTCAGCAGAGGAGATTTTGCTACCACACGTCAGCAGCTCCTCTCCCTCAGAGTGCTGTTCCTGGGTAGACTAGGAAAAGCCACCACGTTCCCAGCTTAGGAGAGGCTCTTTTCCTAGTTGGTTTCAACCGTGAGAGAGCCAGAAGGGCTGATCTCCACCAGTCGGGCTGCACAGCCTGAGTGCTTCGGGTAGGGCAGTCCTGAGCCAATGTGCCACCTTAGGAATGCAAGCCAAGTTTCCTTGCCACAGGAAGGCTCACCGAGGCCTGGTGTTTTCTCTATGAAACTGACGTGGGCTTGAAGGGTGAGGCCTTTACAACAATGTGTATGGAGGTACTCGATTTGGGCTGCCTGGTGAAAGAACCTGCGCTCACCAGCACCCTGAGTACCTTTCCTGAACTTTGATTCCTAGCTGGGTGAACTCGCCCTTCGGAGGCTAGATGGGACCAAACGTGTTAAGCTTGTGGGGAAAGCCTTTGACCAATGGCCAATATGCTTGTGCTTGTGCGAGGGTTACGCAGGCACTTGCCAACACAGGGTTTTTACCTTACCATAAGCTGTGCCTTTGGGCTGAAGCAGGCGGCGTGTGTGGATCACAGCCTGGGAAGCAGGACCTCAGGGGAGTCTGCCAACAGACTGCCCTCCAGTATAGCCAGCTGAGAAAAGGTGGCAAGGCTGATGGATCCCACTTACAACGAAATGTTTCTCTTCAGCAGAGGAGATTTTGCTACCACACGTCAGCAGCTCCTCTCCCTCAGAGTGCTGTTCCTGGGTAGACTAGGAAAAGCCACCACGTTCCACAGCTTAGGAGAGACTCTTTTCCTAGTTGGTTTCATCCGTGAGAGAGCCAGAAGGGCTGATCTCCACCAGTCGGGCTGCACAGCCTGAGTGCTTCGGGTAGGGCAGTCCTGAGCCAATGTGCCACCTTAGGAATGCAAGCCAAGTTTCCTTGCCACAGGAAGGCACACCGAGGCCTGGTGTTTTCTCTATGAAACTGACGTGGGCTTGAAGGGTGAGGCCTTTACAACAATGTGTATGGAGGTACTCGATTTGGGCTGCCCGGTGAAAGAACCTGCGCTCACCAGCACCCTGAGTACCTTTCCTGAACTTTGATTCCTAGCTGGGTGAACTCGCCCTTCGGAGGCTAGATGGGACCAAACGTGTTAAGCTTGTGGGGAAAGGCTTTGACCAATGGCCAATATGCTTGTGCTTGTGCGAGGGTTACGCAGGCACTTGCCAACACAGGGTTTTTACCTTACCATAAGCTGTGCCTTTGGGCTGAAGCAGGCGGCGTGTGTGGATCACAGCCTGGGAAGCAGGACCTCAGGGGAGTCTGCCAACAGACTGCCCTCCAGTATAGCCAGCTGAGAAAAGGTGGCAAGGCTGATGGACCCCGCTTACAACGAAATGTTTCTCTTCAGCAGAGGAGATTTTGCTACCAAACGTCAGCAGCTCCTCTCCCTCAGAGTGCTGTTCCTGGGTAGACTAGGAAAAGCCACCACGTTCCCAGCTTAGGAGAGGCTCTTTTCCTAGTTGGTTTCAACCGTGAGAGAGCCAGAAGGGCTGATCTCCACCAGTCGGGCTGCACAGCCTGAGTGCTTCGGGTAGGGCAGTCCTGAGCCAATGTGCCACCTTAGGAATGCAAGCCAAGTTTCCTTGCCACAGGAAGGCTCACCGAGGCCTGGTGTTTTCTCTATGAAACTGACGTGGGCTTGAAGGCTGAGGCCTTTACAACAATGTGTTTGGAGGTACTCGATTTGGGCTGCCTGGTGAAAGAACCTGCGCTCACCAGCACCCTGAGTACCTTTCCTGAACTTTGATTCCTAGCTGGGTGAACTCGCCCTTCGGAGGCTAGATGGGACCAAACGTGTTAAGCTTGTGGGGAAAGCCTTTGACCAATGGCCAATATGCTTGTGCTTGTGCGAGGGTTACGCAGGCACTTGCAACACAGGGTTTTGACCTTACCATAAGCTGTCCCTTTGGGCTGAAGCAGGCGGCGTGTGTGGATCACAGCCTGGGAAGCAGGACCTCAGGGGAGTCTGCCAACAGACTGCCCTCCAGTATAGCCAGCTGAGAAAAGGTGGCAAGGCTGATGGATCCCGCTTACAACGAAATGTTTCTCTTCAGCAGAGGAGATTTTGCTACCACACGTCAGCAGCTCCTCTCCCTCAGAGTGCTGTTTCTGGGTAGACTAGGAAAAGCCACCACGTTCCCAGCTTAGGAGAGGCTCTTTTCCTAGTTGGTTTCAACCGTGAGAGAGCCAGAAGGGCTGATCTCCACCAGTCGGGCTGCACAGCCTGAGTGCTTCGGGTAGGGCAGTCCTGAGCCAATGTGCCACCTTAGGAATGCAAGCCAAGTTTCCTTGCCACAGGAAGGCTCACCGAGGCCTGGTGTTTTCTCTATGAAACTGACGTGGGCTTGAAGGGTGAGGCCTTTACAACAATGTGTATGGAGGTACTCGATTTGGGCTGCCTGGTGAAAGAACCTGCGCTCACCAGCACCCTGAGTACCTTTCCTGAACTTTGATTCCTAGCTGGGTGAACTCGCCCTTCGGAGGCTAGATGGGACCAAACGTGTTAAGCTTGTGGGGAAAGCCTTTGACCAATGGCCAATATGCTTGTGCTTGTGCGAGGGTTACGCAGGCACTTGCCAACACAGGGTTTTTACCTTACCATAAGCTGTGCCTTTGGGCTGAAGCAGGCGGCGTGTGTGGATCACAGCCTGGGAAGCAGGACCTCAGGGGAGTCTGCCAACAGACTGCCCTCCAGTATAGCCAGCTGAGAAAAGGTGGCAAGGCTGATGGATCCCGCTTACAACGAAATGTTTCTCTTCAGCAGAGGAGATTTTGCTACCACACGTCAGCAGCTCCTCTCCCTCAGAGTGCTGTTCCTGGGTAGACTAGGAAAAGCCACCACGTTCCCCAGCTTAGGAGAGACTCTTTTCCTAGTTGGTTTCATCCGTGAGAGAGCCAGAAGGGCTGATCTCCACCAGTCGGGCTGCACAGCCTGAGTGCTTCGGGTAGGGCAGTCCTGAGCCAATGTGCCACCTTAGGAATGCAAGCCAAGTTTCCTTGCCACAGGAAGGCACACCGAGGCCTGGTGTTTTCTCTATGAAACTGACGTGGGCTTGAAGGGTGAGGCCTTTACAACAATGTGTATGGAGGTACTCGATTTGGGCTGCCTGGTGAAAGAACCTGCGCTCACCAGCACCCTGAGTACCTTTCCTGAACTTAGATTCCTAGCTGGGTGAACTCGCCCTTCGGAGGCTAGATGGGACCAAACGTGTTAAGCTTGTGGGGAAAGCCTTTGACCAATGGCCAATATGCTTGTGCTTGTGCGAGGGTTACGCAGGCACTTGCCAACACAGGGTTTTTACCTTACCATAAGCTGTGCCTTTGGGCTGAAGCAGGCGGCGTGTGTGGATCACAGCCTGGGAAGCAGGACCTCAGGGGAGTCTGCCAACAGACTGCCCTCCAGTATAGCCAGCTGAGAAAAGGTGGCAAGGCTGATGGATCCCACTTACAACGAAATGTTTCTCTTCAGCAGAGGAGATTTTGCTACCACACGTCAGCAGCTCCTCTCCCTCAGAGTGCTGTTCCTGGGTAGACTAGGAAAAGCCACCACGTTCCACAGCTTAGGAGAGACTCTTTTCCTAGTTGGTTTCATCCGTGAGAGAGCCAGAAGGGCTGATCTCCACCAGTCGGGCTGCACAGCCTGAGTGCTTCGGGTAGGGCAGTCCTGAGCCAATGTGCCACCTTAGGAATGCAAGCCAAGTTTCCTTGCCACAGGAAGGCACACCGAGGCCTGGTGTTTTCTCTATGAAACTGACGTGGGCTTGAAGGGTGAGGCCTTTACAACAATGTGTATGGAGGTACTCGATTTGGGCTGCCCGGTGAAAGAACCTGCGCTCACCAGCACCCTGAGTACCTTTCCTGAACTTTGATTCCTAGCTGGGTGAACTCGCCCTTCGGAGGCTAGATGGGACCAAACGTGTTAAGCTTGTGGGGAAAGGCTTTGACCAATGGCCAATATGCTTGTGCTTGTGCGAGGGTTACGCAGGCACTTGCCAACACAGGGTTTTTACCTTACCATAAGCTGTGCCTTTGGGCTGAAGCAGGCGGCGTGTGTGGATCACAGCCTGGGAAGCAGGACCTCAGGGGAGTCTGCCAACAGACTGCCCTCCAGTATAGCCAGCTGAGAAAAGGTGGCAAGGCTGATGGACCCCGCTTACAACGAAATGTTTCTCTTCAGCAGAGGAGATTTTGCTACCAAACGTCAGCAGCTCCTCTCCCTCAGAGTGCTGTTCCTGGGTAGACTAGGAAAAGCCACCACGTTCCCAGCTTAGGAGAGGCTCTTTTCCTAGTTGGTTTCAACCGTGAGAGAGCCAGAAGGGCTGATCTCCACCAGTCGGGCTGCACAGCCTGAGTGCTTCGGGTAGGGCAGTCCTGAGCCAATGTGCCACCTTAGGAATGCAAGCCAAGTTTCCTTGCAACAGGAAGGCTCACCGAGGCCTGGTGTTTTCTCTATGAAACTGACGTGGGCTTGAAGGCTGAGGCCTTTACAACAATGTGTTTGGAGGTACTCGATTTGGGCTGCCTGGTGAAAGAACCTGCGCTCACCAGCACCCTGAGTACCTTTCCTGAACTTTGATTCCTAGCTGGGTGAACTCGCCCTTCGGAGGCTAGATGGGACCAAACGTGTTAAGCTTGTGGGGAAAGCCTTTGACCAATGGCCAATATGCTTGTGCTTGTGCGAGGGTTACGCAGGCACTTGCAACACAGTGTTTTGACCTTACCATAAGCTGTCCCTTTGGGCTGAAGCAGGCGGCGTGTGTGGATCACAGCCTGGGAAGCAGGACCTCAGGGGAGTCTGCCAACAGACTGCCCTCCAGTATAGCCAGCTGAGAAAAGGTGGCAAGGCTGATGGATCCCGCTTACAACGAAATGTTTCTCTTCAGCAGAGGAGATTTTGCTACCACACGTCAGCAGCTCCTCTCCCTCAGAGTGCTGTTTCTGGGTAGACTAGGAAAAGCCACCACGTTCCCAGCTTAGGAGAGGCTCTTTTCCTAGTTGGTTTCAACCGTGAGAGAGCCAGAAGGGCTGATCTCCACCAGTCGGGCTGCACAGCCTGAGTGCTTCGGGTAGGGCAGTCCTGAGCCAATGTGCCACCTTAGGAATGCAAGCCAAGTTTCCTTGCCACAGGAAGGCTCACCGAGGCCTGGTGTTTTCTCTATGAAACTGACGTGGGCTTGAAGGGTGAGGCCTTTACAACAATGTGTATGGAGGTACTCGATTTGGGCTGCCTGGTGAAAGAACCTGCGCTCACCAGCACCCTGAGTACCTTTCCTGAACTTTGATTCCTAGCTGGGTGAACTCGCCCTTCGGAGGCTAGATGGGACCAAACGTGTTAAGCTTGTGGGGAAAGCCTTTGACCAATGGCCAATATGCTTGTGCTTGTGCGAGGGTTACGCAGGCACTTGGCAACACAGGGTTTTTACCTTACCATAAGCTGTGCCTTTGGGCTGAAGCAGGCGGCGTGTGTGGATCACAGCCTGGGAAGCAGGACCTCAGGGGAGTCTGCCAACAGACTGCCCTCCAGTATAGCCAGCTGAGAAAAGGTGGCAAGGCTGATGGATCCCGCTTACAACGAAATGTTTCTCTTCAGCAGAGGAGATTTTGCTACCACACGTCAGCAGCTCCTCTCCCTCAGAGTGCTGTTCCTGGGTAGACTAGGAAAAGCCACCACGTTCCCCAGCTTAGGAGAGACTCTTTTCCTAGTTGGTTTCATCCGTGAGAGAGCCAGAAGGGCTGATCTCCACCAGTCGGGCTGCACAGCCTGAGTGCTTCGGGTAGGGCAGTCCTGAGCCAATGTGCCACCTTAGGAATGCAAGCCAAGTTTCCTTGCCACAGGAAGGCACACCGAGGCCTGGTGTTTTCTCTATGAAACTGACGTGGGCTTGAAGGGTGAGGCCTTTACAACAATGTGTATGGAGGTACTCGATTTGGGCTGCCTGGTGAAAGAACCTGCGCTCACCAGCACCCTGAGTACCTTTCCTGAACTTTGATTCCTAGCTGGGTGAACTCGCCCTTTGGAGGCTAGATGGGACCAAACGTGTTAAGCTTGTGGGGAAAGCCTTTGACCAATGCCAATAGGCTTGTGCTTGTGCGAGGGTTACGCAGGCACTTGCCAACACAGGGTTTTGACCTTACCATAAGCTGTCCCTTTGGGCTGAAGCAGGCGGCGTGTGTGGATCACAGCCTGGGAAGCAGGACCTCAGGGGAGTCTGCCAACAGACTGCCCTCCAGTATAGCCAGCTGAGAAAAGGTGGCAAGGCTGATGGATCCCGCTTACAACGAAATGTTTCTCTTCAGCAGAGGAGATTTTGCTACCACACGTCAGCAGCTCCTCTCCCTCAGAGTGCTGTTCCTGGGTAGACTAGGAAAAGCCACCACGTTCCACAGCTTAGGAGAGACTCTTTTCCTAGTTGGTTTCATCCGTGAGAGAGCCAGAAGGGCTGATCTCCACCAGTCGGGCTGCACAGCCTGAGTGCTTCGGGTAGGGCAGTCCTGAGCCAATGTGCCACCTTAGGAATGCAAGCCAAGTTTCCTTGCCACAGGAAGGCACACCGAGGCCTGGTGTTTTCTCTATGAAACTGACGTGGGCTTGAAGGGTGAGGCCTTTACAACAATGTGTATGGAGGTACTCGATTTGGGCTGCCCGGTGAAAGAACCTGCGCTCACCAGCACCCTGAGTACCTTTCCTGAACTTTGATTCCTAGCTGGGTGAACTCGCCCTTCGGAGGCTAGATGGGACCAAACGTGTTAAGCTTGTGGGGAAAGCCTTTGACCAATGGCCAATATGCTTGTGCTTGTGCGAGGGTTACGCAGGCACTTGCCAACACAGGGTTTTTACCTTACCATAAGCTGTGCCTTTGGGCTGAAGCAGGCGGCGTGTGTGGATCACAGCCTGGGAAGCAGGACCTCAGGGGAGTCTGCCAACAGACTGCCCTCCAGTATAGCCAGCTGAGAAAAGGTGGCAAGGCTGATGGATCCCGCTTACAACGAAATGTTTCTCTTCAGCAGAGGAGATTTTGCTACCAAACGTCAGCAGCTCCTCTCCCTCAGAGTGCTGTTCCTGGGTAGACTAGGAAAAGCCACCACGTTCCCAGCTTAGGAGAGGCTCTTTTCCTAGTTGGTTTCAACCGTGAGAGAGCCAGAAGGGCTGATCTCCACCAGTCGGGCTGCACAGCCTGAGTGCTTCGGGTAGGGCAGTCCTGAGCCAATGTGCCACCTTAGGAATGCAAGCCAAGTTTCCTTGCCACAGGAAGGCTCACCGAGGCCTGGTGTTTTCTCTATGAAACTGACGTGGGCTTGAAGGGTGAGGCCTTTACAACAATGTGTATGGAGGTACTCGATTTGGGCTGCCTGGTGAAAGAACCTGCGCTCACCAGCACCCTGAGTACCTTTCCTGAACTTTGATTCCTAGCTGGGTGAACTCGCCCTTCAGAGGCTAGATGGGACCAAACGTGTTAAGCTTGTGGGGAAAGCCTTTGACCAATGGCCAATATGCTTGTGCTTGTGCGAGGGTTACGCAGGCACTTGCCAACACAGGGTTTTTACCTTACCATAAGCTGTGCCTTTGGGCTGAAGCAGGCGGCGTGTGTGGATCACAGCCTGGGAAGCAGGACCTCAGGGGAGTCTGCCAACAGACTGCCCTCCAGTATAGCCAGCTGAGAAAAGGTGGCAAGGCTGATGGACCCCGCTTACAACGAAATGTTTCTCTTCAGCAGAGGAGATTTTGCTACCAAACGTCAGCAGCTCCTCTCCCTCAGAGTGCTGTTCCTGGGTAGACTAGGAAAAGCCACCACGTTCCCAGCTTAGGAGAGGCTCTTTTCCTAGTTGGTTTCAACCGTGAGAGAGCCAGAAGGGCTGATCTCCACCAGTCGGGCTGCACAGCCTGAGTGCTTCGGGTAGGGCAGTCCTGAGCCAATGTGCCACCTTAGGAATGCAAGCCAAGTTTCCTTGCCACAGGAAGGCTCACCGAGGCCTGGTGTTTTCTCTATGAAACTGACGTGGGCTTGAAGGCTGAGGCCTTTACAACAATGTGTTTGGAGGTACTCGATTTGGGCTGCCTGGTGAAAGAACCTGCGCTCACCAGCACCCTGAGTACCTTTCCTGAACTTTGATTCCTAGCTGGGTGAACTCGCCCTTCGGAGGCTAGATGGGACCAAACGTGTTAAGCTTGTGGGGAAAGCCTTTGACCAATGGCCAATATGCTTGTGCTTGTGCGAGGGTTACGCAGGCACTTGCAACACAGGGTTTTGACCTTACCATAAGCTGTCCCTTTGGGCTGAAGCAGGCGGCGTGTGTGGATCACAGCCTGGGAAGCAGGACCTCAGGGGAGTCTGCCAACAGACTGCCCTCCAGTATAGCCAGCTGAGAAAAGGTGGCAAGGCTGATGGATCCCGCTTACAACGAAATGTTTCTCTTCAGCAGAGGAGATTTTGCTACCACACGTCAGCAGCTCCTCTCCCTCAGAGTGCTGTTTCTGGGTAGACTAGGAAAAGCCACCACGTTCCCAGCTTAGGAGAGGCTCTTTTCCTAGTTGGTTTCAACCGTGAGAGAGCCAGAAGGGCTGATCTCCACCAGTCGGGCTGCACAGCCTGAGTGCTTCGGGTAGGGCAGTCCTGAGCCAATGTGCCACCTTAGGAATGCAAGCCAAGTTTCCTTGCCACAGGAAGGCTCACCGAGGCCTGGTGTTTTCTCTATGAAACTGACGTGGGCTTGAAGGGTGAGGCCTTTACAACAATGTGTATGGAGGTACTCGATTTGGGCTGCCTGGTGAAAGAACCTGCGCTCACCAGCACCCTGAGTACCTTTCCTGAACTTTGATTCCTAGCTGGGTGAACTCGCCCTTCGGAGGCTAGATGGGACCAAACGTGTTAAGCTTGTGGGGAAAGCCTTTGACCAATGGCCAATATGCTTGTGCTTGTGCGAGGGTTACGCAGGCACTTGCCAACACAGGGTTTTTACCTTACCATAAGCTGTGCCTTTGGGCTGAAGCAGGCGGCGTGTGTGGATCACAGCCTGGGAAGCAGGACCTCAGGGGAGTCTGCCAACAGACTGCCCTCCAGTATAGCCAGCTGAGAAAAGGTGGCAAGGCTGATGGATCCCGCTTACAACGAAATGTTTCTCTTCAGCAGAGGAGATTTTGCTACCACACGTCAGCAGCTCCTCTCCCTCAGAGTGCTGTTCCTGGGTAGACTAGGAAAAGCCACCACGTTCCCCAGCTTAGGAGAGACTCTTTTCCTAGTTGGTTTCATCCGTGAGAGAGCCAGAAGGGCTGATCTCCACCAGTCGGGCTGCACAGCCTGAGTGCTTCGGGTAGGGCAGTCCTGAGCCAATGTGCCACCTTAGGAATGCAAGCCAAGTTTCCTTGCCACAGGAAGGCACACCGAGGCCTGGTGTTTTCTCTATGAAACTGACGTGGGCTTGAAGGGTGAGGCCTTTACAACAATGTGTATGGAGGTACTCGATTTGGGCTGCCTGGTGAAAGAACCTGCGCTCACCAGCACCCTGAGTACCTTTCCTGAACTTAGATTCCTAGCTGGGTGAACTCGCCCTTCGGAGGCTAGATGGGACCAAACGTGTTAAGCTTGTGGGGAAAGCCTTTGACCAATGGCCAATATGCTTGTGCTTGTGCGAGGGTTACGCAGGCACTTGCCAACACAGGGTTTTTACCTTACCATAAGCTGTGCCTTTGGGCTGAAGCAGGCGGCGTGTGTGGATCACAGCCTGGGAAGCAGGACCTCAGGGGAGTCTGCCAACAGACTGCCCTCCAGTATAGCCAGCTGAGAAAAGGTGGCAAGGCTGATGGATCCCACTTACAACGAAATGTTTCTCTTCAGCAGAGGAGATTTTGCTACCACACGTCAGCAGCTCCTCTCCCTCAGAGTGCTGTTCCTGGGTAGACTAGGAAAAGCCACCACGTTCCACAGCTTAGGAGAGACTCTTTTCCTAGTTGGTTTCATCCGTGAGAGAGCCAGAAGGGCTGATCTCCACCAGTCGGGCTGCACAGCCTGAGTGCTTCGGGTAGGGCAGTCCTGAGCCAATGTGCCACCTTAGGAATGCAAGCCAAGTTTCCTTGCCACAGGAAGGCACACCGAGGCCTGGTGTTTTCTCTATGAAACTGACGTGGGCTTGAAGGGTGAGGCCTTTACAACAATGTGTATGGAGGTACTCGATTTGGGCTGCCCGGTGAAAGAACCTGCGCTCACCAGCACCCTGAGTACCTTTCCTGAACTTTGATTCCTAGCTGGGTGAACTCGCACTTCGGAGGCTAGATGGGACCAAACGTGTTAAGCTTGTGGGGAAAGGCTTTGACCAATGGCCAATATGCTTGTGCTTGTGCGAGGGTTACGCAGGCACTTGCCAACACAGGGTTTTTACCTTACCATAAGCTGTGCCTTTGGGCTGAAGCAGGCGGCGTGTGTGGATCACAGCCTGGGAAGCAGGACCTCAGGGGAGTCTGCCAACAGACTGCCCTCCAGTATAGCCAGCTGAGAAAAGGTGGCAAGGCTGATGGACCCCGCTTACAACGAAATGTTTCTCTTCAGCAGAGGAGATTTTGCTACCAAACGTCAGCAGCTCCTCTCCCTCAGAGTGCTGTTCCTGGGTAGACTAGGAAAAGCCACCACGTTCCCAGCTTAGGAGAGGCTCTTTTCCTAGTTGGTTTCAACCGTGAGAGAGCCAGAAGGGCTGATCTCCACCAGTCGGGCTGCACAGCCTGAGTGCTTCGGGTAGGGCAGTCCTGAGCCAATGTGCCACCTTAGGAATGCAAGCCAAGTTTCCTTGCCACAGGAAGGCTCACCGAGGCCTGGTGTTTTCTCTATGAAACTGACGTGGGCTTGAAGGCTGAGGCCTTTACAACAATGTGTTTGGAGGTACTCGATTTGGGCTGCCTGGTGAAAGAACCTGCGCTCACCAGCACCCTGAGTACCTTTCCTGAACTTTGATTCCTAGCTGGGTGAACTCGCCCTTCGGAGGCTAGATGGGACCAAACGTGTTAAGCTTGTGGGGAAAGCCTTTGACCAATGGCCAATATGCTTGTGCTTGTGCGAGGGTTACGCAGGCACTTGCAACACAGTGTTTTGACCTTACCATAAGCTGTCCCTTTGGGCTGAAGCAGGCGGCGTGTGTGGATCACAGCCTGGGAAGCAGGACCTCAGGGGAGTCTGCCAACAGACTGCCCTCCAGTATAGCCAGCTGAGAAAAGGTGGCAAGGCTGATGGATCCCGCTTACAACGAAATGTTTCTCTTCAGCAGAGGAGATTTTGCTACCACACGTCAGCAGCTCCTCTCCCTCAGAGTGCTGTTTCTGGGTAGACTAGGAAAAGCCACCACGTTCCCAGCTTAGGAGAGGCTCTTTTCCTAGTTGGTTTCAACCGTGAGAGAGCCAGAAGGGCTGATCTCCACCAGTCGGGCTGCACAGCCTGAGTGCTTCGGGTAGGGCAGTCCTGAGCCAATGTGCCACCTTAGGAATGCAAGCCAAGTTTCCTTGCCACAGGAAGGCTCACCGAGGCCTGGTGTTTTCTCTATGAAACTGACGTGGGCTTGAAGGGTGAGGCCTTTACAACAATGTGTATGGAGGTACTCGATTTGGGCTGCCTGGTGAAAGAACCTGCGCTCACCAGCACCCTGAGTACCTTTCCTGAACTTTGATTCCTAGCTGGGTGAACTCGCCCTTCGGAGGCTAGATGGGACCAAACGTGTTAAGCTTGTGGGGAAAGCCTTTGACCAATGGCCAATATGCTTGTGCTTGTGCGAGGGTTACGCAGGCACTTGCCAACACAGGGTTTTTACCTTACCATAAGCTGTGCCTTTGGGCTGAAGCAGGCGGCGTGTGTGGATCACAGCCTGGGAAGCAGGACCTCAGGGGAGTCTGCCAACAGACTGCCCTCCAGTATAGCCAGCTGAGAAAAGGTGGCAAGGCTGATGGATCCCGCTTACAACGAAATGTTTCTCTTCAGCAGAGGAGATTTTGCTACCACACGTCAGCAGCTCCTCTCCCTCAGAGTGCTGTTCCTGGGTAGACTAGGAAAAGCCACCACGTTCCCCAGCTTAGGAGAGACTCTTTTCCTAGTTGGTTTCATCCGTGAGAGAGCCAGAAGGGCTGATCTCCACCAGTCGGGCTGCACAGCCTGAGTGCTTCGGGTAGGGCAGTCCTGAGCCAATGTGCCACCTTAGGAATGCAAGCCAAGTTTCCTTGCCACAGGAAGGCACACCGAGGCCTGGTGTTTTCTCTATGAAACTGACGTGGGCTTGAAGGGTGAGGCCTTTACAACAATGTGTATGGAGGTACTCGATTTGGGCTGCCTGGTGAAAGAACCTGCGCTCACCAGCACCCTGAGTACCTTTCCTGAACTTAGATTCCTAGCTGGGTGAACTCGCCCTTCGGAGGCTAGATGGGACCAAACGTGTTAAGCTTGTGGGGAAAGCCTTTGACCAATGGCCAATATGCTTGTGCTTGTGCGAGGGTTACGCAGGCACTTGCCAACACAGGGTTTTTACCTTACCATAAGCTGTGCCTTTGGGCTGAAGCAGGCGGCGTGTGTGGATCACAGCCTGGGAAGCAGGACCTCAGGGGAGTCTGCCAACAGACTGCCCTCCAGTATAGCCAGCTGAGAAAAGGTGGCAAGGCTGATGGATCCCACTTACAACGAAATGTTTCTCTTCAGCAGAGGAGATTTTGCTACCACACGTCAGCAGCTCCTCTCCCTCAGAGTGCTGTTCCTGGGTAGACTAGGAAAAGCCACCACGTTCCACAGCTTAGGAGAGACTCTTTTCCTAGTTGGTTTCATCCGTGAGAGAGCCAGAAGGGCTGATCTCCACCAGTCGGGCTGCACAGCCTGAGTGCTTCGGGTAGGGCAGTCCTGAGCCAATGTGCCACCTTAGGAATGCAAGCCAAGTTTCCTTGCCACAGGAAGGCACACCGAGGCCTGGTGTTTTCTCTATGAAACTGACGTGGGCTTGAAGGGTGAGGCCTTTACAACAATGTGTATGGAGGTACTCGATTTGGGCTGCCCGGTGAAAGAACCTGCGCTCACCAGCACCCTGAGTACCTTTCCTGAACTTTGATTCCTAGCTGGGTGAACTCGCACTTCGGAGGCTAGATGGGACCAAACGTGTTAAGCTTGTGGGGAAAGGCTTTGACCAATGGCCAATATGCTTGTGCTTGTGCGAGGGTTACGCAGGCACTTGCCAACACAGGGTTTTTACCTTACCATAAGCTGTGCCTTTGGGCTGAAGCAGGCGGCGTGTGTGGATCACAGCCTGGGAAGCAGGACCTCAGGGGAGTCTGCCAACAGACTGCCCTCCAGTATAGCCAGCTGAGAAAAGGTGGCAAGGCTGATGGACCCCGCTTACAACGAAATGTTTCTCTTCAGCAGAGGAGATTTTGCTACCAAACGTCAGCAGCTCCTCTCCCTCAGAGTGCTGTTCCTGGGTAGACTAGGAAAAGCCACCACGTTCCCAGCTTAGGAGAGGCTCTTTTCCTAGTTGGTTTCAACCGTGAGAGAGCCAGAAGGGCTGATCTCCACCAGTCGGGCTGCACAGCCTGAGTGCTTCGGGTAGGGCAGTCCTGAGCCAATGTGCCACCTTAGGAATGCAAGCCAAGTTTCCTTGCCACAGGAAGGCTCACCGAGGCCTGGTGTTTTCTCTATGAAACTGACGTGGGCTTGAAGGCTGAGGCCTTTACAACAATGTGTTTGGAGGTACTCGATTTGGGCTGCCTGGTGAAAGAACCTGCGCTCACCAGCACCCTGAGTACCTTTCCTGAACTTTGATTCCTAGCTGGGTGAACTCGCCCTTCGGAGGCTAGATGGGACCAAACGTGTTAAGCTTGTGGGGAAAGCCTTTGACCAATGGCCAATATGCTTGTGCTTGTGCGAGGGTTACGCAGGCACTTGCAACACAGTGTTTTGACCTTACCATAAGCTGTCCCTTTGGGCTGAAGCAGGCGGCGTGTGTGGATCACAGCCTGGGAAGCAGGACCTCAGGGGAGTCTGCCAACAGACTGCCCTCCAGTATAGCCAGCTGAGAAAAGGTGGCAAGGCTGATGGATCCCGCTTACAACGAAATGTTTCTCTTCAGCAGAGGAGATTTTGCTACCACACGTCAGCAGCTCCTCTCCCTCAGAGTGCTGTTTCTGGGTAGACTAGGAAAAGCCACCACGTTCCCAGCTTAGGAGAGGCTCTTTTCCTAGTTGGTTTCAACCGTGAGAGAGCCAGAAGGGCTGATCTCCACCAGTCGGGCTGCACAGCCTGAGTGCTTCGGGTAGGGCAGTCCTGAGCCAATGTGCCACCTTAGGAATGCAAGCCAAGTTTCCTTGCCACAGGAAGGCTCACCGAGGCCTGGTGTTTTCTCTATGAAACTGACGTGGGCTTGAAGGGTGAGGCCTTTACAACAATGTGTATGGAGGTACTCGATTTGGGCTGCCTGGTGAAAGAACCTGCGCTCACCAGCACCCTGAGTACCTTTCCTGAACTTTGATTCCTAGCTGGGTGAACTCGCCCTTCGGAGGCTAGATGGGACCAAACGTGTTAAGCTTGTGGGGAAAGCCTTTGACCAATGGCCAATATGCTTGTGCTTGTGCGAGGGTTACGCAGGCACTTGCCAACACAGGGTTTTTACCTTACCATAAGCTGTGCCTTTGGGCTGAAGCAGGCGGCGTGTGTGGATCACAGCCTGGGAAGCAGGACCTCAGGGGAGTCTGCCAACAGACTGCCCTCCAGTATAGCCAGCTGAGAAAAGGTGGCAAGGCTGATGGATCCCGCTTACAACGAAATGTTTCTCTTCAGCAGAGGAGATTTTGCTACCACACGTCAGCAGCTCCTCTCCCTCAGAGTGCTGTTCCTGGGTAGACTAGGAAAAGCCACCACGTTCCCCAGCTTAGGAGAGACTCTTTTCCTAGTTGGTTTCATCCGTGAGAGAGCCAGAAGGGCTGATCTCCACCAGTCGGGCTGCACAGCCTGAGTGCTTCGGGTAGGGCAGTCCTGAGCCAATGTGCCACCTTAGGAATGCAAGCCAAGTTTCCTTGCCACAGGAAGGCACACCGAGGCCTGGTGTTTTCTCTATGAAACTGACGTGGGCTTGAAGGGTGAGGCCTTTACAACAATGTGTATGGAGGTACTCGATTTGGGCTGCCTGGTGAAAGAACCTGCGCTCACCAGCACCCTGAGTACCTTTCCTGAACTTTGATTCCTAGCTGGGTGAACTCGCCCTTTGGAGGCTAGATGGGACCAAACGTGTTAAGCTTGTGGGGAAAGCCTTTGACCAATGCCAATAGGCTTGTGCTTGTGCGAGGGTTACGCAGGCACTTGCCAACACAGGGTTTTGACCTTACCATAAGCTGTCCCTTTGGGCTGAAGCAGGCGGCGTGTGTGGATCACAGCCTGGGAAGCAGGACCTCAGGGGAGTCTGCCAACAGACTGCCCTCCAGTATAGCCAGCTGAGAAAAGGTGGCAAGGCTGATGGATCCCGCTTACAACGAAATGTTTCTCTTCAGCAGAGGAGATTTTGCTACCACACGTCAGCAGCTCCTCTCCCTCAGAGTGCTGTTCCTGGGTAGACTAGGAAAAGCCACCACGTTCCACAGCTTAGGAGAGACTCTTTTCCTAGTTGGTTTCATCCGTGAGAGAGCCAGAAGGGCTGATCTCCACCAGTCGGGCTGCACAGCCTGAGTGCTTCGGGTAGGGCAGTCCTGAGCCAATGTGCCACCTTAGGAATGCAAGCCAAGTTTCCTTGCCACAGGAAGGCACACCGAGGCCTGGTGTTTTCTCTATGAAACTGACGTGGGCTTGAAGGGTGAGGCCTTTACAACAATGTGTATGGAGGTACTCGATTTGGGCTGCCCGGTGAAAGAACCTGCGCTCACCAGCACCCTGAGTACCTTTCCTGAACTTTGATTCCTAGCTGGGTGAACTCGCCCTTCGGAGGCTAGATGGGACCAAACGTGTTAAGCTTGTGGGGAAAGCCTTTGACCAATGGCCAATATGCTTGTGCTTGTGCGAGGGTTACGCAGGCACTTGCCAACACAGGGTTTTTACCTTACCATAAGCTGTGCCTTTGGGCTGAAGCAGGCGGCGTGTGTGGATCACAGCCTGGGAAGCAGGACCTCAGGGGAGTCTGCCAACAGACTGCCCTCCAGTATAGCCAGCTGAGAAAAGGTGGCAAGGCTGATGGATCCCGCTTACAACGAAATGTTTCTCTTCAGCAGAGGAGATTTTGCTACCAAACGTCAGCAGCTCCTCTCCCTCAGAGTGCTGTTCCTGGGTAGACTAGGAAAAGCCACCACGTTCCCAGCTTAGGAGAGGCTCTTTTCCTAGTTGGTTTCAACCGTGAGAGAGCCAGAAGGGCTGATCTCCACCAGTCGGGCTGCACAGCCTGAGTGCTTCGGGTAGGGCAGTCCTGAGCCAATGTGCCACCTTAGGAATGCAAGCCAAGTTTCCTTGCCACAGGAAGGCTCACCGAGGCCTGGTGTTTTCTCTATGAAACTGACGTGGGCTTGAAGGGTGAGGCCTTTACAACAATGTGTATGGAGGTACTCGATTTGGGCTGCCTGGTGAAAGAACCTGCGCTCACCAGCACCCTGAGTACCTTTCCTGAACTTTGATTCCTAGCTGGGTGAACTCGCCCTTCAGAGGCTAGATGGGACCAAACGTGTTAAGCTTGTGGGGAAAGCCTTTGACCAATGGCCAATATGCTTGTGCTTGTGCGAGGGTTACGCAGGCACTTGCCAACACAGGGTTTTTACCTTACCATAAGCTGTGCCTTTGGGCTGAAGCAGGCGGCGTGTGTGGATCACAGCCTGGGAAGCAGGACCTCAGGGGAGTCTGCCAACAGACTGCCCTCCAGTATAGCCAGCTGAGAAAAGGTGGCAAGGCTGATGGATCCCGCTTACAACGAAATGTTTCTCTTCAGCAGAGGAGATTTTGCTACCACACGTCAGCAGCTCCTCTCCCTCAGAGTGCTGTTCCTGGGTAGACTAGGAAAAGCCACCACGTTCCCCAGCTGAGGAGAGAGTCTTTTCCTAGTTGGTTTCATCCGTGAGAGAGCCAGAAGGGCTGATCTCCACCAGTCGGGCTGCACAGCCTGAGTGCTTCGGGTAGGGCAGTCCTGAGCCAATGTGCCACCTTAGGAATGCAAGCCAAGTTTCCTTGCCACAGGAAGGCACACCGAGGCCTGGTGTTTTCTCTATGAAACTGACGTGGGCTTGAAGGGTGAGGCCTTTACAACAATGTGTATGGAGGTACTCGATTTGGGCTGCCTGGTGAAAGAACCTGCGCTCACCAGCACCCTGAGTACCTTTCCTGAACTTTGATTCCTAGCTGGGTGAACTCGCCCTTCGGAGGCTAGATGGGACCAAACGTGTTAAGCTTGTGGGGAAAGCCTTTGACCAATGCCAATATGCTTGTGCTTGTGCGAGGGTTACGCAGGCACTTGCCAACACAGGGTTTTTACCTTACCATAAGCTGTCCCTTTGGGCTGAAGCAGGCGGCGTGTGTGGATCACAGCCTGGGAAGCAGGACCTCAGGGGAGTCTGCCAACAGACTGCCCTCCAGTATAGCCAGCTGAGAAAAGGTGGCAAGGCTGATGGATCCCGCTTACAACGAAATGTTTCTCTTCAGCAGAGGAGATTTTGCTACCACACGTCAGCAGCTCCTCTCCCTCAGAGTGCTGTTCCTGGGTAGACTAGGAAAAGCCACCACGTTCCCAGCTTAGGAGAGGCTCTTGTCCTAGTTGGTTTCAACCGTGAGAGAGCCAGAAGGGCTGATCTCCACCAGTCGGGCTGCACAGCCTGAGTGCTTCGGGTAGGGCAGTCCTGAGCCAATGTGCCACCTTAGGAATGCAAGCCAAGTTTCCTTGCCACAAGAAGGCACACCGAGGCCTGGTGTTTTCTCTATGAAACTGACGTGGGCTTGAAGGGTGAGGCCTTTACAACAATGTGTTTGGAGGTACTCAATTTGGGCTGCCTGGTGAAAGAACCTGCGCTCACCAGCACCCTGAGTACCTTTCCTGAACTTTGATTCCTAGCTGGGTGAACTCGCCCTTCGGAGGCTAGATGGGACCAAACGTGTTAAGCTTGTGGGGAAAGCCTTTGACCAATGGCCAATATGCTTGTGCTTGTGCGAGGGTTACGCAGGCACTTGCCAACACAGGGTTTTTACCTTACCATAAGCTGTCCCTTTGGGCTGAAGCAGGCGGCGTGTGTGGATCACAGCCTGGGAAGCAGGACCTCAGGGGAGTCTGCCAACAGACTGCCCTCCAGTATAGCCAGCTGAGAAAAGGTGGCAAGGCTGATGGATCCCGCTTACAACGAAATGTTTCTCTTCAGCAGAGGAGATTTTGCTACCACACGTCAGCAGCTCCTCTCCCTCAGAGTGCTGTTCCTGGGTAGACTAGGAAAAGCCACCACGTTCCCAGCTTAGGAGAGGCTCTTTTCCTAGTTGGTTTCAACCGTGAGAGAGCCAGAAGGGCTGATCTCCACCAGTCGGGCTGCACAGCCTGATTGCTTGGAGTAGGGCAGTCCTGAGCCAATGTGCCACCTTAGGAATGCAAGCCAAGTTTCCTTGCCACAGGAAGGCTCACCGAGGCCTGGTGTTTTCTCTATGAAACTGACGTGGGCTTGAAGGGTGAGGCCTTTACAACAATGTGTTTGGAGGTACTCGATTTGGGCTGCCTGGTGAAAGAACCTGCGCTCACCAGCACCCTGAGTACCTTTCCTGAACTTTGATTCCTAGCTGGGTGAACTCGCCCTTCGGAGGCTAGATGGGACCAAACGTGTTAAGCTTGTGGGGAAAGCCTTTGACCAATGGCCAATATGCTTGTGCTTGTGCGAGGGTTACGCAGGCACTTGCAACACAGTGTTTGTACCTTACCATAAGCTGTCCCTTTGGGCTGAAGCAGGCGGCGTGTGTGGATCACAGCCTGGGAAGCAGGACCTCAGGGGAGTCTGCCAACAGACTGCCCTCCAGTATAGCCAGCTGAGAAAAGGTGGCAAGGCTGATGGATCCCGCTTACAACGAAATGTTTCTCTTCAGCAGAGGAGATTTTGCTACCACACGTCAGCAGCTCCTCTCCCTCAGAGTGCTGTTCCTGGGTAGGCTAGGAAAAGCCACCACGTTCCCCAACTTAGGAGAGACTCTTTTCCTAGTTGGTTTCATTCGTGAGAGAGCCAGAAGGGCTGATCTCCACCAGTCGGGCTGCATAGACTGAGTGCTTCGGGTAGGGCAGTCCTGAGCCAATGTGCCACCTTAGGAATGCAAGCCAAGTTTCCTTGCCACAGGAAGGCTCACCGAGGCCTGGTGTTTTCTCTATGAAACTGACGTGTGCTTGAAGGCTGAGGCCATTACAACAATGTGTTTGGAGGTACTCGATTTGGGCTGCCTGGTGAAAGAACCTGCGCTCACCAGCACCCTGAGTACCTTTCCTGAACTTTGATTCCTAGCTGGGTGAACTCGCCCTTCGGAGGCTAGATGGGACCAAACGTGTTAAGCTTGTGGGGAAAGCCTTTGACCAATGGCCAATATGCTTGTGCTTGTGCGAGGGTTACGCAGGCACTTGCAACACAGGGTTTTGAACTTACCATAAGCTGTCCCTTTGGGCTGAAGCAGGCGGCGTGTGTGGATCACAGCCTGGGAAGCAGGACCTCAGGGGAGTCTGCCAACAGACTGCCCTCCAGTATAGCCAGCTGAGAAAAGGTGGCAAGGCTGATGGATCCCGCTTCCAACGAAATGTTTCTCTTCAGCAGAGGAGATTTTGCTACCACACGTCAGCAGCTCCTCTCCCTCAGAGTGCTGTTTCTGGGTAGACAAGGAAAAGCCACCACGTTCCCAGCTTAGGATAGGCTCTTTTCCTAGTTGGTTTCAACCGTGAGAGAGCCAGAAGGGCTGATCTCCACCAGTCGGGCTGCACAGCCTGAGTGCTTCGGGTAGGGCAGTCCTGAGCCAATGTGCCACCTTAGGAATGCAAGCCAAGTTTCCTTGCCACAGGAAGGCTCACCGAGGCCTGGTGTTTTCTCTATGAAACTGACGTGGGCTTGAAGGGTGAGGCCTTTACAACAATGTGTATGGAGGTACTCGATTTGGGCTGCCTGGTGAAAGAACCTGCGCTCACCAGCACCCTGAGTACCTTTCCTGAACTTTGATTCCTAGCTGGGTGAACTCGCCCTTCGGAGGCTAGATGGGACCAAACGTGTTAAGCTTGTGGGGAAAGCCTTTGACCAATGGCCAATATGCTTGTGCTTGTGCGAGGGTTACGCAGGCACTTGCCAACACAGGGTTTTTACCTTACCATAAGCTGTGCCTTTGGGCTGAAGCAGGCGGCGTGTGTGGATCACAGCCTGGGAAGCAGGACCTCAGGGGAGTCTGCCAACAGACTGCCCTCCAGTATAGCCAGCTGTGAAAAGGTGGCAAGGCTGATGGATCCCGCTTACAACGAAATGTTTCTCTTCAGCAGAGGAGATTTTGCTACCACACGTCAGCAGCTCCTCTCCCTCAGAGTGCTGTTCCTGGGTAGACTAGGAAAAGCCACCACGTTCCCAGCTTAGGAGAGGCTCTTTTCCTAGTTGGTTTCAACCGTGAGAGAGCCAGAAGGGCTGATCTCCACCAGTCGGGCTGCACAGCCTGAGTGCTTCGGGTAGGGCAGTCCTGAGCCAATGTGCCACCTTAGGAATGCAAGCCAAGTTTCCTTGCCACAGGAAGGCACACCGAGGCCTGGTGTTTTCTCTATGAAACTGACGTGGGCTTGAAGGGAGAGGCCTTTACAACAATGTGTTTGGAGGTACTCAATTTGGGCTGCCTGGTGAAAGAACCTGCGCTCACCAGCACCCTGAGTACCTTTCCTGAACTTTGATTCCTAGCTGGGTGAACTCGCCCTTCGGAGGCTAGATGGGACCAAACGTGTTAAGCTTGTGGGGAAAGCCTTTGACCAATGGCCAATATGCTTGTGCTTGTGCGAGGGTTACGCCGGCACTTGCCAACACAGGGTTTTGACCTTACCATAAGCTGTCCCTTTGGGCTGAAGCAGGCGGCGTGTGTGGATCACAGCCTGGGAAGCAGGACCTCAGGGGAGTCTGCCAACAGACTGCCCTCCAGTATAGCCAGCTGAGAAAAGGTGGCAAGGCTGATGGATCCCGCTTCCAACGAAATGTTTCTCTTCAGCAGAGGAGATTTTGCTACCACACGTCAGCAGCTCCTCTCCCTCAGAGTGCTGTTCCTGGGTAGACTAGGAAAAGCCACCACGTTCCCAGCTTAGGAGAGGCTCTTTTCCTAGTTGGTTTCAACCGTGAGAGAGCCAGAAGGGCTGATCTCCACCAGTCGGGCTGCACAGCCTGAGTGCTTCGGGTAGGGCAGTCCTGAGCCAATGCGCCACCTTAGGAATGCAAGCCAAGTTTCCTTGCCACAGGAAGGCACACCGAGGCCTGGTGTTTTCTCTATGAAACTGACGTGGGATTGAAGGGTGAGGCCTTTACAACAATGTGTATGGAGGTACTCAATTTGGGCTGCCTGGTGAAAGAACCTGCGCTCACCAGCACCCTGAGTACCTTTCCTGAACTTTGATTCCTAGCTGGGTGAACTCGCCCTTCGGAGGCTAGATGGGACCAAACGTGTTAAGCTTGTGGGGAAAGCCTTTGACCAATGGCCAATATGCTTGTGCTTGTGCGAGGGTTACGCAGGCACTTGCCAACACAGGGTTTTTACCTTACCATAAGCTGTCCCTTTGGGCTGAAGCAGGCGGCGTGTGTGGATCACAGCCTGGGAAGCAGGACCTCAGGGGAGTCTGCCAACAGACTGCCCTCCAGTATAGCCAGCTGAGAAAAGGTGGCAAGGCTGATGGATCCCGCTTACAACGAAATGTTTCTCTTCCCCAGAGGAGATTTTGCTACCACACGTCAGCAGCTCCTCTCCCTCAGAGTGCTGTTCCTGGGTAGACTAGGAAAAGCCACCACGTTCCCAGCTTAGGAGAGGCTCTTTTCCTAGTTGGTTTCATCCGTGAGCGAGCCAGAAGGGCTGATCTCCACCAGTCGGGCTGCATAGACTCAGTGCTTCGGGTAGGGCAGTCCTGAGCCAATGTGCCACCTTAGGAATGCAAGCCAAGTTTCCTTGCCACAGGAAGGCACACCGAGGCCTGGTGTTTTCTCTATGAAACTGACGTGGGCTTGAAGGGTGAGGCCTTTACAACAATGTGTATGGAGGTACTCGATTTGGGCTGCCCGGTGAAAGTACCTGCGCTCACCAGCACCCTGAGTACCTTTCCTGAACTTTGATTCCTAGCTGGGTGAACTCGCCCTTCGGAGGCTAGATGGGACCAAACGTGTTAAGCTTGTGGGGAAAGCCTTTGACCAATGGCCAATATGCTTGTGCTTGTGCGAGGGTTACGCAGGCACTTGCCAACACAGGGTTTTTACCTTACCATAAGCTGTGCCTTTGGGCTGAAGCAGGCGGCGTGTGTGGATCACAGCCTGGGAAGCAGGACCTCAGGGGAGTCTGCCAACAGACTGCCCTCCAGTATAGCCAGCTGAGAAAAGGTGGCAAGGCTGATGGATCCCGCTTACAACGAAATGTTTCTCTTCAGCAGAGGAGATTTTGCTACCAAACGTCAGCAGCTCCTCTCCCTCAGAGTGCTGTTCCTGGGTAGACTAGGAAAAGCCACCACGTTCCCAGCTTAGGAGAGGCTCTTTTCCTAGTTGGTTTCAACCGTGAGAGAGCCAGAAGGGCTGATCTCCACCAGTCGGGCTGCACAGCCTGAGTGCTTCGGGTAGGGCAGTCCTGAGCCAATGTGCCACCTTAGGAATGCAAGCCAAGTTTCCTTGCCACAGGAAGGCTCACCGAGGCCTGGTGTTTTCTCTATGAAACTGACGTGGGCTTGAAGGGTGAGGCCTTTACAACAATGTGTATGGAGGTACTCGATTTGGGCTGCCTGGTGAAAGAACCTGCGCTCACCAGCACCCTGAGTACCTTTCCTGAACTTTGATTCCTAGTTGGGTGAACTCGCCCTTCAGAGGCTAGATGGGACCAAACGTGTTAAGCTTGTGGGGAAAGCCTTTGACCAATGGCCAATATGCTTGTGCTTGTGCGAGGGTTACGCAGGCACTTGCCAACACAGGGTTTTTACCTTACCATAAGCTGTGCCTTTGGGCTGAAGCAGGCGGCGTGTGTGGATCACAGCCTGGGAAGCAGGACCTCAGGGGAGTCTGCCAACAGACTGCCCTCCAGTATAGCCAGCTGAGAAAAGGTGGCAAGGCTGATGGATCCCGCTTACAACGAAATGTTTCTCTTCAGCAGAGGAGATTTTGCTACCACACGTCAGCAGCTCCTCTCCCTCAGAGTGCTGTTCCTGGGTAGACTAGGAAAAGCCACCACGTTCCCCAGCTTAGGAGAGAGTCTTTTCCTAGTTGGTTTCATCCGTGAGAGAGCCAGAAGGGCTGATCTCCACCAGTCGGGCTGCACAGCCTGAGTGCTTCGGGTAGGGCAGTCCTGAGCCAATGTGCCACCTTAGGAATGCAAGCCAAGTTTCCTTGCCACAGGAAGGCACACCGAGGCCTGGTGTTTTCTCTATGAAACTGACGTGGGCTTGAAGGGTGAGGCCTTTACAACAATGTGTATGGAGGTACTCGATTTGGGCTGCCTGGTGAAAGAACCTGCGCTCACCAGCACCCTGAGTACCTTTCCTGAACTTTGATTCCTAGCTGGGTGAACTCGCCCTTCGGAGGCTAGATGGGACCAAACGTGTTAAGCTTGTGGGGAAAGCCTTTGACCAATGCCAATATGCTTGTGCTTGTGCGAGGGTTACGCAGGCACTTGCCAACACAGGGTTTTTACCTTACCATAAGCTGTCCCTTTGGGCTGAAGCAGGCGGCGTGTGTGGATCACAGCCTGGGAAGCAGGACCTCAGGGGAGTCTGCCAACAGACTGCCCTCCAGTATAGCCAGCTGAGAAAAGGTGGCAAGGCTGATGGATCCCGCTTACAACGAAATGTTTCTCTTCAGCAGAGGAGATTTTGCTACCACACGTCAGCAGCTCCTCTCCCTCAGAGTGCTGTTCCTGGGTAGACTAGGAAAAGCCACCACGTTCCCAGCTTAGGAGAGGCTCTTGTCCTAGTTGGTTTCAACCGTGAGAGAGCCAGAAGGGCTGATCTCCACCAGTCGGGCTGCACAGCCTGAGTGCTTCGGGTAGGGCAGTCCTGAGCCAATGTGCCACCTTAGGAATGCAAGCCAAGTTTCCTTGCCACAAGAAGACACACCGAGGCCTGGTGTTTTCTCTATGAAACTGACGTGGGCTTGAAGGGTGAGGCCTTTACAACAATGTGTTTGGAGGTACTCAATTTGGGCTGCCTGGTGAAAGAACCTGCGCTCACCAGCACCCTGAGTACCTTTCCTGAACTTTGATTCCTAGCTGGGTGAACTCGCCCTTCGGAGGCTAGATGGGACCAAACGTGTTAAGCTTGTGGGGAAAGCCTTTGACCAATGGCCAATATGCTTGTGCTTGTGCGAGGGTTACGCAGGCACTTGCCAACACAGGGTTTTTACCTTACCATAAGCTGTCCCTTTGGGCTGAAGCAGGCGGCGTGTGTGGATCACAGCCTGGGAAGCAGGACCTCAGGGGAGTCTGCCAACAGACTGCCCTCCAGTATAGCCAGCTGAGAAAAGGTGGCAAGGCTGATGGATCCCGCTTACAACGAAATGTTTCTCTTCAGCAGAGGAGATTTTGCTACCACACGTCAGCAGCTCCTCTCCCTCAGAGTGCTGTTCCTGGGTAGACTAGGAAAAGCCACCACGTTCCCAGCTTAGGAGAGGCTCTTTTCCTAGTTGGTTTCAACCGTGAGAGAGCCAGAAGGGCTGATCTCCACCAGTCGGGCTGCACAGCCTGATTGCTTGGAGTAGGGCAGTCCTGAGCCAATGTGCCACCTTAGGAATGCAAGCCAAGTTTCCTTGCCACAGGAAGGCTCACCGAGGCCTGGTGTTTTCTCTATGAAACTGACGTGGGCTTGAAGGGTGAGGCCTTTACAACAATGTGTTTGGAGGTACTCGATTTGGGCTGCCTGGTGAAAGAACCTGCGCTCACCAGCACCCTGAGTACCTTTCCTGAACTTTGATTCCTAGCTGGGTGAACTCGCCCTTCGGAGGCTAGATGGGACCAAACGTGTTAAGCTTGTGGGGAAAGCCTTTGACCAATGGCCAATATGCTTGTGCTTGTGCGAGGGTTACGCAGGCACTTGCAACACAGTGTTTGTACCTTACCATAAGCTGTCCCTTTGGGCTGAAGCAGGCGGCGTGTGTGGATCACAGCCTGGGAAGCAGGACCTCAGGGGAGTCTGCCAACAGACTGCCCTCCAGTATAGCCAGCTGAGAAAAGGTGGCAAGGCTGATGGATCCCGCTTACAACGAAATGTTTCTCTTCAGCAGAGGAGATTTTGCTACCACACGTCAGCAGCTCCTCTCCCTCAGAGTGCTGTTCCTGGGTAGGCTAGGAAAAGCCACCACGTTCCCCAACTTAGGAGAGACTCTTTTCCTAGTTGGTTTCATCCGTGAGAGAGCCAGAAGGGCTGATCTCCACCAGTCGGGCTGCATAGACTGAGTGCTTCGGGTAGGGCAGTCCTGAGCCAATGTGCCACCTTAGGAATGCAAGCCAAGTTTCCTTGCCACAGGAAGGCTCACCGAGGCCTGGTGTTTTCTCTATGAAACTGACGTGGGCTTGAAGGCTGATGCCATTACAACAATGTGTTTGGAGGTACTCGATTTGGGCTGCCTGGTGAAAGAACCTGCGCTCACCAGCACCCTGAGTACCTTTCCTGAACTTTGATTCCTAGCTGGGTGAACTCGCCCTTCGGAGGCTAGATGGGACCAAACGTGTTAAGCTTGTGGGGAAAGCCTTTGACCAATGGCCAATATGCTTGTGCTTGTGCGAGGGTTACGCAGGCACTTGCAACACAGGGTTTTGAACTTACCATAAGCTGTCCCTTTGGGCTGAAGCAGGCGGCGTGTGTGGATCACAGCCTGGGAAGCAGGACCTCAGGGGAGTCTGCCAACAGACTGCCCTCCAGTATAGCCAGCTGAGAAAAGGTGGCAAGGCTGATGGATCCCGCTTCCAACGAAATGTTTCTCTTCAGCAGAGGAGATTTTGCTACCACACGTCAGCAGCTCCTCTCCCTCAGAGTGCTGTTCCTGGGTAGGCTAGGAAAAGCCACCACGTTCCCCAGCTTAGGAGAGACTCTTTTCCTAGTTGGTTTCATCCGTGAGAGAGCCAGAAGGGCTGATCTCCACCAGTCGGGCTGCACAGCCTGAGTGCTTCGGGTAGGGCAGTCCTGAGCCAATGTGCCACCTTAGGAATGCAAGCCAAGTTTCCTTGCCACAGGAAGGCTCACCGAGGCCTGGTGTTTTCTCTATGAAACTGACGTGGGCTTGAAGGGTGAGGCCTTTACAACAATGTGTTTGGAGGTACTCGATTTGGGCTGCCTGGTGAAAGAACCTGCGCTCACCAGCACCCTGAGTACCTTTCCTGAACTTTGATTCCTAGCTGGGTGAACTCGCCCTTCGGAGGCTAGATGGGACCAAACGTGTTAAGCTTGTGGGGAAAGCCTTTGACCAATGGCCAATATGCTTGTGCTTGTGCGAGGGTTACGCAGGCACTTGCAACACAGTGTTTGTACCTTATCATAAGCTGTCCCTTTGGGCTGAAGCAGGCGGCGTGTGTGGATCACAGCCTGGGAAGCAGGACCTCAGGGGAGTCTGCCAACAGACTGCCCTCCAGTATAGCCAGCTGAGAAAAGGTGGCAAGGCTGATGGATCCCGCTTACAACGAAATGTTTCTCTTCAGCAGAGGAGATTTTGCTACCACACGTCAGCAGCTCCTCTCCCTCAGAGTGCTGTTCCTGGGTAGGCTAGGAAAAGCCACCACGTTCCCCAGCTTAGGAGAGACTCTTTTCCTAGTTGGTTTCATCCGTGAGAGAGCCAGAAGGGCTGATCTCCACCAGTCCGGCTGCATAGACTCAGTGCTTCGGGTAGGGCAGTCCTGAGCCAATGTGCCACCTTAGGAATGCAAGCCAAGTTTCCTTGCCACAGGAAGGCTCACCGAGGCCTGGTGTTTTCTCTATGAAACTGACGTGGGCTTGAAGGCTGAGGCCATTACAACAATGTGTTTGGAGGTACTCGATTTGGGCTGCCTGGTGAAAGAACCTGCGCTCACCAGCACCCTGAGTACCTTTCCTGAACTTTGATTCCTAGCTGGGTGAACTCGCCCTTCGGAGGCTAGATGGGACCAAACGTGTTAAGCTTGTGGGGAAAGCCTTTGACCAATGGCCAATATGCTTGTGCTTGTGCGAGGGTTACGCAGGCACTTGCAACACAGGGTTTTGAACTTACCATAAGCTGTCCCTTTGGGCTGAAGCAGGCGGCGTGTGTGGATCACAGCCTGGGAAGCAGGACCTCAGGGGAGTCTGCCAACAGACTGCCCTCCAGTATAGCCAGCTGAGAAAAGGTGGCAAGGCTGATGGATCCCGCTTCCAACGAAATGTTTCTCTTCAGCAGAGGAGATTTTGCTACCACACGTCAGCAGCTCCTCTCCCTCAGAGTGCTGTTCCTGGGTAGACTAGGAAAAGCCACCACGTTCCCAGCTTAGGAGAGGCTCTTTTCCTAGTTGGTTTCAACCGTGAGAGAGCCAGAAAGGCTGATCTCCACCAGTCGGGCTGCACAGCCTGAGTGCTTCGGGTAGGGCAGTCCTGAGCCAATGTGCCACCTTAGGAATGCAAGCCAAGTTTCCTTGCCACAGGAAGGCACACCGAGGCCTGGTGTTTTCTCTATGAAACTGACGTGGGCTTGAAGGGTGAGGCCTTTACACCAATGTGTTTGGAGGTACTCGATTTGGGCTGCCTGGTGAAAGAACCTGCGCTCACCAGCACCCTGAGTACCTTTCCTGAACTTTGATTCCTAGCTGGGTGAACTCGCCCTTCGGAGGCTAGATGGGACCAAACGTGTTAAGCTTGTGGGGAAAGCCTTTGACCAATGGCCAATATGCTTGTGCTTGTGCGAGGGTTACGCAGGCACTTGCAACACAGTGTTTGTACCTTACCATAAGCTGTCCCTTTGGGCTGAAGCAGGCGGCGTGTGTGGATCACAGCCTGGGAAGCAGGACCTCAGGGGAGTCTGCCAACAGACTGCCCTCCAGTATAGCCAGCTGAGAAAAGGTGGCAAGGCTGATGGATCCCGCTTACAACGAAATGTTTCTCTTCAGCAGAGGAGATTTTGCTACCACACGTCAGCAGCTCCTCTCCCTCAGAGTGCTGTTTCTGGGTAGGCTAGGAAAAGCCACCACGTTCCCCAGCTTAGGAGAGACTCTTTTCCTAGTTGGTTTCATCCGTGAGAGAGCCAGAAGGGCTGATCTCCACCAGTCGGGCTGCACAGCCTGAGTGCTTCGGGTAGGGCAGTCCTGAGCCAATGTGCCACCTTAGGAATGCAAGCCAAGTTTCCTTGCCACAGGAAGGCTCACCGAGGCCTGGTGTTTTCTCTATGAAACTGACGTGGGCTTGAAGGCTGAGGCCTTTACAACAATGTGTTTGGAGGTACTCGATTTGGGCTGCCTGTGAAAGAACCTGCGCTCACCAGCACCCTGAGTACCTTTCCTGAACTTTGATTCCTAGCTGGGTGAACTCGCCCTTCGGAGTCTAGATGGGACCAAACGTGTTAAGCTTGTGGGGAAAGCCTTTGACCAATGGCCAATATGCTTGTGCTTGTGCGAGGGTTACGCAGGCACTTGCCAACACAGGGTTTTGACCTTACCATAAGCTGTCCCTTTGGGCTGAAGCAGGCGGCGTGTGTGGATCACAGCCTGGGAAGCAGGACCTCAGGGGAGTCTGCCAACAGACTGCCCTCCAGTATAGCCAGCTGAGAAAAGGTGGCAAGGCTGATGGATCCCGCTTACAACGAAATGTTTCTCTTCAGCAGAGGAGATTTTGCTACCACACGTCAGCAGCTCCTCTCCCTCAGAGTGCTGTTCCTGGGTAGACTAGGAAAAGCCACCACGTTCCCCAGCTTAGGAGAGACTCTTTTCCTAGTTGGTTTCATCCGTGAGAGAGCCAGAAGGGCTGATCTCCACCAGTCGGGCTGCACAGCCTGAGTGCTTCGGGTAGGGCAGTCCTGAGCCAATGTGCCACCTTAGGAATGCAAGCCAAGTTTCCTTGCCACAGGAAGGCACACCGAGGCCTGGTGTTTTCTCTATGAAACTGACGTGGGCTTGAAGGGTGAGGCCTTTACAACAATGTGTATGGAGGTACTCGATTTGGGCTGCCTGGTGAAAGAACCTGCGCTCACCAGCACCCTGAGTACCTTTCCTGAACTTTGATTCCTAGCTGGGTGAACTCGCCCTTCGGAGGCTAGATGGGACCAAACGTGTTAAGCTTGTGGGGAAAGCCTTTGACCAATGGCCAATATGCTTGTGCTTGTGCGAGGGTTACGCAGGCACTTGCCAACACAGGGTTTTTACCTTACCATAAGCTGTGCCTTTGGGCTGAAGCAGGCGGCGTGTGTGGATCACAGCCTGGGAAGCAGGACCTCAGGGGAGTCTGCCAACAGACTGCCCTCCAGTATAGCCAGCTGAGAAAAGGTGGCAAGGCTGATGGATCCCGCTTACAACGAAATGTTTCTCTTCAGCAGAGGAGATTTTGCTACCACACGTCAGCAGCTCCTCTCCCTCAGAGTGCTGTTCCTGGGTAGACTAGGAAAAGCCACCACGTTCCCAGCTTAGGAGAGGCTCTTTTCCTAGTTGGTTTCAACCGTGAGAGAGCCAGAAGGGCTGATCTCCACCAGTCGGGCTGCACAGCCTGAGTGCTTCGGGTAGGGCAGTCCTGAGCCAATGCGCCACCTTAGGAATGCAAGCCAAGTTTCCTTGCCACAGGAAGGCACACCGAGGCCTGGTGTTTTCTCTATGAAACTGACGTGGGCTTGAAGGGAGAGGCCTTTACAACAATGTGTTTGGAGGTACTCAATTTGGGCTGCCTGGTGAAAGAACCTGCGCTCACCAGCACCCTGAGTACCTTTCCTGAACTTTGATTCCTAGCTGGGTGAACTCGCCCTTCGGAGGCTAGATGGGACCAAACGTGTTAAGCTTGTGGGGAAAGCCTTTGACCAATGGCCAATATGCTTGTGCTTGTGCGAGGGTTACGCAGGCACTTGCCAACACAGGGTTTTGACCTTACCATAAGCTGTCCCTTTGGGCTGAAGCAGGCGGCGTGTGTGGATCACAGCCTGGGAAGCAGGACCTCAGGGGAGTCTGCCAACAGACTGCCCTCCAGTATAGCCAGCTGAGAAAAGGTGGCAAGGCTGATGGATCCCGCTTCCAACGAAATGTTTCTCTTCAGCAGAGGAGATTTTGCTACCACACGTCAGCAGCTCCTCTCCCTCAGAGTGCTGTTCCTGGGTAGACTAGGAAAAGCCACCACGTTCCCAGCTTAGGAGAGGCTCTTTTCCTAGTTGGTTTCAACCGTGAGAGAGCCAGAAGGGCTGATCTCCACCAGTCGGGCTGCACAGCCTGAGTGCTTCGGGTAGGGCAGTCCTGAGCCAATGCGCCACCTTAGGAATGCAAGCCAAGTTTCCTTGCCACAGGAAGGCACACCGAGGCCTGGTGTTTTCTCTATGAAACTGACGTGGGCTTGAAGGGTGAGGCCTTTACAACAATGTGTATGGAGGTACTCAATTTGGGCTGCCTGGTGAAAGAACCTGCGCTCACCAGCACCCTGAGTACCTTTCCTGAACTTTGATTCCTAGCTGGGTGAACTCGCCCTTCGGAGGCTAGATGGGACCAAACGTGTTAAGCTTGTGGGGAAAGCCTTTGACCAATGGCCAATATGCTTGTGCTTGTGCGAGGGTTACGCAGGCACTTGCCAACACAGGGTTTTTACCTTACCATAAGCTGTCCCTTTGGGCTGAAGCAGGCGGCGTGTGTGGATCACAGCCTGGGAAGCAGGACCTCAGGGGAGTCTGCCAACAGACTGCCCTCCAGTATAGCCAGCTGAGAAAAGGTGGCAAGGCTGATGGATCCCGCTTACAACGAAATGTTTCTCTTCCCCAGAGGAGATTTTGCTACCACACGTCAGCAGCTCCTCTCCCTCAGAGTGCTGTTCCTGGGTAGACTAGGAAAAGCCACCACGTTCCCAGCTTAGGAGAGGCTCTTTTCCTAGTTGGTTTCATCCGTGAGAGAGCCAGAAGGGCTGATCTCCACCAGTCGGGCTGCATAGACTCAGTGCTTCGGGTAGGGCAGTCCTGAGCCAATGTGCCACCTTAGGAATGCAAGCCAAGTTTCCTTGCCACAGGAAGGCTCACCGAGGCCTGGTGTTTTCTCTATGAAACTGACGTGGGCTTGAAGGCTGAGGCCATTACAACAATGTGTTTGGAGGTACTCGATTTGGGCTGCCTGGTGAAAGAACCTGCGCTCACCAGCACCCTGAGTACCTTTCCTGAACTTTGATTCCTAGCTGGGTGAACTCGCCCTTCGGAGGCTAGATGGGACCAAACGTGTTAAGCTTGTGGGGAAAGCCTTTGACCAATGGCCAATATGCTTGTGCTTGTGCGAGGGTTATGCAGGCACTTGCAACACAGGGTTTTGAACTTACCATAAGCTGTCCCTTTGGGCTGAAGCAGGCGGCGTGTGTGGATCACAGCCTGGGAAGCAGGACCTCAGGGGAGTCTGCCAACAGACTGCCCTCCAGTATAGCCAGCTGAGAAAAGGTGGCAAGGCTGATGGATCCCGCTTCCAACGAAATGTTTCTCTTCAGCAGAGGAGATTTTGCTACCACACGTCAGCAGCTCCTCTCCCTCAGAGTGCTGTTTCTGGGTAGACTAGGAAAAGCCACCACGTTCCCAGCTTAGGAGAGGCTCTTTTCCTAGTTGGTTTCAACCGTGAGAGAGCCAGAAGGGCTGATCTCCACCAGTCGGGCTGCACAGCCTGAGTGCTTCGGGTAGGGCAGTCCTGAGCCAATGTGCCACCTTAGGAATGCAAGCCAAGTTTCCTTGCCACAGGAAGGCACACCGAGGCCTGGTGTTTTCTCTATGAAACTGACGTGGGCTTGAAGGGAGAGGCCTTTACAACAATGTGTTTGGAGGTACTCAATTTGGGCTGCCTGGTGAAAGAACCTGCGCTCACCAGCACCCTGAGTACCTTTCCTGAACTTTGATTCCTAGCTGGGTGAACTCGCCCTTCGGAGGCTAGATGGGACCAAACGTGTTAAGCTTGTGGGGAAAGCCTTTGACCAATGGCCAATATGCTTGTGCTTGTGCGAGGGTTACGCCAGCACTTGCCAACACAGGGTTTTGACCTTACCATAAGCTGTCCCTTTGGGCTGAAGCAGGCGGCGTGTGTGGATCACAGCCTGGGAAGCAGGACCTCAGGGGAGTCTGCCAACAGACTGCCCTCCAGTATAGCCAGCTGAGAAAAGGTGGCAAGGCTGATGGATCCCGCTTCCAACGAAATGTTTCTCTTCCCCAGAGGAGATTTTGCTACCACACGTCAGCAGCTCCTCTCCCTCAGAGTGCTGTTCCTGGGTAGACTAGGAAAAGCCACCACGTTCCCAGCTTAGGAGAGGCTCTTTTCCTAGTTGGTTTCATCCGTGAGAGAGCCAGAAGGGCTGATCTCCACCAGTCGGGCTGCATAGACTCAGTGCTTCGGGTAGGGCAGTCCTGAGCCAATGTGCCACCTTAGGAATGCAAGCCAAGTTTCCTTGCCACAGGAAGGCTCACCGAGGCCTGGTGTTTTCTCTATGAAACTGACGTGGGCTTGAAGGCTGAGGCCATTACAACAATGTGTTTGGAGGTACTCGATTTGGGCTGCCTGGTGAAAGAACCTGCGCTCACCAGCACCCTGAGTACCTTTCCTGAACTTTGATTCCTAGCTGGGTGAACTCGCCCTTCGGAGGCTAGATGGGACCAAACGTGTTAAGCTTGTGGGGAAAGCCTTTGACCAATGGCCAATATGCTTGTGCTTGTGCGAGGGTTATGCAGGCACTTGCAACACAGGGTTTTGAACTTACCATAAGCTGTCCCTTTGGGCTGAAGCAGGCGGCGTGTGTGGATCACAGCCTGGGAAGCAGGACCTCAGGGGAGTCTGCCAACAGACTGCCCTCCAGTATAGCCAGCTGAGAAAAGGTGGCAAGGCTGATGGATCCCGCTTCCAACGAAATGTTTCTCTTCAGCAGAGGAGATTTTGCTACCACACGTCAGCAGCTCCTCTCCCTCAGAGTGCTGTTTCTGGGTAGACTAGGAAAAGCCACCACGTTCCCAGCTTAGGAGAGGCTCTTTTCCTAGTTGGTTTCAACCGTGAGAGAGCCAGAAGGGCTGATCTCCACCAGTCGGGCTGCACAGCCTGAGTGCTTCGGGTAGGGCAGTCCTGAGCCAATGTGCCACCTTAGGAATGCAAGCCAAGTTTCCTTGCCACAGGAAGGCTCACCGAGGCCTGGTGTTTTCTCTATGAAACTGACGTGGGCTTGAAGGCTGAGGCCTTTACAACAATGTGTTTGGAGGTACTCGATTTGGGCTGCCTGGTGAAAGAACCTGCGCTCACCAGCACCCTGAGTACCTTTCCTGAACTTTGATTCCTAGCTGGGTGAACTCGCCCTTCGGAGGCTAGATGGGACCAAACGTGTTAAGCTTGTGGGGAAAGCCTTTGACCAATGGCCAATATGCTTGTGCTTGTGCGAGGGTTACGCAGGCACTTGCCAACACAGGGTTTTTACCTTACCATAAGCTGTGCCTTTGGGCTGAAGCAGGCGGCGTGTGTGGATCACAGCCTGGGAAGCAGGACCTCAGGGGAGTCTGCCAACAGACTGCCCTCCAGTATAGCCAGCTGAGAAAAGGTGGCAAGGCTGATGGATCCCGCTTACAACGAAATGTTTCTCTTCAGCAGAGGAGATTTTGCTACCACACGTCAGCAGCTCCTCTCCCTCAGAGTGCTGTTCCTGGGTAGACTAGGAAAAGCCACCACGTTCCCAGCTTAGGAGAGGCTCTTTTCCTAGTTGGTTTCAACCGTGAGAGAGCCAGAAGGGCTGATCTCCACCAGTCGGGCTGCACAGCCTGAGTGCTTCGGGTAGGGCAGTCCTGAGCCAATGTGCCACCTTAGGAATGCAAGCCAAGTTTCCTTGCCACAGGAAGGCTCACCGAGGCCTGGTGTTTTCTCTATGAAACTGACGTGGGCTTGAAGGGTGAGGCCTTTACAACAATGTGTATGGAGGTACTCGATTTGGGCTGCCTGGTGAAAGAACCTGCGCTCACCAGCACCCTGAGTACCTTTCCTGAACTTTGATTCCTAGCTGGGTGAACTCGCCCTTCGGAGGCTAGATGGGACCAAACGTGTTAAGCTTGTGGGGAAAGCCTTTGACCAATGGCCAATATGCTTGTGCTTGTGCGAGGGTTACGCAGGCACTTGGCAACACAGGGTTTTTACCTTACCATAAGCTGTGCCTTTGGGCTGAAGCAGGCGGCGTGTGTGGATCACAGCCTGGGAAGCAGGACCTCAGGGGAGTCTGCCAACAGACTGCCCTCCAGTATAGCCAGCTGAGAAAAGGTGGCAAGGCTGATGGATCCCGCTTACAACGAAATGTTTCTCTTCAGCAGAGGAGATTTTGCTACCACACGTCAGCAGCTCCTCTCCCTCAGAGTGCTGTTCCTGGGTAGACTAGGAAAAGCCACCACGTTCCCAGCTTAGGAGAGGCTCTTTTCCTAGCTGGTTTCAACCGTGAGAGAGCCAGAAGGCCTGATCTCCACCAGTCGGGCTGCACAGCCTGAGTGCTTCGGGTAGGGCAGTCCTGAGCCAATGTGCCACCTTAGGAATGCAAGCCAAGTTTCCTTGCCACAGGAAGGCACACCGAGGCCTGGTGTTTTCTCTATGAAACTGACGTGGGCTTGAAGGGTGAGGCCTTTACAACAATGTGTATGGAGGTACTCGATTTGGGCTGCCTGGTGAAAGAACCTGCGCTCACCAGCACCCTGAGTACCTTTCCTGAACTTTGATTCCTACCTGGGTGAACTCGCCCTTCAGAGGCTAGATGGGACCAAACGTGTTAAGCTTGTGGGGAAAGCCTTTGACCAATGGCCAATATGCTTGTGCTTGTGCGAGGGTTACGCAGGCACTTGCCAACACAGGGTTTTTACCTTACCATAAGCTGTCCCTTTGGGCTGAAGCAGGCGGCGTGTGTGGATCACAGCCTGGGAAGCAGGACCTCAGGGGAGTCTGCCAACAGACTGCCCTCCAGTATAGCCAGCTGAGAAAAGGTGGCAAGGCTGATGGATCCCGCTTCCAACGAAATGTTTCTCTTCAGCAGAGGAGATTTTGCTACCACACGTCAGCAGCTCCTCTCCCTCAGAGTGCTGTTTCTGGGTAGACTAGGAAAAGCCACCACGTTCCCCAGCTTAGGAGAGACTCTTTTCCTAGTTGGTTTCATCCGTGAGAGAGCCAGAAGGGCTGATCTCCACCAGTCGGGCTGCACAGCCTGAGTGCTTCGGGTAGGGCAGTCCTGAGCCAATGTGCCACCTTAGGAATGCAAGCCAAGTTTCCTTGCCACAGGAAGGCTCAACGAGGCCTGGTGTTTTCTCTATGAAACTGACGTGGGCTTGAAGGCTGAGGCCTTTACAACAATGTGTTTGGAGGTACTCGATTTGGGCTGCCTGTGAAAGAACCTGCGCTCACCAGCACCCTGAGTACCTTTCCTGAACTTTGATTCCTAGCTGGGTGAACTCGCCCTTCGGAGGCTAGATGGGACCAAACGTGTTAAGCTTGTGGGGAAAGCCTTTGACCAATGGCCAATATGCTTGTGCTTGTGCGAGGGTTACGCAGGCACTTGCCAACACAGGGTTTTTACCTTACCATAAGCTGTCCCTTTGGGCTGAAGCAGGCGGCGTGTGTGGATCACAGCCTGGGAAGCAGGACCTCAGGGGAGTCTGCCAACAGACTGCCCTCCAGTATAGCCAGCTGAGAAAAGGTGGCAAGGCTGATGGATCCCGCTTACAACGAAATGTTTCTCTTCAGCAGAGGAGATTTTGCTACCACACGTCAGCAGCTCCTCTCCCTCAGAGTGCTGTTCCTGGGTAGACTAGGAAAAGCCACCACGTTCCCAGCTTAGGAGAGGCTCTTTTCCTAGTTGGTTTCAACCGTGAGAGAGCCAGAAGGGCTGATCTCCACCAGTCGGGCTGCACAGCCTGAGTGCTTCGGGTAGGGCAGTCCTGAGCCAATGTGCCACCTTAGGAATGCAAGCCAAGTTTCCTTGCCACAGGAAGGCTCACCGAGGCCTGGTGTTTTCTCTATGAAACTGACGTGGGCTTGAAGGGTGAGGCCTTTACAACAATGTGTTTGGAGGTACTCGATTTGGGCTGCCTGGTGAAAGAACCTGCGCTCACCAGCACCCTGAGTACCTTTCCTGAACTTTGATTCCTAGCTGGGTGAACTCGCCCTTCGGAGGCTAGATGGGACCAAACGTGTTAAGCTTGTGGGGAAAGCCTTTGACCAATGGCCAATATGCTTGTGCTTGTGCGAGGGTTACGCAGGCACTTGCCAACACAGGGTTTTTACCTTACCATAAGCTGTGCCTTTGGGCTGAAGCAGGCGGCGTGTGTGGATCACAGCCTGGGAAGCAGGACCTCAGGGGAGTCTGCCAACAGACTGCCCTCCAGTATAGCCAGCTGAGAAAAGGTGGCAAGGCTGATGGATCCCGCTTACAACGAAATGTTTCTCTTCAGCAGAGGAGATTTTGCTACCACACGTCAGCAGCTCCTCTCCCTCAGAGTGCTGTTCCTGGGTAGACTAGGAAAAGCCACCACGTTCCCAGCTTAGGAGAGGCTCTTTTCCTAGTTGGTTTCAACCGTGAGAGAGCCAGAAGGGCTGATCTCCACCAGTCGGGCTGCACAGCCTGAGTGCTTCGGGTAGGGCAGTCCTGAGCCAATGTGCCACCTTAGGAATGCAAGCCAAGTTTCCTTGCCACAGGAAGGCTCACCGAGGCCTGGTGTTTTCTCTATGAAACTGACGTGGGCTTGAAGGGTGAGGCCTTTACAACAATGTGTATGGAGGTACTCGATTTGGGCTGCCTGGTGAAAGAACCTGCGCTCACCAGCACCCTGAGTACCTTTCCTGAACTTTGATTCCTAGCTGGGTGAACTCGCCCTTCGGAGGCTAGATGGGACCAAACGTGTTAAGCTTGTGGGGAAAGCCTTTGACCAATGGCCAATATGCTTGTGCTTGTGCGAGGGTTACGCAGGCACTTGGCAACACAGGGTTTTTACCTTACCATAAGCTGTGCCTTTGGGCTGAAGCAGGCGGCGTGTGTGGATCACAGCCTGGGAAGCAGGACCTCAGGGGAGTCTGCCAACAGACTGCCCTCCAGTATAGCCAGCTGAGAAAAGGTGGCAAGGCTGATGGATCCCGCTTACAACGAAATGTTTCTCTTCAGCAGAGGAGATTTTGCTACCACACGTCAGCAGCTCCTCTCCCTCAGAGTGCTGTTCCTGGGTAGACTAGGAAAAGCCACCACGTTCCCAGCTTAGGAGAGGCTCTTTTCCTAGCTGGTTTCAACCGTGAGAGAGCCAGAAGGCCTGATCTCCACCAGTCGGGCTGCACAGCCTGAGTGCTTCGGGTAGGGCAGTCCTGAGCCAATGTGCCACCTTAGGAATGCAAGCCAAGTTTCCTTGCCACAGGAAGGCACACCGAGGCCTGGTGTTTTCTCTATGAAACTGACGTGGGCTTGAAGGGTGAGGCCTTTACAACAATGTGTATGGAGGTACTCGATTTGGGCTGCCTGGTGAAAGAACCTGCGCTCACCAGCACCCTGAGTACCTTTCCTGAACTTTGATTCCTACCTGGGTGAACTCGCCCTTCAGAGGCTAGATGGGACCAAACGTGTTAAGCTTGTGGGGAAAGCCTTTGACCAATGGCCAATATGCTTGTGCTTGTGCGAGGGTTACGCAGGCACTTGCCAACACAGGGTTTTTACCTTACCATAAGCTGTGCCTTTGGGCTGAAGCAGGCGGCGTGTGTGGATCACAGCCTGGGAAGCAGGACCTCAGGGGAGTCTGCCAACAGACTGCCCTCCAGTATAGCCAGCTGAGAAAAGGTGGCAAGGCTGATGGATCCCGCTTCCAACGAAATGTTTCTCTTCAGCAGAGGAGATTTTGCTACCACACGTCAGCAGCTCCTCTCCCTCAGAGTGCTGTTCCTGGGTAGACTAGGAAAAGCCACCACGTTCCCAGCTTAGGAGAGGCTCTTTTCCTAGTTGGTTTCAACCGTGAGAGAGCCAGAAGGGCTGATCTCCACCAGTCGGGCTGCACAGCCTGAGTGCTTCGGGTAGGGCAGTCCTGAGCCAATGTGCCACCTTAGGAATGCAAGCCAAGTTTCCTTGCCACAGGAAGGCTCACCGAGGCCTGGTGTTTTCTCTATGAAACTGACGTGGGCTTGAAGGGTGAGGCCTTTACAACAATGTGTATGGAGGTACTCGATTTGGGCTGCCTGGTGAAAGAACCTGCGCTCACCAGCACCCTGAGTACCTTTCCTGAACTTTGATTCCTAGCTGGGTGAACTCGCCCTTCGGAGGCTAGATGGGACCAAACGTGTTAAGCTTGTGGGGAAAGCCTTTGACCAATGGCCAATATGCTTGTGCATGTGCGAGGGTTACGCAGGCACTTGCCAACACAGGGTTTTTACCTTACCATAAGCTGTGCCTTTGGGCTGAAGCAGGCGGCGTGTGTGGATCACAGCCTGGGAAGCAGGACCTCAGGGGAGTCTGCCAACAGACTGCCCTCCAGTATAGCCAGCTGAGAAAAGGTGGCAAGGCTGATGGATCCCGCTTCCAACGAAATGTTTCTCTTCAGCAGAGGAGATTTTGCTACCACACGTCAGCAGCTCCTCTCCCTCAGAGTGCTGTTCCTGGGTAGACTAGGAAAAGCCACCACGTTCCCAGCTTAGGAGAGGCTCTTTTCCTAGTTGGTTTCAACCGTGAGAGAGCCAGAAGGGCTGATCTCCACCAGTCGGGCTGCACAGCCTGAGTGCTTCGGGTAGGGCAGTCCTGAGCCAATGTGCCACCTTAGGAATGCAAGCCAAGTTTCCTTGCCACAGGAAGGCACACCGAGGCCTGGTGTTTTCTCTATGAAACTGACGTGGGCTTGAAGGGTGAGGCCTTTACAACAATGTGTATGGAGGTACTCGATTTGGGCTGCCTGGTGAAAGAACCTGCGCTCACCAGCACCCTGAGTACCTTTCCTGAACTTTGATTCCTAGCTGGGTGAACTCGCCCTTCAGAGGCTAGATGGGACCAAACGTGTTAAGCTTGTGGGGAAAGCCTTTGACCAATGGCCAATATGCTTGTGCTTGTGCGAGGGTTACGCAGGCACTTGCCAACACAGGGTTTTGACCTTACCATAAGCTGTCCCTTTGGGCTGAAGCAGGCGGCGTGTTTGGATCACAGCCTGGGAAGCAGGACCTCAGGGGAGTCTGCCAACAGACTGCCCTCCAGTATAGCCAGCTGAGAAAAGGTGGCAAGGCTGATGGATCCCGCTTACAACGAAATGTTTCTCTTCAGCAGAGGAGATTTTGCTACCACACGTCAGCAGCTCCTCTCCCTCAGAGTGCTGTTCCTGGATAGACTAGGAAAAGCCACCACGTTCCCAGCTTAGGAGAGGCTCTTTTCCTAGCTGGTTTCAACCGTGAGAGAGCCAGAAGGGCTGATCTCATCCAGTCGGGCTGCACAGCCTGAGTGCTTCGGGTAGGGCAGTCCTGAGCCAATGTGCCACCTTAGGAATGCAAGCCAAGTTTCCTTGCCACAGGAAGGCTCACCGAGGCCTGGTGTTTTCTCTATGAAACTGACGTGGGCTTGAAGGGTGAGGCCTTTACAACAATGTGTATGGAGGTACTCGATTTGGGCTGCCTGGTGAAAGAACCTGCGCTCACCAGCACCCTGAGTACCTTTCCTGAACTTAGATTCCTAGCTGGGTGAACTCGCCCTTCGGAGGCTAGATGGGACCAAACGTGTTAAGCTTGTGGGGAAAGCCTTTGACCAATGGCCAATATGCTTGTGCTTGTGCGAGGGTTACGCAGGCACTTGCCAACACAGGGTTTTTACCTTACCATAAGCTGTGCCTTTGGGCTGAAGCAGGCGGCGTGTGTGGATCACAGCCTGGGAAGCAGGACCTCAGGGGAGTCTGCCAACAGACTGCCCTCCAGTATAGCCAGCTGAGAAAAGGTGGCAAGGCTGATGGATCCCACTTACAACGAAATGTTTCTCTTCAGCAGAGGAGATTTTGCTACCACACGTCAGCAGCTCCTCTCCCTCAGAGTGCTGTTCCTGGGTAGACTAGGAAAAGCCACCACGTTCCACAGCTTAGGAGAGACTCTTTTCCTAGTTGGTTTCATCCGTGAGAGAGCCAGAAGGGCTGATCTCCACCAGTCGGGCTGCACAGCCTGAGTGCTTCGGGTAGGGCAGTCCTGAGCCAATGTGCCACCTTAGGAATGCAAGCCAAGTTTCCTTGCCACAGGAAGGCACACCGAGGCCTGGTGTTTTCTCTATGAAACTGACGTGGGCTTGAAGGGTGAGGCCTTTACAACAATGTGTATGGAGGTACTCGATTTGGGCTGCCCGGTGAAAGAACCTGCGCTCACCAGCACCCTGAGTACCTTTCCTGAACTTTGATTCCTAGCTGGGTGAACTCGCCCTTCGGAGGCTAGATGGGACCAAACGTGTTAAGCTTGTGGGGAAAGGCTTTGACCAATGGCCAATATGCTTGTGCTTGTGCGAGGGTTACGCAGGCACTTGCCAACACAGGGTTTTTACCTTACCATAAGCTGTGCCTTTGGGCTGAAGCAGGCGGCGTGTGTGGATCACAGCCTGGGAAGCAGGACCTCAGGGGAGTCTGCCAACAGACTGCCCTCCAGTATAGCCAGCTGAGAAAAGGTGGCAAGGCTGATGGACCCCGCTTACAACGAAATGTTTCTCTTCAGCAGAGGAGATTTTGCTACCAAACGTCAGCAGCTCCTCTCCCTCAGAGTGCTGTTCCTGGGTAGACTAGGAAAAGCCACCACGTTCCCAGCTTAGGAGAGGCTCTTTTCCTAGTTGGTTTCAACCGTGAGAGAGCCAGAAGGGCTGATCTCCACCAGTCGGGCTGCACAGCCTGAGTGCTTCGGGTAGGGCAGTCCTGAGCCAATGTGCCACCTTAGGAATGCAAGCCAAGTTTCCTTGCCACAGGAAGGCTCACCGAGGCCTGGTGTTTTCTCTATGAAACTGACGTGGGCTTGAAGGCTGAGGCCTTTACAACAATGTGTTTGGAGGTACTCGATTTGGGCTGCCTGGTGAAAGAACCTGCGCTCACCAGCACCCTGAGTACCTTTCCTGAACTTTGATTCCTAGCTGGGTGAACTCGCCCTTCGGAGGCTAGATGGGACCAAACGTGTTAAGCTTGTGGGGAAAGCCTTTGACCAATGGCCAATATGCTTGTGCTTGTGCGAGGGTTACGCAGGCACTTGCAACACAGGGTTTTGACCTTACCATAAGCTGTCCCTTTGGGCTGAAGCAGGCGGCGTGTGTGGATCACAGCCTGGGAAGCAGGACCTCAGGGGAGTCTGCCAACAGACTGCCCTCCAGTATAGCCAGCTGAGAAAAGGTGGCAAGGCTGATGGATCCCGCTTACAACGAAATGTTTCTCTTCAGCAGAGGAGATTTTGCTACCACACGTCAGCAGCTCCTCTCCCTCAGAGTGCTGTTTCTGGGTAGACTAGGAAAAGCCACCACGTTCCCAGCTTAGGAGAGGCTCTTTTCCTAGTTGGTTTCAACCGTGAGAGAGCCAGAAGGGCTGATCTCCACCAGTCGGGCTGCACAGCCTGAGTGCTTCGGGTAGGGCAGTCCTGAGCCAATGTGCCACCTTAGGAATGCAAGCCAAGTTTCCTTGCCACAGGAAGGCTCACCGAGGCCTGGTGTTTTCTCTATGAAACTGACGTGGGCTTGAAGGGTGAGGCCTTTACAACAATGTGTATGGAGGTACTCGATTTGGGCTGCCTGGTGAAAGAACCTGCGCTCACCAGCACCCTGAGTACCTTTCCTGAACTTTGATTCCTAGCTGGGTGAACTCGCCCTTCGGAGGCTAGATGGGACCAAACGTGTTAAGCTTGTGGGGAAAGCCTTTGACCAATGGCCAATATGCTTGTGCTTGTGCGAGGGTTACGCAGGCACTTGCCAACACAGGGTTTTTACCTTACCATAAGCTGTGCCTTTGGGCTGAAGCAGGCGGCGTGTGTGGATCACAGCCTGGGAAGCAGGACCTCAGGGGAGTCTGCCAACAGACTGCCCTCCAGTATAGCCAGCTGAGAAAAGGTGGCAAGGCTGATGGATCCCGCTTACAACGAAATGTTTCTCTTCAGCAGAGGAGATTTTGCTACCACACGTCAGCAGCTCCTCTCCCTCAGAGTGCTGTTCCTGGGTAGACTAGGAAAAGCCACCACGTTCCCCAGCTTAGGAGAGACTCTTTTCCTAGTTGGTTTCATCCGTGAGAGAGCCAGAAGGGCTGATCTCCACCAGTCGGGCTGCACAGCCTGAGTGCTTCGGGTAGGGCAGTCCTGAGCCAATGTGCCACCTTAGGAATGCAAGCCAAGTTTCCTTGCCACAGGAAGGCACACCGAGGCCTGGTGTTTTCTCTATGAAACTGACGTGGGCTTGAAGGGTGAGGCCTTTACAACAATGTGTATGGAGGTACTCGATTTGGGCTGCCTGGTGAAAGAACCTGCGCTCACCAGCACCCTGAGTACCTTTCCTGAACTTAGATTCCTAGCTGGGTGAACTCGCCCTTCGGAGGCTAGATGGGACCAAACGTGTTAAGCTTGTGGGGAAAGCCTTTGACCAATGGCCAATATGCTTGTGCTTGTGCGAGGGTTACGCAGGCACTTGCCAACACAGGGTTTTTACCTTACCATAAGCTGTGCCTTTGGGCTGAAGCAGGCGGCGTGTGTGGATCACAGCCTGGGAAGCAGGACCTCAGGGGAGTCTGCCAACAGACTGCCCTCCAGTATAGCCAGCTGAGAAAAGGTGGCAAGGCTGATGGATCCCACTTACAACGAAATGTTTCTCTTCAGCAGAGGAGATTTTGCTACCACACGTCAGCAGCTCCTCTCCCTCAGAGTGCTGTTCCTGGGTAGACTAGGAAAAGCCACCACGTTCCACAGCTTAGGAGAGACTCTTTTCCTAGTTGGTTTCATCCGTGAGAGAGCCAGAAGGGCTGATCTCCACCAGTCGGGCTGCACAGCCTGAGTGCTTCGGGTAGGGCAGTCCTGAGCCAATGTGCCACCTTAGGAATGCAAGCCAAGTTTCCTTGCCACAGGAAGGCACACCGAGGCCTGGTGTTTTCTCTATGAAACTGACGTGGGCTTGAAGGGTGAGGCCTTTACAACAATGTGTATGGAGGTACTCGATTTGGGCTGCCTGGTGAAAGAACCTGCGCTCACCAGCACCCTGAGTACCTTTCCTGAACTTTGATTCCTAGCTGGGTGAACTCGCCCTTCGGAGGCTAGATGGGACCAAACGTGTTAAGCTTGTGGGGAAAGGCTTTGACCAATGGCCAATATGCTTGTGCTTGTGCGAGGGTTACGCAGGCACTTGCCAACACAGGGTTTTTACCTTACCATAAGCTGTGCCTTTGGGCTGAAGCAGGCGGCGTGTGTGGATCACAGCCTGGGAAGCAGGACCTCAGGGGAGTCTGCCAACAGACTGCCCTCCAGTATAGCCAGCTGAGAAAAGGTGGCAAGGCTGATGGACCCCGCTTACAACGAAATGTTTCTCTTCAGCAGAGGAGATTTTGCTACCACACGTCAGCAGCTCCTCTCCCTCAGAGTGCTGTTTCTGGGTAGACTAGGAAAAGCCACCACGTTCCCAGCTTAGGAGAGGCTCTTTTCCTAGTTGGTTTCAACCGTGAGAGAGCCAGAAGGGCTGATCTCCACCAGTCGGGCTGCACAGCCTGAGTGCTTCGGGTAGGGCAGTCCTGAGCCAATGTGCCACCTTAGGAATGCAAGCCAAGTTTCCTTGCCACAGGAAGGCTCACCGAGGCCTGGTGTTTTCTCTATGAAACTGACGTGGGCTTGAAGGGTGAGGCCTTTACAACAATGTGTATGGAGGTACTCGATTTGGGCTGCCTGGTGAAAGAACCTGCGCTCACCAGCACCCTGAGTACCTTTCCTGAACTTTGATTCCTAGCTGGGTGAACTCGCCCTTCGGAGGCTAGATGGGACCAAACGTGTTAAGCTTGTGGGGAAAGCCTTTGACCAATGGCCAATATGCTTGTGCTTGTGCGAGGGTTACGCAGGCACTTGGCAACACAGGGTTTTTACCTTACCATAAGCTGTGCCTTTGGGCTGAAGCAGGCGGCGTGTGTGGATCACAGCCTGGGAAGCAGGACCTCAGGGGAGTCTGCCAACAGACTGCCCTCCAGTATAGCCAGCTGAGAAAAGGTGGCAAGGCTGATGGATCCCGCTTACAACGAAATGTTTCTCTTCAGCAGAGGAGATTTTGCTACCACACGTCAGCAGCTCCTCTCCCTCAGAGTGCTGTTCCTGGGTAGACTAGGAAAAGCCACCACGTTCCCCAGCTTAGGAGAGACTCTTTTCCTAGTTGGTTTCATCCGTGAGAGAGCCAGAAGGGCTGATCTCCACCAGTCGGGCTGCACAGCCTGAGTGCTTCGGGTAGGGCAGTCCTGAGCCAATGTGCCACCTTAGGAATGCAAGCCAAGTTTCCTTGCCACAGGAAGGCACACCGAGGCCTGGTGTTTTCTCTATGAAACTGACGTGGGCTTGAAGGGTGAGGCCTTTACAACAATGTGTATGGAGGTACTCGATTTGGGCTGCCTGGTGAAAGAACCTGCGCTCACCAGCACCCTGAGTACCTTTCCTGAACTTTGATTCCTAGCTGGGTGAACTCGCCCTTTGGAGGCTAGATGGGACCAAACGTGTTAAGCTTGTGGGGAAAGCCTTTGACCAATGCCAATAGGCTTGTGCTTGTGCGAGGGTTACGCAGGCACTTGCCAACACAGGGTTTTTACCTTACCATAAGCTGTCCCTTTGGGCTGAAGCAGGCGGCGTGTGTGGATCACAGCCTGGGAAGCAGGACCTCAGGGGAGTCTGCCAACAGACTGCCCTCCAGTATAGCCAGCTGAGAAAAGGTGGCAAGGCTGATGGATCCCGCTTACAACGAAATGTTTCTCTTCAGCAGAGGAGATTTTGCTACCACACGTCAGCAGCTCCTCTCCCTCAGAGTGCTGTTCCTGGGTAGACTAGGAAAAGCCACCACGTTCCACAGCTTAGGAGAGACTCTTTTCCTAGTTGGTTTCATCCGTGAGAGAGCCAGAAGGGCTGATCTCCACCAGTCGGGCTGCACAGCCTGAGTGCTTCGGGTAGGGCAGTCCTGAGCCAATGTGCCACCTTAGGAATGCAAGCCAAGTTTCCTTGCCACAGGAAGGCACACCGAGGCCTGGTGTTTTCTCTATGAAACTGACGTGGGCTTGAAGGGTGAGGCCTTTACAACAATGTGTATGGAGGTACTCGATTTGGGCTGCCCGGTGAAAGAACCTGCGCTCACCAGCACCCTGAGTACCTTTCCTGAACTTTGATTCCTAGCTGGGTGAACTCGCCCTTCGGAGGCTAGATGGGACCAAACGTGTTAAGCTTGTGGGGAAAGCCTTTGACCAATGGCCAATATGCTTGTGCTTGTGCGAGGGTTACGCAGGCACTTGCCAACACAGGGTTTTTACCTTACCATAAGCTGTGCCTTTGGGCTGAAGCAGGCGGCGTGTGTGGATCACAGCCTGGGAAGCAGGACCTCAGGGGAGTCTGCCAACAGACTGCCCTCCAGTATAGCCAGCTGAGAAAAGGTGGCAAGGCTGATGGATCCCGCTTACAACGAAATGTTTCTCTTCAGCAGAGGAGATTTTGCTACCAAACGTCAGCAGCTCCTCTCCCTCAGAGTGCTGTTCCTGGGTAGACTAGGAAAAGCCACCACGTTCCCAGCTTAGGAGAGGCTCTTTTCCTAGTTGGTTTCAACCGTGAGAGAGCCAGAAGGGCTGATCTCCACCAGTCGGGCTGCACAGCCTGAGTGCTTCGGGTAGGGCAGTCCTGAGCCAATGTGCCACCTTAGGAATGCAAGCCAAGTTTCCTTGCCACAGGAAGGCTCACCGAGGCCTGGTGTTTTCTCTATGAAACTGACGTGGGCTTGAAGGGTGAGGCCTTTACAACAATGTGTATGGAGGTACTCGATTTGGGCTGCCTGGTGAAAGAACCTGCGCTCACCAGCACCCTGAGTACCTTTCCTGAACTTTGATTCCTAGCTGGGTGAACTCGCCCTTCAGAGGCTAGATGGGACCAAACGTGTTAAGCTTGTGGGGAAAGCCTTTGACCAATGGCCAATATGCTTGTGCTTGTGCGAGGGTTACGCAGGCACTTGCCAACACAGGGTTTTTACCTTACCATAAGCTGTGCCTTTGGGCTGAAGCAGGCGGCGTGTGTGGATCACAGCCTGGGAAGCAGGACCTCAGGGGAGTCTGCCAACAGACTGCCCTCCAGTATAGCCAGCTGAGAAAAGGTGGCAAGGCTGATGGACCCCGCTTACAACGAAATGTTTCTCTTCAGCAGAGGAGATTTTGCTACCAAACGTCAGCAGCTCCTCTCCCTCAGAGTGCTGTTCCTGGGTAGACTAGGAAAAGCCACCACGTTCCCAGCTTAGGAGAGGCTCTTTTCCTAGTTGGTTTCAACCGTGAGAGAGCCAGAAGGGCTGATCTCCACCAGTCGGGCTGCACAGCCTGAGTGCTTCGGGTAGGGCAGTCCTGAGCCAATGTGCCACCTTAGGAATGCAAGCCAAGTTTCCTTGCCACAGGAAGGCTCACCGAGGCCTGGTGTTTTCTCTATGAAACTGACGTGGGCTTGAAGGCTGAGGCCTTTACAACAATGTGTTTGGAGGTACTCGATTTGGGCTGCCTGGTGAAAGAACCTGCGCTCACCAGCACCCTGAGTACCTTTCCTGAACTTTGATTCCTAGCTGGGTGAACTCGCCCTTCGGAGGCTAGATGGGACCAAACGTGTTAAGCTTGTGGGGAAAGCCTTTGACCAATGGCCAATATGCTTGTGCTTGTGCGAGGGTTACGCAGGCACTTGCAACACAGGGTTTTGACCTTACCATAAGCTGTCCCTTTGGGCTGAAGCAGGCGGCGTGTGTGGATCACAGCCTGGGAAGCAGGACCTCAGGGGAGTCTGCCAACAGACTGCCCTCCAGTATAGCCAGCTGAGAAAAGGTGGCAAGGCTGATGGATCCCGCTTACAACGAAATGTTTCTCTTCAGCAGAGGAGATTTTGCTACCACACGTCAGCAGCTCCTCTCCCTCAGAGTGCTGTTTCTGGGTAGACTAGGAAAAGCCACCACGTTCCCAGCTTAGGAGAGGCTCTTTTCCTAGTTGGTTTCAACCGTGAGAGAGCCAGAAGGGCTGATCTCCACCAGTCGGGCTGCACAGCCTGAGTGCTTCGGGTAGGGCAGTCCTGAGCCAATGTGCCACCTTAGGAATGCAAGCCAAGTTTCCTTGCCACAGGAAGGCTCACCGAGGCCTGGTGTTTTCTCTATGAAACTGACGTGGGCTTGAAGGGTGAGGCCTTTACAACAATGTGTATGGAGGTACTCGATTTGGGCTGCCTGGTGAAAGAACCTGCGCTCACCAGCACCCTGAGTACCTTTCCTGAACTTTGATTCCTAGCTGGGTGAACTCGCCCTTCGGAGGCTAGATGGGACCAAACGTGTTAAGCTTGTGGGGAAAGCCTTTGACCAATGGCCAATATGCTTGTGCTTGTGCGAGGGTTACGCAGGCACTTGCCAACACAGGGTTTTTACCTTACCATAAGCTGTGCCTTTGGGCTGAAGCAGGCGGCGTGTGTGGATCACAGCCTGGGAAGCAGGACCTCAGGGGAGTCTGCCAACAGACTGCCCTCCAGTATAGCCAGCTGAGAAAAGGTGGCAAGGCTGATGGATCCCGCTTACAACGAAATGTTTCTCTTCAGCAGAGGAGATTTTGCTACCACACGTCAGCAGCTCCTCTCCCTCAGAGTGCTGTTCCTGGGTAGACTAGGAAAAGCCACCACGTTCCCCAGCTTAGGAGAGACTCTTTTCCTAGTTGGTTTCATCCGTGAGAGAGCCAGAAGGGCTGATCTCCACCAGTCGGGCTGCACAGCCTGAGTGCTTCGGGTAGGGCAGTCCTGAGCCAATGTGCCACCTTAGGAATGCAAGCCAAGTTTCCTTGCCACAGGAAGGCACACCGAGGCCTGGTGTTTTCTCTATGAAACTGACGTGGGCTTGAAGGGTGAGGCCTTTACAACAATGTGTATGGAGGTACTCGATTTGGGCTGCCTGGTGAAAGAACCTGCGCTCACCAGCACCCTGAGTACCTTTCCTGAACTTAGATTCCTAGCTGGGTGAACTCGCCCTTCGGAGGCTAGATGGGACCAAACGTGTTAAGCTTGTGGGGAAAGCCTTTGACCAATGGCCAATATGCTTGTGCTTGTGCGAGGGTTACGCAGGCACTTGCCAACACAGGGTTTTTACCTTACCATAAGCTGTGCCTTTGGGCTGAAGCAGGCGGCGTGTGTGGATCACAGCCTGGGAAGCAGGACCTCAGGGGAGTCTGCCAACAGACTGCCCTCCAGTATAGCCAGCTGAGAAAAGGTGGCAAGGCTGATGGATCCCACTTACAACGAAATGTTTCTCTTCAGCAGAGGAGATTTTGCTACCACACGTCAGCAGCTCCTCTCCCTCAGAGTGCTGTTCCTGGGTAGACTAGGAAAAGCCACCACGTTCCACAGCTTAGGAGAGACTCTTTTCCTAGTTGGTTTCATCCGTGAGAGAGCCAGAAGGGCTGATCTCCACCAGTCGGGCTGCACAGCCTGAGTGCTTCGGGTAGGGCAGTCCTGAGCCAATGTGCCACCTTAGGAATGCAAGCCAAGTTTCCTTGCCACAGGAAGGCACACCGAGGCCTGGTGTTTTCTCTATGAAACTGACGTGGGCTTGAAGGGTGAGGCCTTTACAACAATGTGTATGGAGGTACTCGATTTGGGCTGCCCGGTGAAAGAACCTGCGCTCACCAGCACCCTGAGTACCTTTCCTGAACTTTGATTCCTAGCTGGGTGAACTCGCCCTTCGGAGGCTAGATGGGACCAAACGTGTTAAGCTTGTGGGGAAAGCCTTTGACCAATGGCCAATATGCTTGTGCTTGTGCGAGGGTTACGCAGGCACTTGCAACACAGTGTTTTGACCTTACCATAAGCTGTCCCTTTGGGCTGAAGCAGGCGGCGTGTGTGGATCACAGCCTGGGAAGCAGGACCTCAGGGGAGTCTGCCAACAGACTGCCCTCCAGTATAGCCAGCTGAGAAAAGGTGGCAAGGCTGATGGATCCCGCTTACAACGAAATGTTTCTCTTCAGCAGAGGAGATTTTGCTACCACACGTCAGCAGCTCCTCTCCCTCAGAGTGCTGTTTCTGGGTAGACTAGGAAAAGCCACCACGTTCCCAGCTTAGGAGAGGCTCTTTTCCTAGTTGGTTTCAACCGTGAGAGAGCCAGAAGGGCTGATCTCCACCAGTCGGGCTGCACAGCCTGAGTGCTTCGGGTAGGGCAGTCCTGAGCCAATGTGCCACCTTAGGAATGCAAGCCAAGTTTCCTTGCCACAGGAAGGCTCACCGAGGCCTGGTGTTTTCTCTATGAAACTGACGTGGGCTTGAAGGGTGAGGCCTTTACAACAATGTGTATGGAGGTACTCGATTTGGGCTGCCTGGTGAAAGAACCTGCGCTCACCAGCACCCTGAGTACCTTTCCTGAACTTTGATTCCTAGCTGGGTGAACTCGCCCTTCGGAGGCTAGATGGGACCAAACGTGTTAAGCTTGTGGGGAAAGCCTTTGACCAATGGCCAATATGCTTGTGCTTGTGCGAGGGTTACGCAGGCACTTGCCAACACAGGGTTTTTACCTTACCATAAGCTGTGCCTTTGGGCTGAAGCAGGCGGCGTGTGTGGATCACAGCCTGGGAAGCAGGACCTCAGGGGAGTCTGCCAACAGACTGCCCTCCAGTATAGCCAGCTGAGAAAAGGTGGCAAGGCTGATGGATCCCGCTTACAACGAAATGTTTCTCTTCAGCAGAGGAGATTTTGCTACCACACGTCAGCAGCTCCTCTCCCTCAGAGTGCTGTTCCTGGGTAGACTAGGAAAAGCCACCACGTTCCCCAGCTTAGGAGAGACTCTTTTCCTAGTTGGTTTCATCCGTGAGAGAGCCAGAAGGGCTGATCTCCACCAGTCGGGCTGCACAGCCTGAGTGCTTCGGGTAGGGCAGTCCTGAGCCAATGTGCCACCTTAGGAATGCAAGCCAAGTTTCCTTGCCACAGGAAGGCACACCGAGGCCTGGTGTTTTCTCTATGAAACTGACGTGGGCTTGAAGGGTGAGGCCTTTACAACAATGTGTATGGAGGTACTCGATTTGGGCTGCCTGGTGAAAGAACCTGCGCTCACCAGCACCCTGAGTACCTTTCCTGAACTTTGATTCCTAGCTGGGTGAACTCGCCCTTTGGAGGCTAGATGGGACCAAACGTGTTAAGCTTGTGGGGAAAGCCTTTGACCAATGCCAATAGGCTTGTGCTTGTGCGAGGGTTACGCAGGCACTTGCCAACACAGGGTTTTGACCTTACCATAAGCTGTCCCTTTGGGCTGAAGCAGGCGGCGTGTGTGGATCACAGCCTGGGAAGCAGGACCTCAGGGGAGTCTGCCAACAGACTGCCCTCCAGTATAGCCAGCTGAGAAAAGGTGGCAAGGCTGATGGATCCCGCTTACAACGAAATGTTTCTCTTCAGCAGAGGAGATTTTGCTACCACACGTCAGCAGCTCCTCTCCCTCAGAGTGCTGTTCCTGGGTAGACTAGGAAAAGCCACCACGTTCCACAGCTTAGGAGAGACTCTTTTCCTAGTTGGTTTCATCCGTGAGAGAGCCAGAAGGGCTGATCTCCACCAGTCGGGCTGCACAGCCTGAGTGCTTCGGGTAGGGCAGTCCTGAGCCAATGTGCCACCTTAGGAATGCAAGCCAAGTTTCCTTGCCACAGGAAGGCACACCGAGGCCTGGTGTTTTCTCTATGAAACTGACGTGGGCTTGAAGGGTGAGGCCTTTACAACAATGTGTATGGAGGTACTCGATTTGGGCTGCCCGGTGAAAGAACCTGCGCTCACCAGCACCCTGAGTACCTTTCCTGAACTTTGATTCCTAGCTGGGTGAACTCGCCCTTCGGAGGCTAGATGGGACCAAACGTGTTAAGCTTGTGGGGAAAGCCTTTGACCAATGGCCAATATGCTTGTGCTTGTGCGAGGGTTACGCAGGCACTTGCCAACACAGGGTTTTTACCTTACCATAAGCTGTGCCTTTGGGCTGAAGCAGGCGGCGTGTGTGGATCACAGCCTGGGAAGCAGGACCTCAGGGGAGTCTGCCAACAGACTGCCCTCCAGTATAGCCAGCTGAGAAAAGGTGGCAAGGCTGATGGATCCCGCTTACAACGAAATGTTTCTCTTCAGCAGAGGAGATTTTGCTACCAAACGTCAGCAGCTCCTCTCCCTCAGAGTGCTGTTCCTGGGTAGACTAGGAAAAGCCACCACGTTCCCAGCTTAGGAGAGACTCTTTTCCTAGTTGGTTTCAACCGTGAGAGAGCCAGAAGGGCTGATCTCCACCAGTCGGGCTGCACAGCCTGAGTGCTTCGGGTAGGGCAGTCCTGAGCCAATGTGCCACCTTAGGAATGCAAGCCAAGTTTCCTTGCCACAGGAAGGCTCACCGAGGCCTGGTGTTTTCTCTATGAAACTGACGTGGGCTTGAAGGGTGAGGCCTTTACAACAATGTGTATGGAGGTACTCGATTTGGGCTGCCTGGTGAAAGAACCTGCGCTCACCAGCACCCTGAGTACCTTTCCTGAACTTTGATTCCTAGCTGGGTGAACTCGCCCTTCAGAGGCTAGATGGGACCAAACGTGTTAAGCTTGTGGGGAAAGCCTTTGACCAATGGCCAATATGCTTGTGCTTGTGCGAGGGTTACGCAGGCACTTGCCAACACAGGGTTTTTAACTTACCATAAGCTGTGCCTTTGGGCTGAAGCAGGCGGCGTGTGTGGATCACAGCCTGGGAAGCAGGACCTCAGGGGAGTCTGCCAACAGACTGCCCTCCAGTATAGCCAGCTGAGAAAAGGTGGCAAGGCTGATGGATCCCGCTTACAACGAAATGTTTCTCTTCAGCAGAGGAGATTTTGCTACCACACGTCAGCAGCTCCTCTCCCTCAGAGTGCTGTTCCTGGGTAGACTAGGAAAAGCCACCACGTTCCCCAGCTGAGGAGAGAGTCTTTTCCTAGTTGGTTTCATCCGTGAGAGAGCCAGAAGGGCTGATCTCCACCAGTCGGGCTGCACAGCCTGAGTGCTTCGGGTAGGGCAGTCCTGAGCCAATGTGCCACCTTAGGAATGCAAGCCAAGTTTCCTTGCCACAGGAAGGCACACCGAGGCCTGGTGTTTTCTCTATGAAACTGACGTGGGCTTGAAGGGTGAGGCCTTTACAACAATGTGTATGGAGGTACTCGATTTGGGCTGCCTGGTGAAAGAACCTGCGCTCACCAGCACCCTGAGTACCTTTCCTGAACTTTGATTCGTAGCTGGGTGAACTCGCCCTTCGGAGGCTAGATGGGACCAAACGTGTTAAGCTTGTGGGGAAAGCCTTTGACCAATGCCAATATGCTTGTGCTTGTGCGAGGGTTACGCAGGCACTTGCCAACACAGGGTTTTTACCTTACCATAAGCTGTCCCTTTGGGCTGAAGCAGGCGGCGTGTGTGGATCACAGCCTGGGAAGCAGGACCTCAGGGGAGTCTGCCAACAGACTGACCTCCAGTATAGCCAGCTGAGAAAAGGTGGCAAGGCTGATGGATCCCGCTTACAACGAAATGTTTCTCTTCAGCAGAGGAGATTTTGCTACCACACGTCAGCAGCTCCTCTCCCTCAGAGTGCTGTTCCTGGGTAGACTAGGAAAAGCCACCACGTTCCCAGCTTAGGAGAGGCTCTTGTCCTAGTTGGTTTCAACCGTGAGAGAGCCAGAAGGGCTGATCTCCACCAGTCGGGCTGCACAGCCTGAGTGCTTCGGGTAGGGCAGTCCTGAGCCAATGTGCCACCTTAGGAATGCAAGCCAAGTTTCCTTGCCACAAGAAGGCACACCGAGGCCTGGTGTTTTCTCTATGAAACTGACGTGGGCTTGAAGGGTGAGGCCTTTACAACAATGTGTTTGGAGGTACTCAATTTGGGCTGCCTGGTGAAAGAACCTGCGCTCACCAGCACCCTGAGTACCTTTCCTGAACTTTGATTCCTAGCTGGGTGAACTCGCCCTTCGGAGGCTAGATGGGACCAAACGTGTTAAGCTTGTGGGGAAAGCCTTTGACCAATGGCCAATATGCTTGTGCTTGTGCGAGGGTTACGAAGGCACTTGCCAACACAGGGTTTTGACCTTACCATAAGCTGTCCCTTTGGGCTGAAGCAGGCGGCGTGTGTGGATCACAGCCTGGGAAGCAGGACCTCAGGGGAGTCTGCCAACAGACTGCCCTCCAGTATAGCCAGCTGAGAAAAGGTGGCAAGGCTGATGGATCCCGCTTACAACGAAATGTTTCTCTTCAGCAGAGGAGATTTTGCTACCACACGTCAGCAGCTCCTCTCCCTCAGAGTGCTGTTCCTGGGTAGACTAGGAAAAGCCACCACGTTCCCAGCTTAGGAGAGGCTCTTTTCCTAGTTGGTTTCAACCGTGAGAGAGCCAGAAGGGCTGATCTCCACCAGTCGGGCTGCACAGCCTGATTGCTTGGAGTAGGGCAGTCCTGAGCCAATGTGCCACCTTAGGAATGCAAGCCAAGTTTCCTTGCCACAGGAAGGCTCACCGAGGCCTGGTGTTTTCTCTATGAAACTGACGTGGGCTTGAAGGGTGAGGCCTTTACAACAATGTGTATGGAGGTACTCGATTTGGGCTGCCTGGTGAAAGAACCTGCGCTCACCAGCACCCTGAGTACCTTTCCTGAACTTTGATTCCTAGCTGGGTGAACTCGCCCTTTGGAGGCTAGATGGGACCAAACGTGTTAAGCTTGTGGGGAAAGCCTTTGACCAATGCCAATAGGCTTGTGCTTGTGCGAGGGTTACGCAGGCACTTGCCAACACAGGGTTTTGACCTTACCATAAGCTGTCCCTTTGGGCTGAAGCAGGCGGCGTGTGTGGATCACAGCCTGGGAAGCAGGACCTCAGGGGAGTCTGCCAACAGACTGCCCTCCAGTATAGCCAGCTGAGAAAAGGTGGCAAGGCTGATGGATCCCGCTTACAACGAAATGTTTCTCTTCAGCAGAGGAGATTTTGCTACCACACGTCAGCAGCTCCTCTCCCTCAGAGTGCTGTTCCTGGGTAGACTAGGAAAAGCCACCACGTTCCACAGCTTAGGAGAGACTCTTTTCCTAGTTGGTTTCATCCGTGAGAGAGCCAGAAGGGCTGATCTCCACCAGTCGGGCTGCACAGCCTGAGTGCTTCGGGTAGGGCAGTCCTGAGCCAATGTGCCACCTTAGGAATGCAAGCCAAGTTTCCTTGCCACAGGAAGGCACACCGAGGCCTGGTGTTTTCTCTATGAAACTGACGTGGGCTTGAAGGGTGAGGCCTTTACAACAATGTGTATGGAGGTACTCGATTTGGGCTGCCCGGTGAAAGAACCTGCGCTCACCAGCACCCTGAGTACCTTTCCTGAACTTTGATTCCTAGCTGGGTGAACTCGCCCTTCGGAGGCTAGATGGGACCAAACGTGTTAAGCTTGTGGGGAAAGCCTTTGACCAATGGCCAATATGCTTGTGCTTGTGCGAGGGTTACGCAGGCACTTGCCAACACAGGGTTTTTACCTTACCATAAGCTGTGCCTTTGGGCTGAAGCAGGCGGCGTGTGTGGATCACAGCCTGGGAAGCAGGACCTCAGGGGAGTCTGCCAACAGACTGCCCTCCAGTATAGCCAGCTGAGAAAAGGTGGCAAGGCTGATGGATCCCGCTTACAACGAAATGTTTCTCTTCAGCAGAGGAGATTTTGCTACCAAACGTCAGCAGCTCCTCTCCCTCAGAGTGCTGTTCCTGGGTAGACTAGGAAAAGCCACCACGTTCCCAGCTTAGGAGAGACTCTTTTCCTAGTTGGTTTCAACCGTGAGAGAGCCAGAAGGGCTGATCTCCACCAGTCGGGCTGCACAGCCTGAGTGCTTCGGGTAGGGCAGTCCTGAGCCAATGTGCCACCTTAGGAATGCAAGCCAAGTTTCCTTGCCACAGGAAGGCTCACCGAGGCCTGGTGTTTTCTCTATGAAACTGACGTGGGCTTGAAGGGTGAGGCCTTTACAACAATGTGTATGGAGGTACTCGATTTGGGCTGCCTGGTGAAAGAACCTGCGCTCACCAGCACCCTGAGTACCTTTCCTGAACTTTGATTCCTAGCTGGGTGAACTCGCCCTTCAGAGGCTAGATGGGACCAAACGTGTTAAGCTTGTGGGGAAAGCCTTTGACCAATGGCCAATATGCTTGTGCTTGTGCGAGGGTTACGCAGGCACTTGCCAACACAGGGTTTTTAACTTACCATAAGCTGTGCCTTTGGGCTGAAGCAGGCGGCGTGTGTGGATCACAGCCTGGGAAGCAGGACCTCAGGGGAGTCTGCCAACAGACTGCCCTCCAGTATAGCCAGCTGAGAAAAGGTGGCAAGGCTGATGGATCCCGCTTACAACGAAATGTTTCTCTTCAGCAGAGGAGATTTTGCTACCACACGTCAGCAGCTCCTCTCCCTCAGAGTGCTGTTCCTGGGTAGACTAGGAAAAGCCACCACGTTCCCCAGCTGAGGAGAGAGTCTTTTCCTAGTTGGTTTCATCCGTGAGAGAGCCAGAAGGGCTGATCTCCACCAGTCGGGCTGCACAGCCTGAGTGCTTCGGGTAGGGCAGTCCTGAGCCAATGTGCCACCTTAGGAATGCAAGCCAAGTTTCCTTGCCACAGGAAGGCACACCGAGGCCTGGTGTTTTCTCTATGAAACTGACGTGGGCTTGAAGGGTGAGGCCTTTACAACAATGTGTATGGAGGTACTCGATTTGGGCTGCCTGGTGAAAGAACCTGCGCTCACCAGCACCCTGAGTACCTTTCCTGAACTTTGATTCGTAGCTGGGTGAACTCGCCCTTCGGAGGCTAGATGGGACCAAACGTGTTAAGCTTGTGGGGAAAGCCTTTGACCAATGCCAATATGCTTGTGCTTGTGCGAGGGTTACGCAGGCACTTGCCAACACAGGGTTTTTACCTTACCATAAGCTGTCCCTTTGGGCTGAAGCAGGCGGCGTGTGTGGATCACAGCCTGGGAAGCAGGACCTCAGGGGAGTCTGCCAACAGACTGACCTCCAGTATAGCCAGCTGAGAAAAGGTGGCAAGGCTGATGGATCCCGCTTACAACGAAATGTTTCTCTTCAGCAGAGGAGATTTTGCTACCACACGTCAGCAGCTCCTCTCCCTCAGAGTGCTGTTCCTGGGTAGACTAGGAAAAGCCACCACGTTCCCAGCTTAGGAGAGGCTCTTGTCCTAGTTGGTTTCAACCGTGAGAGAGCCAGAAGGGCTGATCTCCACCAGTCGGGCTGCACAGCCTGAGTGCTTCGGGTAGGGCAGTCCTGAGCCAATGTGCCACCTTAGGAATGCAAGCCAAGTTTCCTTGCCACAAGAAGGCACACCGAGGCCTGGTGTTTTCTCTATGAAACTGACGTGGGCTTGAAGGGTGAGGCCTTTACAACAATGTGTTTGGAGGTACTCAATTTGGGCTGCCTGGTGAAAGAACCTGCGCTCACCAGCACCCTGAGTACCTTTCCTGAACTTTGATTCCTAGCTGGGTGAACTCGCCCTTCGGAGGCTAGATGGGACCAAACGTGTTAAGCTTGTGGGGAAAGCCTTTGACCAATGGCCAATATGCTTGTGCTTGTGCGAGGGTTACGAAGGCACTTGCCAACACAGGGTTTTGACCTTACCATAAGCTGTCCCTTTGGGCTGAAGCAGGCGGCGTGTGTGGATCACAGCCTGGGAAGCAGGACCTCAGGGGAGTCTGCCAACAGACTGCCCTCCAGTATAGCCAGCTGAGAAAAGGTGGCAAGGCTGATGGATCCCGCTTACAACGAAATGTTTCTCTTCAGCAGAGGAGATTTTGCTACCACACGTCAGCAGCTCCTCTCCCTCAGAGTGCTGTTCCTGGGTAGACTAGGAAAAGCCACCACGTTCCCAGCTTAGGAGAGGCTCTTTTCCTAGTTGGTTTCAACCGTGAGAGAGCCAGAAGGGCTGATCTCCACCAGTCGGGCTGCACAGCCTGATTGCTTGGAGTAGGGCAGTCCTGAGCCAATGTGCCACCTTAGGAATGCAAGCCAAGTTTCCTTGCCACAGGAAGGCTCACCGAGGCCTGGTGTTTTCTCTATGAAACTGACGTGGGCTTGAAGGGTGAGGCCTTTACAACAATGTGTTTGGAGGTACTCGATTTGGGCTGCCTGGTGAAAGAACCTGCGCTCACCAGCACCCTGAGTACCTTTCCTGAACTTTGATTCCTAGCTGGGTGAACTCGCCCTTCGGAGGCTAGATGGGACCAAACGTGTTAAGCTTGTGGGGAAAGCCTTTGACCAATGGCCAATATGCTTGTGCTTGTGCGAGGGTTACGCAGGCACTTGCAACACAGTGTTTGTACCTTACCATAAGCTGTCCCTTTGGGCTGAAGCAGGCGGCGTGTGTGGATCACAGCCTGGGAAGCAGGACCTCAGGGGAGTCTGCCAACAGACTGCCCTCCAGTATAGCCAGCTGAGAAAAGGTGGCAAGGCTGATGGATCCCGCTTACAACGAAATGTTTCTCTTCAGCAGAGGAGATTTTGCTACCACACGTCAGCAGCTCCTCTCCCTCAGAGTGCTGTTCCTGGGTAGGCTAGGAAAAGCCACCACGTTCCCCAACTTAGGAGAGACTCTTTTCCTAGTTGGTTTCATTCGTGAGAGAGCCAGAAGGGCTGATCTCCACCAGTCGGGCTGCATAGACTGAGTGCTTCGGGTAGGGCAGTCCTGAGCCAATGTGCCACCTTAGGAATGCAAGCCAAGTTTCCTTGCCACAGGAAGGCTCACCGAGGCCTGGTGTTTTCTCTATGAAACTGACGTGGGCTTGAAGGCTGAGGCCATTACAACAATGTGTTTGGAGGTACTCGATTTGGGCTGCCTGGTGAAAGAACCTGCGCTCACCAGCACCCTGAGTACCTTTCCTGAACTTTGATTCCTAGCTGGGTGAACTCGCCCTTCGGAGGCTAGATGGGACCAAACGTGTTAAGCTTGTGGGGAAAGCCTTTGACCAATGGCCAATATGCTTGTGCTTGTGCGAGGGTTACGCAGGCACTTGCAACACAGGGTTTTGAACTTACCATAAGCTGTCCCTTTGGGCTGAAGCAGGCGGCGTGTGTGGATCACAGCCTGGGAAGCAGGACCTCAGGGGAGTCTGCCAACAGACTGCCCTCCAGTATAGCCAGCTGAGAAAAGGTGGCAAGGCTGATGGATCCCGCTTACAACGAAATGTTTCTCTTCAGCAGAGGAGATTTTGCTACCACACGTCAGCAGCTCCTCTCCCTCAGAGTGCTGTTTCTGGGTAGACAAGGAAAAGCCACCACGTTCCCAGCTTAGGATAGGCTCTTTTCCTAGTTGGTTTCA